>NC_139164.1:883399-1450420 GCF_964270905.1 Leucopleurus acutus
GGTAGAAAAGTATATAAGGAAACATATTGCCACATAATTACACACGTTACGTCTTTATACAACAAAGAATGGATCTTCTGTGAGTTTAGTAACCCCTCCGATTTGGAGCTATGAGGATCTTTTTTTTTTTTTCTTTGGTTGCGCTGGGTCTTAGTTGCGGCACGCAGGCTCCTTCGTTGCAGCAGGTGGGCTCCTTCGTTGCGGCATGCATGTGGGATCTAGTTCCCTGACCGGGGATCGAACCCGGGCCCCCTGCATTGGGAGCGTGGAGTCTTAACCACTGCGCCCCCAGGGAAGTCCTGCTGTGAGGATCTTAAACCTTATTTCAAGACATCTTCAAGAACTGAACCCTGAAAGGAGAATGGGGCTTCCATTGGTGGCCAAGCCATAGATCCTGTCCATCCTGTCCTCTTTGCCTCGTCCACGTTCCCTTGGAGGCCGAATGGACGGTGATGATGTCCATTCTTCCCCATCGGAACTCACAGATGCCCTGAGTCCCACGTGGGACATCCCCAGGGGTCCAGTGTAGCCCTCTGCTCTTGGAGGGGCGGGGCTTACCTGGGCACACACAACTCTTCCCTCACGCCCTTACATTGGAACTTTTTTTTGCTTTTGCAAAACCTGACTGCACCATTAAAATTTCTTCCATTTCCTGGCCTGTCCCATGTCCCACTCTCTTTTCAAAGACTGCAGTTTCTTATGGCGATTCCCTTTTTCCCATAACCATCTATCTCTCATGTATGGTGGGGTCTGTGGAATGGCCCACATTTGTCTTGCTCTGGGAGCCGTAGATCCCTTCTTGGTCTACTTCACTGTTCTTTTTCTCCATGGAGGGGTTCTTTTCATCAGGAATACAGCTAAGTCCCATTCTCTGTTTTCTCTTGTGTGTGTGTTTTCTTTTTCTTTTTTTTCCCTCTCTTTCAATAAGTCTTTTTTTTTTATTTATTGGAATATAGTTGCTTTCCACTGTTGTGTTAGTTTCTGCCGTACAGCAAAGTGAATCAGCTATGCATATACACCTATCCCCTGTTTTTGGATTCCCTTCCCATGTAGGTCACCACAGAGCACTGAGTAGAGTTCCCTGTACTCTACAGTAGGTTCTCATTAGTGATCTATCTTAAACATAGTATCAATAGTGTATATATGTCCATCCCAATCTCCCAGTTCATCCCAGCTCCCTGCCTTTCCCCCCGGGTAGGTCCTATTCTCTTGATAGATGTGGACATATTAAAAGTTTCTGAACTTGAAATGACCAACTTTATTTTATCACTATCCGTAACTCCCCTTAGCTGAAGATGGGTTGCTTGCAGGCCAGGAGGTCTTGTGGGAGAGGGGATGCATCTGAGAATGTATATCTGAGGCTCCTTTATCAACTTGAGCACCTCTGTGAACTGTTTATGTCTCTCTGGGGCCTGAGAATATCAAGGAGGTAGGATGTGGGAGCAGAGGGTGGGAGCAGATCTCAAGCCTGCAGGGCGACTGTGGGATGGTGATGGGCTCTAGCCCCCTGATTTGTTGACTTTCCGTGGAGGGGCAGCCTCTGTCGTCTCATTAGAGATATGACAAGCCTTCCATGTCTTGGATTTCTGCCGATATTCGGAAGACTCGGTCAAAGTGATCTCAGCTCTTGTAAAGGAAGAGCCATGCATCCCCTCTGAGGACCGGCTGGGCCTGGGCTAGTGGTGGGAAGATGCTGGTGGAAAGATCCAGGAGGAGCTTTCTAGTCTGAGCAAAGACGGGAGGCTGGCATCCAGTGCTGGGTGTCTCTGCCCCTGTGATCCCTCCACTGCAGGCACCTTCATCTTCTTCATTCCTAGTGAAACTAGGTGATGTTGGAAGACAGAGAAGTAAAAAGAGCCCCATTTCTGTGCTTTTGGCCTCAGTGTGGTGGTTTTAGCTCCTGAGGAAGTCTAGAGGGTCAGGTCCCGAGGAGATCTAGAGGGAAGGTCAGGATGAGGTCTAGCTGGGCGGTGGGTATGCACTGCAGACACGGGCACCGAGCACATGTGAGCAAACCTGGGCACCCAGGCGTGTGAGGACTGGAGCCCTGACTGGTGTCACCTCCTTTAGGGGATGTTTCCTGAGCATCAGGTATGGTATCCGTCAGCACCAAATTTCTACTCTTCTCGCGTTAAACAGACAGTAGACAGCACATCCTCGCCCACTCATGTCTCCTTTCCCACTAACGTTCTGATGTCCCTGATTGAACTCTCCCCGAGGGACACAGTTCTGACCCTCCCTGTCAATCCGGTCACACAGGGAGTCTTACCGCCTCTGTGTGTCTTTGAGGGGATAGTTGAACATATCCTGAGAGGGACAGTTTTTCTTCTCACGTGACAGCTGGAGACAAGGTCACTTAATGAAACATTATCATTGGGCAGAATGCATTTTTCTATTAAACACAGACTAAGAGATGGGTTTCATCAGTTCCACACTCTCAGTCCCGAGGCCATGAATATTTACAGAATAATCAATTACTTGCTGAAGAATTGAAGTGATAGTCTGGGTCCGAGTCCAGCCCATTAGTCTTGCTAAGAATGCATGAATTATTCAGGTTCCCATCTGTTCACAGTATCTTAGTGCCTACTGTTTCAATATACCGTTTTGGTGGAAGAGCCCTCTTTATTCATAATTCTTAATAAGCGGTCATCTAAGGTCTAGACCAGGGGTTGGAACGTTTTTTTCTGCTATAGGCTGGATGGTAAATATTATCATAGTTCTCTCATGCTCATCAGCTCTGCCCTTACAGCAGGAAATCAGCACGGCCAATACTTAAAGGACACGGCTGTCTAAGCGATGGGCCACATCTGGCCCCAGGTCCGTAGTGTGCTGGCCCTAATTTGGGTCCAGTATCTTTTTTTTTTTTTTTTTTTTTTAAACAGGTGGCAGTTCTGTTGCTTCTCGCAGATCTTTACGATCTGGTGGCTAGGGTGCTGTCTTCAGGGAGCGGACCTGGATGTGAGAGGTTGTCCTTCCCACTCGACTTGGTGCCCCTGAAGCCTTGCACTGCAGCGCGTATAAAACCTAACCCCTGCTGCACGAAGGCTGAATGGAAGGCGGACCCACCGCGTCTGAGCCCTGCTGCTGTCGTGGCGGAGTGTTTCCGGGTACGCAGCCAGCACTCCGGAGATATATAGGCAGCACTGGCAGCTGTGTAGGGTCAAGCATCCCATATCCAGCCCATGAGAGGCAGCTGCTGAAGATGACCTTTGCCCCCAAAGTGCCTCTCCATCCCTCCCATACAGTCCAGCCCTGACTGCCTGAATATTTTTTTCTTTGATTTCTTTTTAATTTTTAAAATTTCTGTTTTCTGTCGGAGCATAGTTGATTTACAGTGTTGTGTTAGTTTCAGGTGTACGGCAGAGTGAATCAGTGATACATGTACATATATCCACTGTTTTTCAGATTCTTTTCCCATAGAGGTCATTACAGAGTACTGAGTAGTGTTCCCCGTGCTCTACAGTAGGTCCTTGTTGGTTATCTGTTTTATATCTAGCAGTGTGTATAAGTCAATCCCAAACTCCAAATATATCCCTCCCCCCGTTCTCTAAGTCTGTGAGTCTGATTCTGTTTTGTAAATAAGTTCATACGTGTCAGTTTTGTTTGGATCCCGCCTAGAGCCGATGTCATATCCTGATGGCCTGAGCAGTCAGTGAGCTGCCCGTCGGGGGACGCTGCTGGCCGTGGCCAGTGTGTCCTGCAGTTCCATCGCTTCTCCCCAGCCCACCCTCAGCTTTCTTTCCTCCTCTGGACACTTATGTCTTTCTGACTTCATTTGAGCTTCTGCTATGCCAGCCCTTGATGTCAAGATGGTCTCAGGCTGGAGGGTAGCCCAGCAGCAGATGGTGTTTTAATGTTTAAAAATTGCACAAGTTTCAGAAACAAGCTCATACGTGTCTGCAGCCCTCACTTACCCCATGGATTCTTGTTTTTTTTTTTTTCGGTCTTTGATGCCCCGAACATTTAGGGATGGAAGGCATGCTTCTTTGCCACCCTGCCCCTGCACTCCCTCAGTGCAGGAAGGTTCTCCCAGCAAAACCACGTCATAACCGCATAATGTTTATTTCTTTGAGGAGCTGGAGGTGCAGAGGACTTCTGTAGCTGCATCTTCTTGATGTCTGCAGCTCTGAACTTCTCTGAGGCGGTGACAGCTTCTATATTCCTTTTCGTTCACCCCCAGAGATGTCTTTGCCACGTTTATCTTCAGCAGGGGGCATTTCTCATTCCCCCTGGGTTCACCACTTCTCCTCTCTTATATGTTTGTTACAAATACACCCATTGCTGTAAACATCTTTTTTGTTGTTTTGTTTTGGAAAGGGCATTGCCTCGGTTCATCTGGGGACACTTGTCAGTGACACAGAGCACATAACACAGAGGAAAATAGTAGGGAATACTCTTAGAGTGTGTAAGGGAGACCACAGGTACGTAAACAGCGTGCAGAAATGCATGATAAAAGGATTGCTTGGTCGTGTACTTTCACGGAGACCTCAACAGGCTTTGACCCCAGAGAACCAGCATCTTCCCAGGAGGGGCTGTGGCTGCAGGTGGGAGGGTGATGTGGGCGGGACCTGCCCCTCCCAGGCCCCTCAGCGGTGTCTTCTTGCCCCCTGTTGGTTCTCTGGGCATCAGGGCTCCATGCCCATCCCCGTGTTCACAGGTGCCAGCTCTGGCCTCCCTGTTGAAGGTCTCCTGTGATGCAGCCCCCAGGGAGTTTCAGGTGTGGCTTCTGCACAAGGTCAGAGGCGCTGCTTGAGGCCGGCTCCTTAACCAGGGATGCTGCCTGGGAAGCAGGCTGGCCTGGCCTCTCCCCACCCCGAGCAGCAGATACATCAGGACCCCCTTAAAGTGAGGAATGTCTGCGCACAGACGTAGGGAAGAACAGCCCCCCTGCCCTCCAGGCTCTACCCTCGCGGTCAACACAGTTTCACCTACTCAGGCATTAAAGAAACCTCATTCACTTTCTTTCGCCCCAAATTTCAACTGGGACACCCTCATCCTTCACAAAAGACCCATTGCCACCCTTCTAAGCGAACGTTCCCAGCATCGCACCCGCTGATTTTACGGAGTCACGGGTAACGGGAGGAGACATCTCGAGCTCATGGTGGGAATGTCCCGCGATGGTGTTTTTTCTTTTTTAATTTTTTTTTTTTTTGGCCGTGCCACGCGGCTTGCGGGATCTTAGTTCCCCGACCAGGGATGGAACCCAGACCCTCGGCAGTGAAAGCGCAGAGTCCTAACCACGGGACCTCCCGGGAAGTCCCCCGTGATGGTTTTTATAGCTCAAGCCACTGTGAACAGAGTGGTCGCCTGGACCAAAAGTCTCTCGAAAGATCTATGTCTAGTCTGACATTTCTGCTGACAGTTTCACGCTCATATGCTCTTGGTGTCCCCGTGGTCCCGATGCCGCGAGGTGCTTCGTGTCCCTGGAATTACTGAAAAGTAAGATGTCCCAGAAAGGCATCCTTTTGACCAATCCACCTAAAGAAAATGCATCTTCAATGGATACGCTGAACCCACTACAGTTGCTCCGATGGCCAGATTCAATGCCAGGACGGAAGGAGACACTTAGCGTGTTGTAGGGCTGTGTTTACTGTCTCAAGAAAACATTGTTTCACGTGGGGTAGTTTCCTCACCCTGAATTGTATCTTTTCTTTTCCTTGTAGGTGGAAATAACGAAGGCAAAGCGGAGGAAGCTGTGAGAAAGATAAGAGAGGAAACCCTCAATGACAAAGGTACTCTACTGCCCGGTGGACAGATGGCTCTACTGCTTGGTCTGGGGGCTGCAGACCCTGGCGTGGGCTCAGGGACCCGGATGGTGGACGTGGCTCTGGGCAGCGGTGTCTCTGATTCTTGGGCTTTTCTCTGGGGGGGCTTTTGTCCTCCTTGGGGCGTGGAAGGTGGCAGCGAGCATGCTGCCACCGCGGCACCTGCTGGGGAGGGCGTTCCTTGTGAAACTGGGGCCCGATTTCATTCCCTGTCGATCTCCAGGGCCCTCTGAGGCCCGTGTTCACTCAGGAACCGTTGGAGGCACCCTCCGGCAGGTACACCTACTTTTCTCGGGTTCTTGAAGGGAAGATGTACCAAGCAGGACCCTGCCGGGTCTCACGGGGATCGGCGCTGCCCCGTCGTGCACCCCTGGGGCCTTCTCTGCCTATTGAACCCGGGGGATACACACACGGCCCTCACATCTTTCCTGACACCAACGCTCTCCGGTGCTTTCTGAGCCCAAGCCTGGTGCCTTATGTTCAAAAAAAGCACGTGCAGGTCACTTTCTTGGCCGTCAGAGCCAGGGTGTTTCAAGCATCACCCAGAAGCTGAGGATTCCCATCTGTGGGCGATTGCCGAGAGACACATGAAAACCCGGGACGGACGGGTAAGGCCGTATCTGTCCCTTTGTGTCAAGACTCCCACTTGTGGGTGTTCCAGGTTGACCGTCCGGCCCTCTGCCCAAGGCTGGGGCGTGCTGACATTCCCAATGTCTCCCCTGCCCTCGTGGCAGGATGTCTTTCATCCTTTTCCTTTCCTCCCCCCCTTTTTTTTTTTTTAATGGGGGTAGAGTTGTTTTACAATGTTGCGTAAGTTTCTACTGTACCATGAAGTGGAGTTCCCTGTGCTGTACGGCAGGTTCTCATTAGGTATCTACTAGGATGCCTTTGATCTCGAGACAGAACACAGAGGGGCTTCTGCAGCTCTCCTGCAACACCAGGCAGCTCCTGCAGACAGAGGCGCTGCTTCTCTCCCTCGCCTGCCCCGGGGCAGAAGTGGTCCACTGTTGTGACAGCTGATCGTGAGCCCCCGTCCCTAGTTTGCAGTGGCTCAGGGGGCCTCTCTCTCCAACGCCTTGGTTTCCACCCAGCGTGTATTTCCTGGGCCTCTAGCAGTAGCGTCACCAGGGGCAGGTGGTTAGAAGTGCTGATTTTCAGCCCTGAGCACGGAAACTTCTGCAGGCGGGGCCAGGAACCTGCATTTTCCCACGCCCTCCCCGGGAATCCCCCTGTCCCCCTCAAGTTTAAGAATCGCTGCTGTCGTGACCGCACGAAACCATAATTTCCAGACCAAAAGAGGAGCCTCGTGGGAACCGCCAAAGCGTGGGCTTCTTTTCATGACCTGAAAAACCGCTGGAAAGGATGAAAAAATAATTCACCCAAACTCGCTTGTGTTACAGTCCTAACCAGTCAAGGTGCCGAGGTTCATCTGGGGCTACGTGAGCTTCCGTAAAACGTTTAAGAGCTTCATGTGTTCTGACAGAGCTGTAATCCGTAGCCCTGATTGATGGCAGGAAAGAACGTTCTAGAACATCTTTAGACAGTTTCCTGGTGGCATCAGCTTTGTACGCTGCGACTCACGGTTTGTGCAGAAAGCTCACGGATTAAAGGGGAAGCGCCTCCGCAGCAGCCCTGTGCTGGAGGGGAGGCCCCCAGGGCCTGCGCTGGGCAGGGCGGTGATTCCTGATCACCCAGGACGGTGATGTCAGCGTCCCTCTGGTCAAGGCTGGTGACAGAGCGTCAGCTGTGTCTGCTCCTGTGTCTTCATTTCTAGCAAGTGACACCAGGTAGATCCATGAAGTTTGCATCTGGGAGAAGTAGCCGTCGGGGCGGACAGTCAGGCAGGTGCACACCGACAGCAGAGAGAGCCCAGGGGTCTGCACAAGCCCCAAACCCCAGCCTGCCTGCACCCCACTTGCTGGCAGCCCCCCCACCCCGGGCATCCGTGTTTATGGAAAGGGCGAGGCTGGGCGTCCTTGGTGGGTAGCAGCCCTGCGCTGGTCCTTGTGTTGCTTGGAGCTGCCCTTGCCCAGAAGCTGGCAGCGCTCAGGGAAGCTCAGGTTCTCCCTGGCCTGGGAGGGGACATGGGGGCCAGGGAGGTGTCTGGACACAAGCTGAGTGACCCCTGAGGTGTGCAGCAGGGATATGGTCTGAGCCAGGGTGAGCGTGGCCACTCCCATGGGGGCTGGTCCAGTGAGGGAGGGAACCCTTGATTACACACACACACACACACACACACACACACACACACACACGCACCTTTTAAAATTCCTCTTGTGCGTTGAACCAGACATGAAGGCAGCGCTGTCTGTATTTTACACCAGAAGCCTGGCACTTGGAAGTTGGTCCGTGGACACCGCAGCCCGTGCACGCCTGGAGGGGTCCACGGGACAGGTGGGAGATGCTGAGACTGGCCAGAGGAGGATGGTTTGGTGGTGGTCCTCGAACTGTCGTTGCTGAATTTGCATCCAGCCTCGGGATTCCCCCAAGCCAAGGTCCAGCCAGTCCCGGGGGAAGAGGGGCACTCCCTGTGCCGGGGACCCGCTGTGCAAGGGCAGCGCCGGTGGGGACACTGGGTCTCCCTGTGCATCGGTGGCCGTCGGTCGGCCCTCACCCTTGCTCTTGGTTTAGCTCCCTGCAGACTCGGCTGGACCCAGTCTGGGTCGGGATGCTCTCAGGAGTGGAACCCACAGCCCTGCAGAGGTGCTTCTGTCCAGACTAGCGGCCCTGCTGCAGCCTCTGAGGGTCTTGTCCCCACATCCCCCGGCTTCCCACTTGGCCAGGGGGAGCCCCACCTGTTCCTCGCTTATGGCTCTTCCGTGATTCTCTGGATTCTTCTCTTTTTTTTTTGGAGCAAATCAGCAGATAGCCTGAGACCAGCAGATGACTGTCAAGAACACAATTATTTCTTTTGGAAATTTTTATTGGGGTATAGTTGCTTTACAGTGTTGTGTTAGTTTCTTCTGTACAGCAAAGCGACTCAGTTATACATAATACATGTATCTATTCTTTTTCAGGTTCTTTTCCTATATAGGTCATTACAGAGTATTGAGTAGAGTTCCCTAACACAATTATTTCTAAATGCCGAATTTCTCTGTAGCCTACCTCCCCCCTCATCTCTGTACTGACCCTTTTTTCTTAGTTCTTCGTCGAATGCTTTCTGTGCTGTACCATCTGCCTTTGACATCACAGTCAGTTGAGGTCATGTTTGGGGCTGGGATGGGAGGATACCTGCCTATCAGTGTATAACTAGTTTGGCTTTCGGAACGATATATTCGTGAGTATGGGCTCAGGAATCAATCATTTCTCAACCTAGAGATTTCCAGGGAAGAGACTTTTCATACCTTATCACCATGTATCCACGGTACCAAAACCTTTATTGTTCTTGAGTAATTCTGTGCTGATGCAAGCTCTCTTATTTGGAGCAAATAGTCTTGCTAATTTACCAAAAAAAAAAAAAAAAAAAAACCCACCCCCAAATACCAATAAAAACCCGAACACCACAAAAGGAAACAGCAAAATGGCATAACAACGTTCAAATGAACCCAAATGGAAACAGATAATTTAAATACTTCTAAAAGGACTCCAGGCTGGTAAACTTTGCTTTGCCCATTTCACAGTGACGCACGCAACCCACGAGGGAATTCCCTAGTCCCAAATCCTAGGAAATGTGGTGTCTGTTCTTTGTTTTTAAAAGGAGAAAGGCATCCCTTGCTTTGTGTCACTGTTCCACACTTTTCCACGGTCAGCAGTGTCTTCCTGGACAATTTTACACCTTTCCTAACGTCATTCTTTTAAAAAATCTTCTAAATTAAAGTATATCGTGTTAGTTTCAGGTGTACAGCACGGTGATTCAGTTATACACGTACATAGATTCCTTTCCAGATTGTTCTCCTTCCTCGGTTATGACAGAATATCGAGCAGAGTTCTCTGTCTCTACAGTAGGTCCTTATTAGTTATGTATTTTGTATACAGTAGTGTGTCTGTGTTAACCCCAGACTCCTAATTTATCCCCCCCCCCACCTTTCCCCTTTGGTAACCGTGAGTTTGTTTTCCATGTCTGTGACTCTGTTTTGTTAATACGTTCATTTGTATCATTTTTAAAAAAGATTTATTGATTACTTATTTATTTAGTTTTGGCTGCGTCGGGTCTGAGTTGCAGCACGCAGGCTCTTCCTTGTGGCGTGCGGGCTTCTCTCTAGTTGTGGCGTGTGGGCTCTGTAGTTTGTGGCACGCGGGCTCTCTAGTTGAGGCGTGCGAGCTCAGTAGTTGCGGCGTGCTGGCTTAGTTGCCCCGCAGCATATGGGGTCTTAGGTCCCCTGACCAGGGATCGAACCCGCGTCCCCTGCGTTGTAAGGTGGATTCTTTACCACTGGACCACCACGGAAGTCCCTGTATCATTTTTTATTGAAGCATAGTCGATTTACAATATCATGTTAGTTTCAGGTATACAGCACCGTGATTCAGTTTTATACATACATTCCTTTTCAGATTCTTTTCCCATATAGGGTATTACGAGATACTGAGTAGAGTTCCCTGGGCTGTTCAGTGGGTCCTCATTGGTTGTCTGTATTATATAGAGTAGTGTGTATATGTCAATCCCAATCTCCTAATTTATCCCTTCCCCCGTCTCTCCCATGGTAACCATAAGTTTGTTTCCTATGTCTGTGACTCTATTTCTGTTTTGTAAATAAGTTCATTTGTACCATTTTTTAGATTCCACATACAAGCGATATCATATAATATTTGTCTTTCTCTGTCTGACTTACTTCACTTAGTATGATAATCTCCAGGCCCATCCATGCCACTGCAAATAACATTATTTCTTTCTTTTTTATGGCTGAGTAGTATTCCATTGTATACATGTACCACATCTTCTTTATCCATTCATCTATTGATGGACGCTTAGGTTGCTTCCATGTCCTGCCTATTGCAAATAGTGCTGCTATGAACACTGGGGTGCATGTATCTTTTCAAATTATGGTTTTTTCCTGTCTTTTTGATTTAACTTAAAATGGCCCTTATTGACAGTTTCCTGTTTCCTACAGGCATCCTTTTCTTTCCCCCTTTCATTTTTTTAATTGAAGTACAGTTGATGTACAATGTTATATATTTCACGTGTACAGTATAGTGATTCACAACTGTAAAGGTTATACTCCGTTTATAGTTATGGAAAAATATTGGCTATATTCCCTGTGTTCTGCAACATAACCTTGTCGCTTATTTATTTTATACCTAGTAGTTTGTGCCTCCTAATCCCCTCCCCCTATCCTGCCCCTCCCCCCTTCCCTCTCCCCACTGGTAACCACTCGTTTGTCCTCTGTATCTGTGAGTCTGCTTCTTTTTTGTTATATTCACTCACTTGCTGTATTTTTTAGATTCCACATATAAGTGAGATCATAGACTGTTTGTCTCTGTCTGAGTTCCTTCATTTAGCATCACGCCCTCCAAGTCCATCCGTGTTGCTGCCAATGGCATGATTTCATTCTCTTTTATGGCTGAGAAATATTCTATTGTATATATGGACCACATCTTCTTTCTCCATTCATCTGTCTGTGGACACTCAGGTGGCTTCCGTGTCTCGGCTGGTGTAAACGGTGCTGTTATGAACGTTGGGGTGCGTGTGTCTTTTCGAATTATGGTTTTCTCTGGGTATGTGCCCAGGAGTGGGATGGCTGGGTCCTAGGGTAGCTCTCTTTTTGCTTTTAAGGGCCCTCCATCCTGTTCTCCAGAGTGGCTGCACCAACGTGCGCCCCCAGCCACAGTGCAGGAGGCTCCCTCTTCTCCACGCCCCCCCAGCTTTTGTTATTCGTGGCCTTTTTGACGACAGCCTCTCTGACAGTTGTGACGTGATGGTGAATGATTTAATAAGTGGATTTTGAAAAAAATGGACTTTTAATTTTGGAACAGTTCTAGATTACAGAAGAGCTGTGAAGGTTCCCGAGTCCCCCCATACCCTATGTCTATAGTTCTCTCCATCCTTAATATCTTGTGTTAAGTTCGTGTCTCACAGTGAAAGCACCTTATTGGTCTATGATCCCTGACTAAAGACCTTATGTTTTTTCCGAATTTCCTTAGTTTTTACCTAACGCCTTTCTTCCATCCCAGGATCCCACACAGGATGCTACGGTAATACCTAGTTGTCCCATCTCTTTAGGCTCTTCTTGGCTGTGATCATTCCCTAGACTCTCCGTGGTTTTTGTTTTTTGTTTTTTTTGATGACCTTGACAGTTTTGCAGAGTGCTGGCCAGGAATCCTGTGGAATGTCCCCCTTTCATCTTTAACTTGGTGTCCTGAGGTAGACAGTGAGCAGACATGCCTGGATAGACAGACACCAGACAGGTGTTCATACAGAGAGATGATTTCCTGTGGGCAATTAGAGGGTTTAACAATGCCTGGAGAAAACCGTAAGTTGAACAGATACATGCGCCCCAATGTTCATTGCAGCACTGTCTATATACAATAGCCAAGACATGGAAACAACCTAACTGTCCATCAACAGATGAATGGATAAGGAAGATGTGGCACATATATACAGTGGAATACTACTCAGCCATAAAAAGAAAGAAATCATGCCATTGGCAGCAACTTGGAGGGACCTAGAGATGATCATACAAAGTGAAGTAAGCCAGACAGAGACAGACATATAACATATGATAGCACTTATACGTGGAATCTGAAATATGATGTAAAAGAACTTATTAACAAAACAGAAACAGACTCGCAGACATAGAAAACAAACGTATGGTTACCAAAGGGGAAAGGGGGGCAGGATAAATTAGGAGTTGGGGATTAACATATACACACTACTATATATAAAATAGATAACCAACAAGGACCCACTGTAGAGCACAGGGAACTCTACTGAATATCTCGTAATAACCTATCATGGGAAAAGAATTTGAAAAGGAATAGATGCATGTGTACGTGTAACTGAATTGCTTTGCTGTGAAACCAACACAACATTGTAAATCAACTCTACTGCAATTAAAAAAAAATGGCATTCGGCGAGTCAATTCTATTAACAAAGAAAAAAAAAAGGAAGTTTAGAAGGTCATCGTGTCTTTTCTGAAGGGACGAAGGCGCAGTACAGCCCTTTGTGAACATTTAATGTTATTACTGCTCACACCGTGTTCTTCCTGTGAAGGGCTCTTCATTTCTCAGGCTCGGGAATGATTAATGTTAACCTTTGGAAGCGCCGTCAAGGTGACTTCCATGAGGGAGGCGATTGTCTGCCTAGTTTCCTTAGCTCGTCTATACACACTTACAGGAATAATAATAGAAGAAAAAACCCACAGGGAAGAATTTTCATTCTCATCGTGCATCCAAAGTTCTATTTCCCCCACCAACAATTTATGCAATATTTTCACTCCCTCCTGCATTGTCCTGTTATCCTGTGCCGTGTTTCTCCTCTTTTCATTTGTGGGGAGGAATCATCGCCGAGGAAATTCATTTTGACCGTTCCCTTCTAACACACCTCAAGGCGCTCCGTGCTTTTAAACTTGGTAATTAGAGAACCTGCTCGCGTGACCGTCTCTAAAAGTTATTCTGGAAATGTTACTTCCATGATATGTTTCCTTCTGGGGGAAATGAAGTCATCCTTAGTTGTTATAGAAGATAAACATATAGTAAGAAAGGTTTTTTTAAAAAATAACACTTGGAGGATTATGTAATGATATTTGAAACACTTAAATGAGACCCAGAGGTTAATGTTTCCGGGAAGGAGCTTCTCCTTCAGTGAAAAGGACGTTGCCTCTGAAATTGTTGTCAAGATTCTGATGAGAACAGCCCGTGCCCAGCTCTGCACACATCTGTGGTCCTCTCCGTGTTACTATCTCTGTGATGCGTGGTTTGGGGTGTGCAGAGCCCGTGACGTTAGCATGTTAGAAATCGCTTCGATCCACTTTCTAACAGATATTTGGAGGCTCCGTAAGGTACTGTAGTGCCTTGAAGGTAAATATTTATTTTCACTTATTGCAGGTTTCGTTTTAAAACCTTTTCCTGAAGAGGAAAGTTTCACTGTCTCCTCAGAGCAGGGTGGGAGAGTCACATGGTCCTAAGTGTTTGCAGGTAGCATTATTCCGCCTTCATTCTTTAGAGCAGTTTTCCACGCACGGAGAGTTCTGGGTTGAAAACACTGCCCTACCCCCAGGATATTAAAGTTGTTGTGACCTGGCCTTCTGGCCTTCATTGTTTCAGATAGGAAATCAGCTATAATTATTTGTGTTTATTTTTTTTGCGATACCGGGCCTCTCACTGTTGTGGCCTCTCCCGTTGCGGAACTATAATCAGCTATAATTATTATCATTATTTCCCGAATATAATGTGCCTTCTTTCCTTTTTTTTTTTTTAACTTGTTTTCAGAATTTTGATAACACGCCTGTGTGTGGTTCCCCGTGTTTATCCTACTTGGGTTTAAAAGGCTCCCCGTAGCCGTGGGGTAGGAAGTTTTGATAAAATTTGAACAACTTTTAGCCACTATTCTTCACATGCGTTTCCTGCTTTGTTCTTTCCACCTTCTTGTCAGTCCACAATCACGCATGTGGTAGGTTACGTGACACCGTCTGACATTTCATCGAGCTCCGTTCATTTTGTCCAACTTCCTTTTCTTCCTTCGTGCTGTAGCTTGAATGATTTCTATTGAACTATCTCACGTTCACCCAATTGTTTTTCATTTGTGTGCAGTCCACTTGTAATCCCATCCTTGGACTATTGTTGTCCTCAAAACTACCTGTATTTTTCAGTTTTAGGACTTCCATTTGGTTATTTTTAGTTTACATGTCTTTCCTGACGTTCTTCCTTTCTTCACCCTTGACCTCCATCTTTTCTTGTAAATGCTTTAATTCATAATTGTTACCTGAAAGTTCTTGTCTCTTCATTCCAACAGCTACGTCATCTCTGGGTCTGTTTCTATTGATTTTTCTCCTTCTTGACAGCAGGTGACATTTCTCTGCATGTCTAGTCATTTTTTTGTGTGTACTGGACATTGTGATTGATCCACTGTAGAGATTTTGCGTTCTGTCATCTTCCTCTGAAGAATGTTGAGCTTTGTAGCGGACAGTGATATCACTGGTGGGTTACCTTGGCTTCACGTCTTGTCATGATGAGTCTATTTCAGTTCTGCCCTTGGGCCTTGGATGGAGCTCTCAATCTTAAGATACGGAGCTCTCAATCTCGATCCTTTGTTCTAAGACGTAGCCCATCTCAGGATTCAGGGGAGACCCTGAGCTGTTCACTGAGCCCCTGCAGCTTGGCAAGATGCAAGTGTCATCCTGTCTCCCCAGCACCAGGCAGTGGCTGAAATTTCTCCGCTCACATCTTTCAACCTTCCAGCTGCAGTTTGCCCCTGAACTCCTTGGTGTCTTGCCGTGTTTCTGCAGTTCACTAGTCTGCTGAGGTTTCGATGGGATTTTCTACTCAGGATTTTCAGCTCCCGCCCCTGTGGCCTTTCATTGAGGATTGTGTGCCTCCATTCCAGCTGCCCTAGGCGCCCCAGACTCTGACCTTTGACTCCTCAGCCCAACCAGTTGTCACTTTCTCTTTGAGGTCTGCATCCCTGCATGTTGAAATTTGAGAAGTACCCTCAGGGTACCTCCCCCCGCCCCCCAGAAAAGATAACTGAGAATGGTCTGTGGCAAACCAGAACGTGTAGCCCCTCTTTTTTTTTTTTTGGTAGCCCCTCTTTAATAAGCTACTGAAGTTAGAATAACGAGCTTCAGCGAAACAGATAACCAAAGCGCCTTTTGTTAGAAATGATGATCATTAGCGTACACAGCTGCATCGTGTTGGATACCTGCACTGTAGCGGGTATTGTTTTAAATGCTTTACGTGTCTGGATTCACGTGGTCCTCTCCTAGGAAGGAGTTATTATCACTATTCCCTTTTTACAAGTGAGGAAACCAGGGCACAAAGAGTTTCGGGAAGCCCCTTAACATCATGCCGTTAATAAGTGGACAGTTTGAGTCTGAACTCAGAGTCCTGGAAGGAACCCAGAAATAGAGCAACCCTTGGAGATGGGCAGAGATGGAGAAGGCAGGGAAACAGAAAGAGAGAGGCAGGTGGAGAAAGACAGGAAGCAGCTCAGGCATCTCAACAGATGGGAGTTGGGTGGGTGTTGCTGGCCCAGGGTCTCGCAGGGACCCTGGCTTGTACATTGTAGTCACGCCTCTATCAGTGGGACACAGTGGAGGCAGGAGAAACATGGCGGGGTTATAACCCTTCCTGTTATTTTCATAGCGACAAGAACGCAGCAGAGGGAACCGCATGTGCCCCAAGACCCCTGAGAGTACCGAGGGCTGGGGAGGGCTCTAGGGCCTCCACAGCCCATGGGAAGGTACGGCTCCTTCAAACCCAGAACATGAGCCCATGAGGAAGCAGAAACCCAGCTGCCACCCGGGTTGTGTGTATCTATCTGTTATAGGTACCTATCCATGAAGAAACTCTTCCAGGTTCTGTCTAGTTGGGCGTCTTCCTTTGTAATAAAGAGAAGTCCTTATTTTTATGGCTACGTTCGCTTCTGTTGTCAGGATATCCCAGGGTGTTTGCCTCATTTCTCATCGATGGCTTGTGTTTCGTTACCCCGTGTGTTCGGTGCCCTTGTCTTTGTATCTTAAATGCTTACTCTTCCCCTGATGCCTTCTGATATGTCGTATGAGGAGCCAAAGGCGTTGAATGCAGGTTGCCGAACAGCTCTCCAGGAATGTGGCACTGATCACGGCCACCACGAGTGGACCACTTGCCCTTGTCCTCCACTGTGTGTTTCCATGTAGAGCTATTCATCTGGGTGATGGTTTGGCCACTGGGTGACGCCGTTTGGCCTGCGGGGGACTGGCAAGGATGCCGTGTGCCGAGGGACGCAGGTATTGCAAGGTCTGGGAGCTCCAGGTAGAGACATCTCTCTGTCTGGGTAATCAGGCCGCCCAGCTCCGTGTGTCCTGAGCTGACCTCCTTACCTGGAATTCCCCTTCCAGGACTTGGCCGGTTACACTTTGGAGTTGATTCAGCCCTTGTCTTTTTCCAGCCTCACATTTGCATCACTCCTCCTCCCAATGCCTGCAGATAAGCCCGGGTGTGGACGGGGAGGGTGCAGCTCAGGGAGTTTTCAGGGCTTGGTACGCTCCTTCCTTGGCATTTGCGTAATCACCATCCCAGGCGTGGGCTTCTGCCCGCCCGTCAGACGCCTGCCCGCCCTGACTTGTCCTCAGGGTGTTCCTGTTTCGAGTACCTGATTGATGACGCCTTTTCACGTAGCCACATCGGAGACCTGCTGAAGGAATCACAGGGCAAGCCGTGATGGCATGCGTTTCCTAAATGTCCTGCCGTAGAGCTGGCTTCCCAGCGCAGGTTTTCCAGGGGTGGACCTGTCACTGGGAACCTCGCCCTATACAGCGACCCTTCCCATTTGGAGCGAATGCCATGGATCACCTGCTTGTAAAATTAAACGTGAGAAGACGTGAGGATTCCTTTAGGGAAAAAGTCGTAAAAAGCCCTGTCTCCTGGAAGGCACATTCTTTCTTTGTACCCAATGGTGGTTTGAGGGGTCACCATGCAGGATCTGCTCACCTGGCAGGTATGTCTAAACCCCTTTGTCTCTCTATATGTTACTGTTATTTTTTAAATTGCTACACTTCAGTGTTTAGTACAGTTTAAAGTTTACAGAAAATTGAGGACAAAATACAGGGAATTCCCAATACCTGCCCCACAGTTTCATCTGTTATTAACATCTTGCAGGAATACACCACATCTGTTACAACGGATGAACCAGTATGCACACATTACTAACTAAGGTCCATAGTTTACATTAGGGGTCACGCTTGGTGTTATACGTTCTATGGGTCTGGACCAATGTATAATGACGTGTATCCACCATTATAGTAGCATACAGGGTAGTTTCACTGCCCTAAAAGCCCTCTATGTTCTGCCTGTTTATCCCTCCAACCCCTGGCAACCACTGATCCTTTTATTTTTGTATGTATTTTTTTTTTTTTTTTTAGCACCGATCCTTTGACTGTCTCCACAGTTTTGCCTTTTCCAGAAAGTCATAGAGTTGGAATCACACAGTCTGTAGCCCTTTCAGATGGGCTTCTTTTACTCAGTCATATGCATTTAAGGTTCCTCCCTGTCTTCATGGCTTCAGAGCTCCTTTCTTTTTAGCACCGAATACCTATTTTTATAAAGGACAAAATTCCCCCTATACAGGATTTTAAATGCTCATGGGCAAGCCCGACCGCATACAGCGCTGGGCGGTAGGTGGGTGTACCCAGAGGAGAGGGAGTTGCAGGGTACAGTGTCTTCAGTTTTTTATTTTTATTTTATTTTTTTTAAACAGAGAACAGGAATAGTTATTTATTTTTATATTTATTTATTTATTTATTTATTTTGGCTGTGTTGGGTCTTCGTTTCTGCGCGAGGGCTTTCTCTAGTTGCGGCGAGCGGGGGCCACTCTTCATCGCGGTGCGCGGGCCTCTCACTATCGCGGCCTCTCTTGTTGCGGAGCACAGGCTCCGGACGCGCAGGCTCAGTAACTGTGGCTCAGGGGCCCAGCCGCTCCGCGGCGTGTGGGATCCTCCCGGACCGGGGCACGAACCCGTGTCCCCTGCATCGGCAGGCGGACTCTCAACCACTGCGCCACCAGGGAAGCCCCGCGTGTTCAGTGTTTGAAAACGGCAGCTGTTAGGTTGCCCCCAAAGGAAGGTCAGGGTGAGGGTGAGGCTTAGAGGGAAGAGGTTGGCGGTGGTCCGATTGGACGGCCAAGACTTGGTACATCCCCGCCTGGGCTGGAGGGCAGAGTCCTCCTGAGCCCGTACCCGGTCGCCGGGTATTCAGCCGCTGCACCCACCTGTGTTCCCACCTGGAGGCGTCTTCTGCTCTCTGAGGCTGTTTCCTCTCTCTCGTCTTCCGTCGGGGGACCTCACGGAGGCGACCCCTGCCCGCCGACCAGCGGGACCACCTAGGGCCGGGGTTTGGAACAGCCGGGAGCGGCCGGATGACTGATAGCGCATCCTCAGCTCTGCGAGTATGTCAGTTGGGGGACCCTTTCCCAATTCCCCCCGCCCCCCGTAACGGGGGCGTGGCTTGTTGTACAGGTTAATTACCCGGAAGATGATGGTGTGGTTTTAGCCATGCATCCCTCGGGTAGGCTATGTAACGAGAGAAGAGATAACAAGTGTGGTCCAAAGACAAAAAAAAAAAAAAGAGCTCCACCTCCTGGCTGCTTTCTGGAAACGTTCTGTCTGTGAAACCGCGTTCGGGCGGCCGGTGAGGGGCCCCCAAAGGCCACGCCAAGCCTGTCCCGCGGGGACCTGCTCCTGCCCCGAAGACAGAGGCACCACGGGCATCCGAGCCCAGGGCAGAAACATGCGTCCCGACAGCTCCTGGCCACGGTCCAGCGCCAGGTGTGTTCGGCCCACGCCTGCGTCTGTTCCGTGATGGATCGACTGCCCTGGACATGGCCGTAGCTTCAGCAGTGATGGCCCGGCGGAAACACGGTGGAGGGGGTCTGTTGGCTCTGTTTCTCACACTCTGGACCCCCCTTGTGCCTCCAGAGAGGGGACGTGGCCTGGGAGCTGCCCTTGAGAGCCTGTTGACCATTGTTATGTTTTGGGCAAAGCCGGGGATGACGTCTGCTGGGTGGGGAGACAGGGTTTCCAGCTGACCTGGCCGGGAGGTGGGAGGGAAAGTCCCAGGAAGATGCCGCTGCTTTTTCAGGGCAAGCTGAGGCCTGCGACCGCGACACTGGCCTCGTTCCCCACGACTAGAGATTTGCAGAAGCAGCATCGTCATCCGTTTCTCAGGGAGGGCTTAGCTGCTCCGCGGCACTTGGGACCCTCCCGGACCGGGGCTCGAACCCGTGTCCCCTGCATCGGCAGGCGGACTCTCAACCCCTGCGCCACCGGGGAAGCCCCGAGGAAGTGAGTTGTGACACCTGCTACCACGTGGGTGAATCTTGAGCTTGTGATTCTCAGTGAAATAAGGCAGACGCGAAGGACAAATTCCGAAGGTGCCACTTCTGTGAGGTCCCTAGAGGAGTGAGATTCATAAAGACAGAAAGTAGGACGGTGGGTGTCAGGGGCTGGGGGGTGTGGGCAGGAGACGGGGAGTGAGTTTTGAATGGGGACAGAGTCTCAGTTGGGGATGATGGAAAGTTTCTGGACCTGGATGTGTTTTTATAACCACCAGCCTCTTGCCTCTGGGGTCCCTGGGCTCATCCTGGTGACCTCTTTGAGTAGAACCGAGAATGACCCCCTAGGACTCGAACTCCGGTGTTCTCCACAAGACGTGTCACCCCCAGCGGCCCTGGGAGGACGACCAGCCCCCGTGGAGACACCCCTGTCCTGTGGTCGTGGCCACGGACTTCTTTGGGAGGGAGTCAGCACCTGCTCTGTGGCTGCCCCTGCATGTAACAAGATTCAGGTTTCAGATTCAGGTTTCTCCACACAGGTTTCCTCCGTGACTCACCCCAACCCCTAGGCCGGCCCCTTTGCACGTCCTGGGCCTGGCTGAGGTCCCGGAGTTGGGCGCCCCGTCCTCTCACCCCCCAGCATTTCCTCTGCGAGCTTCTACACTTGGGGTGCCGCCCATTTCCCATCCGTTTGTCTGTAACCTTGGTGCCTCAGCGGACAGGTGGCAGGAGCCCCCTTTTAACCTGTAATGCTTCTGATTCAAAGTGGAATTTCCAAAGGCCCAAACTCACATTAATTTTCGAAAGCTCCCCTTGTAAAGCATGTCGACAGGGGATTCATAGCCAGTAACAAAACATTTTATATTTGAAATGGAAATGCAGGGCGTCACAATGCAGAATTTATGTTGCTCTAGGCTCTCGTACTCGTATGAAATGAAAAAACAAAATTGTGACTGGGCACCCAGGGCGTGAAGTAAAAATTAGGAAGCACGAATATGAACGTACTCATAGTGCGCAGAAAAGCCCCAAGTGGGAAGAGCAGAGAAGCCACAAACCAAATCAGTAATAGTTTCCTTCAAAAACTAATGAATGGATAATCACCCAGCAAACAATTGTTCATCTTTCATCTCACAAGATGCAGGAGCAAATTGGCATTGCCTCGGAATGAGAAAGGGAAAATATCACCCAATAAAAGTATGATTTACGTTTGGACAAAAGGGGATTTATTCTTGATTCTGGACAGTACTGTTTGATTATCTGTTACAAAAGAATGTCTCACTCCTCAAAACGGGATTTTCCCAGATTGATGCAAATAGTATTGGCGATCATGTACAGATCAGCGACACGTTGAAAGACCAGAAGTCACAACTCTCCCCCAAAAGGCTGCTGCCTGTAGTAAAGTTCCTAAGTACTCTTTCCAGACCTCCAAGGATGATGGAGATCAAGGATCTGCAAGCTTCAGACCCTGAGCTAAATCTGGCCCTCTGCCTTTTTTTTGGCAAATAAAGTTTTATTGAAACACCACACCCATTCATTTACTTACTGTCTGTAGCTGTGTTTGCCCGAGGTCAACAGAGTGAAGACTCAGAGAAGAGACTGTATGGCCCACAAAGCCAAAAGTATTTACTCCTTGGCCCTTTGTGCAGAATGTTTCCCAGCTCTTGATCTGTAGCGTTCAAAGGGGTCATGGCCACCAAGCTTACTTTATGTGTTACATATACTTTTCTTCCTAACTGTGCAATTTCCAAAGCAAAGTTATAGCTCAACTTGCTTACTAACCTAGATACAGAATGTTTAGCTTAACTCTAGCTATTGAATAGACTCCCAGGTTAAAAAATACCCTCTGACATAATTACATCTTCACATCCTTACAGAAAAAATCATATTTCTCTCAGAAGATAACAGTAAAGCATTCAGGATCATTTACTATCCATTCATTACTAAACTTCTGAAGAAATTAATTTTGTAGCAGCAGCTGGAAGGGTGGCAGGTGGTCTGTCTACACCTGAAGCATGAATTGAATGGATAACAAGTGAGTTTCCAGGCCTGAGGCTGGTTGATTGGTTCTGGCTGCCTGATACTGTGAGATGAGAACGATGCTTCAGCAAGGGAGACTGTGATGGATTGGTGATGTCTGCTGTGGTCATGGGGAAAGGACTGTGGCCCATATGCTACAGTCTTTTTTCTTCTTCTCTTATACATTTATTTGTTACTTTTTTAAATTGAAGTATCGTTGATTTACAATGTTGTGTTAGTTTCAGGGGTACAGCAAAGTGATTCCGTTTTCTCTCTTTCTCTCTCTCTCTTTCTCTTTTTCAGATTCTTTTCCATTATGGGTTATTATGAGATACTGAGTATAGTTCCCTGTGCTCTACAGTAGGTCCTTGCTGTTTATCTATTATATGTATAGTATATGTTACTCCCAAATTTCTAATTTATCCCTCCCTCCACCTCATAATTGGTATGAGACCGTTATGACCTCATAATTGTCTCATAACCACAATGAACCGTAAATCTCTGAAAGCATTGGAAGCAGCCACCAGCCAGCACCAGAGCCATTTGGCTGGTTCTTGGGGGACGTTCCCAAGCCTTAGCCGCTGCTGGCGCTGAGCGGGCACTTGACAACTGAATTATTTCCGAAGATAATCAGATAAGTTTGGTTCTTGCTTGCATGGAGTTTATATTATAGCTGGAGAGGAAGGTTAATCAAATAACAGAGCACTTGTCTGAGTTGGCAAAATTGTGATAAACGCTGTAAGCACCGTCCTTAAAGCAGCTACGTTAAAAGATCCGCTTTCGTCCCCTCGCACGGTGCTGTGTCTGGTTTCCCACCCTCCTGTGCAGTTTCCTCTTTCTTTACTGCCCCCTTCATGCCGGACCCCTTTGTGTGTCAGCCTAGCATCTCACACAGCACCCCTCTCCCGGGCATTGCATGCACACCCATGGTGCTGATTCTCCCTGATGCAGTTTTCTCTGAAACTCCTGCCAGCTAGACCTCTGTGCCCACGCAGCACATTCAGGGCTGGACGTGGCGTCTTCCTTGTCCCTGATTTGGTCAGTGGTGCCGCCACCTCCCAGCTGGAGGCTGGGCGCCAGGCTTTCCCTGGTGGCTTTTGCCCCTCATCAGTCCTCTTTCTGCAGCCAGTAGCTGAGCGCTGTGTCTTCCTCCTAAACATCTCTCCAAAGCATTCATTTCTTTTTCTGTGCTCCTGCCACTACTCCACCTGTTCGCTACCTGGTCCATAACCCATCCTCCTGGCTGGCCTCCCATTTCTGGGCTGCCCAAGCAGTTGCCTTACCTGCTTAAACCCCTACGGGTGGAGCCCCTCCATGCTTCCTCCCACCAGCTCTAGACTTGAACATGAGCTCTCTCCTCCTGCTGTTGACCTACTCACCCTACACTTCTCAGCCTCCACAGCAGACCCTGAAGGAGGTGTCCTAAACCCAGGTGCCTCCACTCCTTCCTCCCTGACCCTCTTACATCTCGCCCACCTCACACACTGTACTGTGGTTTGTGTAACTGTGTCACCAATTTCCTAGTCCTCTGCATGGTCCCTGGCGCATCGTGGACACACAAAAAATGTGCTGGCCAGGAGAATGCAGGGTGGAGAACGTCTTGTACTTTGTGGGATCTCAGTGAATGGCAGATGTCATGACAATGATGGTGACAGTGATGGTGGTGATGAGCATTGATAATGATCGTGGTGATGGTGATGATGGTGGTGATGGTGGTGATAATAGAACGATGATGTTGATGTTGATGGTGGTGATGGTGGTGATAATAGAATGATGATGTTGATGGTGATGATGGTGGTGATGGTGGTGATAATAGAATGATGATGTTGATGATGATGGTGGGGATGGTGGTGATAATAGAATGATGATGTTGATGATGACGGTGGTGATGGTGATGGTGATGATGATGGTGGTGATTACGGCTCTCTTGTCCACTGTAGTTACTCGCACAGGAAGTCACAGAATTTTGGAGGGGATGCCCAGAGGCATTAACGGGCGTCCTGGGGATGACCAGCTAGCTGCTGGGTACTATCTCATTTGTGTCTCTCCTCTACGATATGCTTTTTCCGCTGTGTTACAGGAGAGACTCATTAATTCTGTGGCTTCACCGTGTCCTGTGATGGTATCATATTTAATTTAATTGTCAGAAGGGATGTCAGGAGAAGCTCATTTGAGCTGTCTCTTTGACCTATGACATGGTATTTCCTCAATTTTTGCCTCTTCTCTGCTGAGCTGAAATGCTGCAGCTTTTGCTCAACTGAGAGAACAGTCGTTTCCTCTGATATCCCCAGAGATGAATTAATTCATGTGTGTCTTCATTTCATCGATACCTTTGTCCCTCGATAAGGACGTTGCTGGTAAGAAATTTTATCTCATATCGCTTTTGTCACTTTTCAGCCTTGCTTTTGCATAGAGCATTTATCAGACATATTCCTGGTCACCATGGTAGCTGGCTATGCTTTGCGTTGATTAAAATACATCTTTCAGGACAACATAAAAAAAGAAACTCCCCCACTACTTCTTAATTTTCTTATATTAGAACCGCAGTTGTAACCTTACCTCTCCATTCTTCCTACGGCTGGAATTTTCATGACATAAAATACTTACTTTGAAAGCCCTTTCTCAATGAAATCAATTGCATCCCAGATAACTTTTGCACTGGGTACATGGGCACTGAGACAGGACACTTCCGCCCAGGAAATGTAAGTCAGAGAAAATCAATTTTCTCCTTATTCTGTTCGGAAAAGAACAATCTGAAGGTTGCAGAGGGATTCGGCGGGGGCGGGGTGGGGGATGGTTGCTCTTGTCTTTTGTTTTTTCTGAGTCCTGTTTTGTCCAAATCTGAATTACGTGAATTCTGATAAGCAAATACCTCCCGTCAGACCTCCCTTCCCACCCCTCATGGAAAGTGTTTGACAGGGAAAGAAACTTTGCCCACATCTGTTAGCCACATTTCTAGTCCACGCATCTCCTCACTGATGCTTTAATTCGGGATGTGACTGCCGTTTAGCCACATTTCTAGTCCGCGCATCTCCTCACTGATGCTTTAATTCAGGATGTGACTGCCGTGACACCATGCAAAGGTAATGACGGACACATTCTCGGGATAATTCACGAGGTCCACTCTTCGTGGAAACATCCTTGCTCTACTTAATGGTCCACAGACTATTGCATGGCCCCTTCGTCTGAGTCTCTTCCCCTGCTGCCAGCCCCTCCCGGGAGCCTAGGGAAGCCGGCCACATCCGACGTGTTCCTCCGCACCCGCCTTTCCCGGCTGATGGCGGCCCTCACGCCTGCAGACTCTCGGGTCCTGCCTGCATTCAGCTTCCTTGCTCAGCCAGAGACTGTGGTTGATGGAACTCAAAGAACGCTTCCCTAGGGAGCAGGGGTTGTGTTTCTGAGTATTTTAATTAAGCCCGTTGAGTCTGGGAGGGCCCACAGGACCTCTTCGTGCATCCCCTGGTCCACGTTCTGCCCTCAAAGGCGATGCCGTTGGCCATCCCAGAAGCATGGTGACACTTCTCCATCAGGCTGACTTGCCCATGGAGCTGGGCAGGTGTCAGCCACCTGTCACCCCTCCAAATTGGCACAACCAGGCTCTTAACCTAATCATGCACCCGTCAGGTTGGAACTTTCCAGAAGCCCTGTCATGCTTGGCATCTTGGTTGCTTCCCTTTGCCTGTGGGCACCTGCAAAGCTGGGGCTTGACCTGGGCATTACAGAGATGTTTCGTGGCTCAGTCCTCTACTTCTAAGGAACATATGGTGTCATGGGGGAAAGACACTGATGCCGATTTTGCTTTCACCCGTTATGCCCCTCCGTCATTCACACCCATTCTTTGTCTGCTACTCTTGTGGCTTTTAGATGCTCTGAATTGGGCACCCCCGATTCTCCTGTTACTGAACCAAACTTTGGTCCACTCGCCCATGGGCCATAAAGCCAATCTCCTGACACGGTGTTGTGGTGAAGGAAAGTGTAGCATTTACTGCAGGCCCCAAACAAGGAGAAGAACAGGCAGCTCTTCTCAAACGTTCTTGATGTACTTGGACTTCCCTGGTGGTGCAGTGGTCAAGAACCCTCCTGCCAATGCAGGGGACATGGGTTCAATCCCTGGTCCGGGAAGATCCCACATGCCGCGGAGCAACTAAGCCCGTGTGCACAACTGCTGAGCCTGTGTGCCACAACTACTGAAGCCCGTGTGTCTAGAGCCCGTGTTCTGCAAGAAGAGAAGCCACCACGAGAAGCCCGCGCACCGCAACAAAGAGTGGCCCTGCTCGCTGCAACTAGAGAAAGCCCGTGCACAGCAACGAAGACCCAACGCAGCAGGAAAAAAAAAAAAAAAGTCCTTGATATAATCCATTGTCTAGAAGCTCACGCCTCTTATCAGCATGTTAATCACTCGTCCCTGTTTATCCTAATTAGTTTCTGCCAGGCTGCTTGATGGATTTTCCAATGAGGAAGGCAAGTTGAATGTTCTTCAGAAACGTCTTAGTGCGTGAGGGCACAGGAAACTTCTGTTGAACGAAAGGTGATGACCCAAGGCTATCTGAAAATCCATCCCATCATCTGAACACATAACAATGAGACTGGAAAGGTCAGATGCAAAATGCAACAGGAAAATGACTGCCCCTCGGTTTGTAATGCCGGAATCGGGGAGTCAGGCACAGTCTTTGCCCCAAGCAAATAATCCGAAGGTGACGGCTCTTGACTCTGTGGGCTGTGGGTTCAGTTTGCTCAGAGTCTTTTCTGCCAAGTACAGGATGCTGCGGTCCTTGTAGCAGACAGTGTTTTCATACGTTGTGACTGCAAAATAGGGATCCAGGGCAGGAGTCTTCCTGTTATTTTATTTATTGCAAGGAACGCAATTAATAAACTTTTTATACACACACGCACACACACACGCACACACACACCCCATCTCTTCTTTATCCATTCCTCTGTCGATGGACATTTAGGTTCTGAGGGTGGGTCTGTAATCCAGTATAACTGGTGTCATTATAAGAACAGAAGACACAGAGAGAGAGACACTGAAAGGAGAAGCCATGTGACGATGCAGCAGAGATTGGAGAGATGTGTCTACAAGCCAAGGACCAGCAAGGATGGCCAACAGCCCCCGGATTCTGGAGAGGAACCTACAACAGATTCTCCCCTGGAGCCTCCGGAAGGAACCAGCCCTGCCCACACCTTAATCTGAGACGTCTGGTCTCCAGAACTGAGAGAAGGTACTTTTCTGTTGGTTTCAGCCATCTGGTGTGTGGTCACGTGTGATGGCGACCCCTGGGAGACTAATACAGGTGTACGTACTCAGTGGCTCATCAAACTGCATGGCTTGGCCCCGTCGGTGTTCAGGGCAGTAATGTTACGTGAAGGACATCCAGTGAGTGCTCGCCATTTCTCTGTGTTCTCGGGGGGAATCCACTGCGTTGCTCTCCCAGACACACCATGTGTGATGTTTGATGTTGGCTGTTAGACTCACTGGGCTGAAATGCTTACCATCCATCATCCTCCGACGACCTTCCATCTACAGAGCAGGCTCTGGTTCGTTAGCGGGATGCAGCGTATCAGGGGGTTTCAGGTCTGTCTTCTCACTCAATTCTCTGCAGATGTTGAGAGAAAGGCCCTGTTAATATCCCACTTTATCAACCGTGGGAACTCTGGGGCTCCTGTGATGATGAATAAGGGGGTGGGCTTTTATACCCAGATCTTCTGCCCTCCCTAATCAACAAGTGCTTCCTCAACCTGGCTGTGCATCCAGTTCAGTCCCGACAGCCCATAAAAACACACATTCCTGGGCCCCGTCCTCTGAGAGTGACCTGGGTAGATATCCGGTTGACAGTATTTTTAAGAAGTTCCTCCAATGATTCTATCGCTGGCCCCACAGAGAGGCGCTCAGGGAAAACACTGAGATTGTTTGCAATTTCGTCATCATCTCTCTGGGTTAACAAGAGCCTTGGTCTCATTTCTGGAAGAAGGAAAGAATTCAAGAACCGTTTTCTTTGCACGTGCATTATGCCGGATATTCAAGCACAGTGTTACAAAAAGTAAGATGAGTGTTTATTTGCATGTCCCGTGACACATCAGACATGGTTTCAGGAATCAGTTTGCAACAGCACGGAAATCATGGACCAGCTTAAACTGGCTTTGCCTCCTTAAATAGGTTGTTGATTAATCAAACTGAAACAGCACCAGCTTCACCTGGTTTCGCCTCATTTAATAGGTCGTTGATTCATCAATACCCGAGTTATTTTACAGAGACAGCACTGCACATGCTCAGAACGGACACCCATATTTCTAGGGTGACCTCGGAACCAAGAATCTTCAGTCCCCAAAACTAAGGACTAGAAATGTTACCACTGGAGCCCTTTACGAAGCGAGAACCCCTTCAATGAGGAAAATCTGGCCTCCAGCTGCAGGAGTAGCTCATATGGCCTGATTGGAGACTAGCCAATCAGCTTCCAAGCTAGAAACTCCCTGACCCCTTAAAGTTCACTGCGGACGCCGAGTTGTGGAGATGCATTTGCGAGTTTGGGCTGCTGGTGGTTTAGCTGACGGTGAATCTCTTCGTCTTCTGGGAAAGCTTGTGCCATTGCATTGACTTCTGTGCACGTCGGGCGGTGAGCCTTTGCTCGGTGACAAGCCTTGGGGTGCTCATCACATGCTGAGTCACCTAAAGATACTGCATCTCGGTCAGTGTGCCCACCACCAGCCCCACCGGCCGGGTGAGAGGTCTGAGACGTGTGTGCAGGAGGGATGACAAGATGCTGGTGCCGTTTTTCATGACGCTGTTGAGTAGGATCCTGTACCGTCAGTGGGATGCAAAGGTAAGAGTGCGGGTGCCTGTAGGTGTGCAGCCTGGGCTGGATTTCCACGTGCTTTCCACAGAGGCACGTTCAATCCCGTTCAGCCTCACGGAGGGAAGGGAGGCTTACACTCTCCCTAGTTCAAATAGGGTCACCCCGGGGAAAAGAAAGAACGATTAAGACTCCAACAGCAGTCTCCCCAAATTGTTGCCAAACTTGCATATGGCGGAGCTGGATGGAATATGACGCCCCAGAGCCTCCTGCACCCACCTGCCCATCTTTGTTTTGTGCCCCATCTTTTCCATCCAGCCCAGGCTGTGGTCACCCATGGACTTGGTCAGACAGCCGTGGGAGAGAAATGGGCTGAATTCTTAATGAGTTGGACCATTGTCAGAGCAAGGTGGGGAATCCAGGCTAAATACCATCTGGAAATGAAGATGCATTTTTCCCATTATTGGAATCGTATGTCTTTCAATGTATCAGTTTGAGGGGAAATCGTGATGTTTTTAGCTCACTTTGCCATTTGTGCTGTTTGTGGAAATCTGTAAAAATACTGAATCAAGTTCACCTGAAACTAATAGACTATACAGCAACTATAGTTCAATTAGAAAACCCTGTAGCTTTTAAAACCTAAAGGTAACTGATTAAGACCTGAAACTTTCCTAAGACAGTGAGTGTATAATCCCAGCAGAGTAGCTGGACTTAACACTTTCCTGTTGCCTGTATCATAATCTTATATGGGGCCTTTGGCTGCGTGTGTTAAACATTTCCCAAAGATGGGTCCCATCTGCCCTTCCTGACCCTTCCCCCGCCGAAAAGCCATCTGGTTGAGTATCTGGTGAAAATCTGCCTTTGAAGCAAGGCACTGCCCTTGTTTTCCATGCTTCCAATTCCCCGTCAGAGCCTCAGCCCACCGGCTGTGTTCCCCAGCAAGTAACTAATAGATGATTCTCCATGACTCAGTTTCTCCGAGACCAAATCTGGTCACCCCAGACCTTCTCTGCAGATGCATTTAACACGGAGAAGACTCTACCACGTTTCATGTTTTATGTCCACGTGGCTTCTCCTGTGTAAGTCCCCTGAGGGCAGGGTCTGCGCCCCCTGGGGTACATGGGGAAATTCAGAGGATGCCCAGCTACCCAAGCCTGTTCGCTAGCCGCGTCGAGGGCAGTGCTTGCAGATAATTGTTACCAAAGCGAACCCGAGTCCCGTGCTCAGCGAAGCCCAGCTCCTGACCCTGGGTTGTGGTGAAGGAAAGAGCAGCGTTTGTCTGCAAGACGCCCCACGTGCGTCCAAGTCTAGAGAAGGGCGGCTCGCGCTGAAGACGCGAACTCCCCGAGGGCCTTCAGGGAAAGGCTTTTAAACCAGGGCGAGGGAGAGGGTTTCGCGTGCGAGGTCAGCTCGTGGTCCTTCTTCGGCTTGGTTGGTGGGGGACCAGGAGTCGGCGTCGTCAACCTTCTGATTGCAGCCACCTGGGGTCTCCGTGCTGGTGGGCGGCACGCAGGTAACTTCTCCCACCTGGCGGGGCTTTCGGTCTCTGCAAAGCAACGCAAAGGTCGTGGCTCAGAATATGATCTGTAGCCCTTAGTCTACAGGCACTGAAAGCCCTTGACGCTGTTTAATGGCTAAACTATTATTGTCTTGCTGACTGTGTTCCTTTGTATATTTTCTCACTTCTCTGATTAAATTGCTCTCTGGAGATCCCGGAAGGCCTAGGAGGGTAAAGCTTTTATTAGAAACAAGACGCAGGGGCCATGGGGGGAGGGGTCCATTCCCCGGTCTGTCACAACGTCCATAAGTTGTATATTCATGTTCTCATACTCCGGAAACATTAGCTGCTTCCCCAGCCAATGCTCCCAGAGAGAAGGTATCTTTTATCCCATGAAGAAAAAGGGGACTTTTTTTTCCAGTAGAGTTTAATTTTTTTCCCGTCTCTTGTTCGTAGAGACTGGTCTCTGTTCCTTTTTGTCAGCTCCCACCACCCCCCATCTTTTATTTTTTTTTTTAATCTGTCCCCTGGAGTCCGTCCGTTTCATCCTTGATTTGTTTCCTCTTGCAGTTGTATCCCCTGCCTCACATCAGGGTCTTCCTCCTTCCATGGCTGCGTGTTCGATTTCCCTGACTTCTGTTTTTGTGTTTCATGGGTGGAAACGTGGAGGGGTGGATTAGCTGCCCCTCATTTCCGTTCAGGTAAATGCCACTCCTGTGTCTAGTACGCTTTGTCAGCAGAGACGAGATGGCATTTGGCTTAAAAACGCCTCATGAGTTCAACATTTCCCTGCTACAGGAAAACCGTTAATCACCATTATAATGTTCCCCAGAGTGGCCAGCTGAATCCTCCCCCTATTTGCCCAATTATTAACCAAAACATCACTCCTCTTTTGCCTGGTATGACAACAAAAGCGATAGTTTTATTTAGCGAGATTTTAAAATCAAGACGGGAATAAGTTACACAGTTAATGTGACATAGGCTAAGGGAGCTATAATATGACACAGAAGGGTTTGTTACAGTGGAACACACTTACGTTTTGTTTTATAAGAGATATAATTGATCAGAAGGAACTAGGAAGGAAAAACATCAAAACCACCAGGCGGGGCTTGTAGACCCCACGTAACAAACCGTTCTTCAGGGTTGGGCTCCCTCTGCAGACACCAGGCCACTCCGTTTCTGGGACTGGAGCGTCCCTCAGAGTTAGCAAGGATGCTGGCTGAGGTCGATAGGAAACATTCTGCAGAGTTCTGCATGTCCACGATAAGGATACTCTTTATTCTTCGCTGGGTATAAAAGGGTTGTGGGTTTCTCTTGGCGAAAGGTCAGTTATCTGCTCTCCACATGGAGAGCTCCTTGTTCAAGAAATAGGTTTAAGGCGGGACTTCCCCAGGGGTCGCGTGGTTAGGACTGCATGGTTCCACTGCAGGGGGCAGGGGTTTGATCCCTGGTCGGGGAGCTAAGATCCTGCAAGCCACGGCCAAAAAAAAGAAAAAGAAAAGAAATAGGTTTAAAAGAAGATGATTTCATTCTGCCATCATGGGCTCATGACAGGGACTCCGAAGTCTTATGAGTCATCTGAAATCATGTGCATAAGTTTGTGTCTTGCAAGTAAATACAATGCCAGCTGCCCAGGCATTGGTGGTTTCCGCTTAGGAGTAAACGGTTGTTTACGCATCATGTGTTAGTAACATACAGTACACAAGCCAAATGAGTATCTTCCGAGTCTTCACGAAAGATGGTGATTCTTTGCTTTATGAGAACTCGGCTGCACAGGTAGCTGGCAAGGGTCCTACCTTCAGCTGTGCCCTCAGGCAAGCAGGTCACTGTGTTCCCCGCCTGGGTCCTTGGTCTCTCTAATCAGTAGAAATTGATTAGGAGGCACATGAGGAATTCAGGGGAGGCTGTCTTGGGACTTGTCCTGCAGCGGGAGGGAGTGAAAACAAGTAACAGGTGCTTCGCTCATTCCCTGAGCTGGTTCCTTAATGGGCTGAGGGTGGGAGTAGTTGGGTGGGTTGGGATGGAGGGATGGCTTAGGGGGTCTGCCCACCCCTCGGTGGTGCTGTGCGCAGGAATCACGCGCAGGACCCTGCTTTTGCTCCAACACCTCAGAAATGGCAGTTGGGGTTTGGTCTTTTTGTATCTTATTGTTTGTAATTTCCCACAGCTGTGTGCGGTTATTTTTAGTCCCTTCTAGTTTCTTTGTATCTTGCTGCTGGAGGAGAGGTGTGTCCAGGTGCAAGCCCTGCAGCAAAGGGTCCCAGCTCCCAGCCCATCTCAACTGCAGTTCCCCCAATTTCAGGAAGGGGCATCATGGGTATTGTATACAGTCGGTTCTGGATGTCAGTGCAGTGATTGTTTACAGCCGGTTGTGGATGCCACCGTGCTTATTCTCACCTCCTGGTTATAGGTCACGGCTGGTTTTGCGTCGTCCTTTCCCACTGAGTTTGCCATGTGGTGTCGGTTAGTGATGTTGCAAGCTGTGAGCATTCGTATGGACATTTTGGGGCCAAAGGATACGAATGCTTTCTGATTCAAATACAAATCACATAAATGTGACCTTAGCATGGGATTGCTTGCAGGGCGTGTACCTGTGCAAATGTACTCTATCATGTCTTCACGGGGCTTTAACACTTTATCCCATAACTCAATTTTTCACACTTAAATCGCACTTTGTTTTTGATTGACCCTAAAATGAAGTTTGCTGGTGTATTCCACAAATTGCTATATGGGACCTGCAGGTGTGCTGATTGCTATAATTTTTAAAAGCGTTTGTAAAATCGTGATGTATCTGTTTGCTTGGGCTGCCATAAAATGCCCCAGACTGGGGGCGCTTTTAAACATCAGGCATGTGTCTCTCTCCCAGTCTTGGAGGCTGGAATCTGAGATCCAAGGGTCAGCAGGGCTGGTCCCTCCTGAGGTCTCTCTCTTGGGCTTGTAGCTGGCCTCTCCTCCCTGTGTCATCACAGGGTCGTCCCTCTCTGCGCGTCTGTGTCCTGATCTCTTCTTATAAGGAAACCTGTCCTTTGGGATCAGGACCCACCCTAATGACCTCATTTACCTTCATCCGCTCTTTGAAGACCTCATCTCCAAATACTGTCACATTCTGAGGTCCTGGGGGCTAGGACTTCAACACGTGAATTTGGAGGGGACAGTTCAGCCTATAGCACATAAAGGGACAATTTCACACAACCAGATACAACCGCACCCCTGCGTATGTATGTAGACCCCTCTTTTCACTGTGACTATGTCCCCTTCTCCATTGGGGTGCACTGGTCCTCATGTGCTTTCCCCAGTGAACCTGAATTTATCATGCACCTCAATTTTATAGCCGGCATCAAAGGCGTCACCAAAATCCCAATGAAATGACTCCTGAAATCTTAGTTTTGTCTACGAATTGGGCGTTTCTATTACAGGCCATTCTGTTCATCTGACTTGATTTGCTTTTCATGGGTCTATGCTTCTGGCTTCCCCTGATCTGGTCATTCATGGGTTATGCATAGATTATGGGGAAAGAGGACCATCACAGAGGAGAATCAGATTATTCCGTGCTCCGGACCGGCAAAGCCAAACTCACCTCGTTCCATCCTTTATTAGGGTCATCCTTTCTTGTGAAATCCCTACATCTCATGATTCAAAACTAATTGTCGGTGGATTGTTTATGGTTTTTATCCTCCTTAGTATTCTTTTATGTATGGTAGTCATTTCTGAATATGTTCCTCTTGGAAAAATGTAGTATATGTCATAAAGCTCCATTTCCCTGTTTCTATCCAGCTTTTTTTTTTTTAAATTATGTTTAGGTGCATGGGGCCTTCGTTGCTGCATGTGGGCTTTCTCTAGTTGCAGCGAGCGGGGGCTACTCATAAATACACCCAAAACTACTGAATTGCATGTTTAGAAGGTGAATTTACCATATGTGAATTATATCTCAAGAAATAAACCAGAAAGGATAGCAAAAAATCTAAATTTAAAAATTAAAACAAATTTTAAAAGCCAATGGATTAAATAATTTTTAAAAAGCTATAGAATTAAATAATTTTTTGAAATAAAGCACTTCTGCTACATTAACAAAATGATATTTATTGTGAAGCAGAGTGCTTGTGCAGATACTGAGTTGTGAGCTGAACCAGCTGCTCTTTTCGTGGAACACCATTTTTGGCTTCTTGGTTAGAAGATGCCACGTGGAGCAGAGTATCCTGGCTTATTGCTAAACCGGCCCTAGGAAAAAGCTTTAGAATTGGTTCTCCAAGCCAGCTAACAGGTACACGAAAAGGTGTTCAACGTTGCTAATCATCAGGGAAATGCAGATCAAAACCACAGTGAGACATCACCTCACACCGGTCAGAAGGCCATCATTAAAAAGAACACAAATAACAGATGTTGGGGAGGGTGTGGAGAAACGGGAACCCTCCTGCACTGTCGGTGGGAATGTAAGTTGGGGAATGCAGCCCCTATGGAGAACAACAGTATGGAGGTTCCTTAAACTAAAAATAGAGCTACCATATGATCCAGCAATCCCACTCCTGGGCACATATCCAGACAAAATTAATTCGAAAAGATTCATGCACCCCAAAGTTCATAGCAGCACTATTTACAATAGCCAAGACATGGAAGCCACCTAAATGTCCATCAACAGAGGAATGGATAAACAAGAAGTGGTTCATATATACAATGGAATACGGCTCAGCCATGAAAAAGAATGAAATAATGCCATTTGGGGCAATATGTTCCTGTAGCTTATTTATACATAGCAGTCTGGACCTCTTACTCCCCTCCCCCTATCTTGCCCCTCCCCCCCACTGGAAACCACTCGTTTGTTCTCTGTATCTGTGAGCCTGCTTCTGTTTTGTTATACAGTATTCACTACTTGGTTGTATTCTTTAGATTCCACATATAAGTGAGATCATACAGCATTTGTCGTTCTCTCTCTGACTTATTTCACTTAGCATAACACCCTCAAGGTCCATCCATGTGGCTGCAGATGGCATTATTTCATTCTTTTTAAGCGCTGAGTAGTATTCCACTGTATAAATGCACCACATCTTCTTCATCCATTCCTCTGTTGATGGACATTGAGGTTGCTTCTGAGGGAGGGTCTTTAATCCAGTATAACCGGTGTCATTATAAGAAGAGGAGACAGAGACACTGAGAGGGAAGATATGTGACGATGGAACAGAGATTGGAGAGATGTGTCTACAAGCCAAGGACCAGCAAGGAAGGCCAGCAGCCCCCAGATTCTGGAGAGAAACCTACGTCAGTTTCTCCCCTGGAGTCTCCGGAAGGTTCCAGCCCTGCCCACACCTTAATCTGAGACGTCTGGTCTCCAGAACCGAGAGAAGGTACTTTCCTGTTGGTTTCAGCCATCTGGTGTGTGGTCATGTGTGATGGCGACCCCCGGGAGACTAATACAGGTGTACGCACTCAGTGGCTCATCAAACTGCATGGCTTGGCCCCGTCGGTGTTCAGGGCAGTAATGTTACGTGAAGGACATCCAGTGAGTGCTCGCCATTTCTCTGTGTTCTCGGGGGGAATCCACTGCGTTGCTCTCCCAGACACACCGTGTATGGTATTTGATGTTGGCTGTTAGACTCACTGGGCTGAAATGCTTACCCTCCATCGTCCTCCGACGACCTTCCATCTACAGAGCAGGCTCTGGTTCGTTAGCGGGATGCAGCTTATCAGGGGCTTTCAGGTCTGTCTTCTCACTCAATTCTCTGCAGATGTTGAGAGAAAGGCCCTGTTAATATCCCACTTTATCCACCGTGGGAACTCTGGGGCTCCTGTGATGATGAATAAGGGAGTGGGCTTTTATACCCAGATCTTCTGCCCTCCCTAATCAACAAGTGCTTCCTCAACCTGGCTGTGCATAAAAACACACATTCTTGGGCCCCGTCCTCTGAGAGTGACCTGGGTAGGTATCAGGTCGACAGTATTTTTAAGAAGTTCCTCCAATGATTCTATCGCTGGCCCCGCAGAGGGGCGTTCAGAGAAAACACTGAGATTATTTGCAATTTCGTCATCACCTCTCTGGGTTAACAAGAGCCTTGGTCTCATTTCTGGAAGAAGGAAAGAATTCAAGAACCGTTTTCTTTGCACGTGCATTATGCCCGATATTCAAGCACAGTGTTGCAAAAAGTAAGATGACTTTATTTGCATGTCCCGTGACACATCAGACATGGTTTCAGGAATCAGTTTGCAACAGCACGGAAATCATGGACCAGCTTAAACTGGCTTTGCCTCCTTAAATAGGTTGTTGATTAATCAAACTGAAACAGCACCAGCTTCACCTGGTTTCGCCTCATTTAATAGGTCGTTGATTCATCAATACCCGAGTTATTTTACAGAGACAGCACTGCACATGCTCAAGACGGGAACCCATATTTCTAGGGTGATCTCGGAGCCAAGAATCTTCAGTCCCCAAAACTAAGGACTAGAAATGTTACCACTGGAGCCCTTTACGAAGCGAGAACCCTTTCAATGAGGAAAATCTGGCCTCCAGCTGCAGGAGTAGCTCATATGGCCTGATTGGAGACTAGCCAATCAGCTTCCAAGCTTGAAACTCCCTGACCCCTTAAAGTTCACTGCGGACGCGGAATCCTGGAGACGCATTTGCGAGTTTGGGCTGCTGGTGGTTGAGCTGACGGTAAATCTCTTCGTCTTCTGGGAAAGCTTGTGTCATTGCATTGGCTTCTATGCACGTCGGGCGGTGAGCCTTTGCTCGGTGACAAGTCTTGGGGTGCTCATCACATGCTGAGTCACCTAAAGATACTGCATCTCGGTCAGTGTGCCCACCACCAGCCCCACCGGCCGGATGAGAGGTCTGAGATGTGTGTGCAGGAGGGATGACGAGGCGCTGGTGCCGTTTTTCATGACGCTGTTGAGTAGGATCCTGTACCGTCAGTGGGATGCAAAGGTAAGAGTGTGGGTGCCTTTCAGTGTGCAGCCTGGGCTGGATTTCCACGTGCTTTTCTACAGAGGCACGTACAATCCCGTTCAGCCTCACGGAGGGAAGGGAGGCTTACACTCTCCCTAGTTCAAATAGGGTCACTCGGGGGAAAAGAAAGAACGATTAAGACTCCAACAGCAGTCTCCCCGAATTGTTGCCAAGCTTGAATCTGGTGGAGCTGGATGGAATATGACGCCCCAGAGCCTCCTGCACCCACCTGCCCATCTTTGTTTTGTGCCCCATCTTTTCCATCCAGCCCAGGCTGTGGTCACCCATGGACTTGGTCAGACAGCCGTGGGAGAGAAATGGGCTGAATTCTTAATGAGTTGGACCATTGTCAAAGCAAGGTGGGGAATCCAGGCTAAATACCATCTGGAAATGAAGATGCAGTTTTCCCATTATTGGAATCGTATGTCTTTCGATGTATCAGTTTGAGGGGAAATCGTGATGTTTTTAGCTCACTTTGCCATTTGTGCTGTTTGTGGAAATCTGTAAAAATACTGAATCAAGTTCACCTGAAGCTAATAGACTATACAGCAACTATAGTTCAATTAGAAAACCCTGTAGCTTTTAAAACCTAAAGGTAACTGATTAAGACCTGAAACTTTCCTAAGACAGTGAGTGTATAATCCCAGCAGAGTAGCTGGACTTAACACTTTCCTGTTGCCTGTATCATAATCTTATATGGGGCCTTTGGCTGCGTGTGTTAAACATTTCCCAAAGATGGGTCCCATCTGCCCTTCCTGACCCTCCCCCCGCCGAAAAGCCATCTGGTTGAGTATCTGGTGAAAATCTGGCTTTGAAGCAAGGCACTGCCCTTCTCTTCCATGCTTCCAATTCCCCATCAGACCCTCAGCCCACCGGCTGTGTTACCTAGCAAGTAACTAATAGATGATTCTCCATGACTCAGTTTCTCCGAGTCCAAATCTGGTCACCCCAGACCTTCTCTGCAGATGCATTTAACACGGAGAAGACTCTACCGCGTTTCATGTTTTATGTCCACGTGGCTTCTCCTGTGTAAGTCCCCTGAGGGCAGGGTCTGCGCCCCCTGGGGTACACGGGGAAATTCAGAGGATGCCCAGCTACCCAAGCCTGTTCGCTAGCCGCGTCGAGGGCAGTGCTTGCAGATAATTGTTACCAAAGCGAACCCGAGTCCCGTGCTCAGCAAAGCCCAGCTCTTGACCCCGGGTTGTGGTGAAGGGAAGAGCAGCGTTTATCTGCAAGACGCCCGACGTGCGGCCAAGTCTAGAGAAGGGCGGCTCGCGCTGACGACGCGAACTCCCCGAGGGCCTTCAGGGAAAGGCTTTTAAACCAGGGCGAGGGAGAGTGTTTCGGGGACCAGTAGTCGGCGTCGTCAACCTTCTGATTGCAGCCACCTGGGGTCTCCGTGCTGGTGGGCGGCACGCAGGTAACTTCTCCCACCTGGCGGGGCTTTCGGTCTCTGCAAAGCAACGCAAAGGACGTGGCTCAGAATCTGATCCGTAGCCCTTAGGGAGGAACTGAAAGCCCTTGACGCTGTTTAATGGCTAAACTATTCTTATTCTTGTCTTGCGTGACTGTTTTCGTTTGTCTCTGCATTTTCTCACTTCTCTGATTAAATTTGTTTTTCGGAGCTCGGGGAAGTCCGGTGAGGCTACAGGTTTTCTACCAATAAGAGGCAGGTGGAGAACATGCGGCGGGGGCCTGTCTACCCCGTGAGGCACCATAGGGTCCTGCTCGGTTCCACCCCGAGTTGGCAGGGCCGTTAAGCCGGCCCAGAAGTGCCAGAGGAAGCCGGAGCAGGCTGCCTCCTGGGATCAGTCCTCATCCTTTGGCGAGACCCTTTCCCCGGCTTGGGTGTTTGTGCTGTGGCTTCGTGTCCGACCGCCCTCCCGCTGGAAGGCAGTAGCCACCAGTACCCGCTTCCCCTCCCTCTGTGGCTTCATCCCGGGCTGGGGGCTTCATTTACTGCTCTCTCCGTCATGGTCATCTCCGTCTGGGGTCGGTGCTGATTTCGGGCCATGGGAGGATACAGAACCGAAGGCGCTGAAGCAGACACATACATCAAATTGTCTCTCGAATGCTCGCTCTGACCTAGTTGACGACTGGTGCCCGTCATGGTCTCACGAATACGAGAATTCATGCCCGAGCTGGCCGTAGCGTCTCGTGGCTGGCATCCCAAGCCCTAATCACGCTTCCCTTGACTCTAGTTTAGTCCTTCTTGTGCATAACACCTCAGTTTGGGGGGGCTGAAACAAACAATACATGTAAAAGCCAGATGCGTGTGTTTCTGGTAGTGTGTTTATTCCCATTTTGTGGAAATCAGCAGATGTTCTTAGAAACATAGGGAGGAATGCCTGATGTGGTCATACTTCATTCCTTACAGGGTGTATGAGTTTCCAGAGGCTGAAACAATTGACTTATAGACCAGGGAAGCCCAGGAAAACCATTTTTTTAGGTTTTCCTAAGAAGCTTAAAAGAGGTCCAGGAGGTGGGGCCCCCATGATGGCATTAGTGCACTTATAAGAGGAAGAGGCAAATAATAAACTCACTCACTTCCCTCCCCCCTACCTCAGCCAGTGATCTGAGATATTCAGATCATTCAGATGGTATATATTTTTAAATTACTTAATTTGAATTACTGGTGAATTCATTTTCCTTTTAGATGTTCTAAAGGATAAATTTGGAAATTCACTTTATTAAGATTTTTTTGATGTGGACCTTTTTTTTTTTTTTAAGTCTTTATTGAATTTGTTACAGTATTGCTTCTGGGGCTTCTCTGGTGGCGCAGTGGTTGAGAGTCCACCTGCCGATGCAGGGGACACGCGTTCGTGCCCCGGTCCGGGAAGATCCCACATGCTGCAGAGTGGCTGGGCCCGTGAGCCATGGCCGCTGAGCCTGCGTGTCCGGAGCCTGTGCTCCGCAATGGGAGAGGCCACAGCAGTGAGACGCCCGCGTACTGAAAAAAAAAAAAAAATTGCTTCTGTTTTATGGTTTTTGGTTTTTTGGCCATGAGGCGTGTGGGATCTTAGTTCCCTGACCAGGGATTGGACCCACACTCCCTGCATTGGAAGGCGAAGTCTTAACCATTGGACCACCAGAGAAGTCCCTGGAAGTTCACTTTAATAAAAGTGTGTGTGTGTGAGTCTCTGTGTGTATGTATCTGTGTATTTATCCTTTTACTTTTATCTATTTTATAGATAATAGATATCTATTAAAAATAAATAGGTATCAAATATAAAGAGGTATATAAAATATACCTACACATAGTATAAGTAGATATCTATTTATAGATACAAATATGGAGACAAAGAGGTTATTCTGCATATCTTTTATTGTAACATGTTTTTAAAAATTTCATATTGGAGTAGACTTGGTTTACAATGTTGTTTCAGGTGTACAGCAAAGTGATTCAGTTATACATATACATGTATCTATTTTTCAAATTCTTTTCCCATTTAGGTTATTACAGAACATTTAGCAGAGTTCTCTGTGCTATACAGTATGTCCTTGTTGTTTATCTGTTTTAAATGTCATAGTGTGTATGTGTCAATCCCAAACTCCCAATTCATCCCTCCCCACAGACCTTTCCCCTTTGGTAACCAGAAGTTTTCTGTGTCTGTGAGTCTGTTTTGTAAATAAGTTCATTTGTATTATTTCCTTCAGATTCTGCACATAAGTGATATATGATATTTGTCTTTCTCTGTCTGACTTCACTTAGTATGATAATCTCTAGGTCCATCCATGTTGCTGCAGATGGCATAATTTCGTTCTTTTTTATGGCCGAGTAATATTCCATTGTATATATGTACCACATCCTCTTTATCCATTCATCTGTTGATGGGCACTTAGGTTGCTTTGTTCGAGAACTTCAGGTACTTAGCTTTCCCAGGTTTGTAAAGAGAAGTTGAAGGAAGAGGATGGTGGTTCAGGTGAAGCTTCCTGAGTAGACATTTGAGGCCGAGAATGGTTAAGACACAGGGTGATTGGGTGATTACAGGGTGCATTACTGAACCACTTTATGTTCTAAATGTCTGAAAGTGAGGACGTGGGCTGACATCCTGTGAGTGGGAACAGCCATGAGCTAGTGTACTAATTTCAGGTCCTTTTCATGGTGTTGGGTGCCGCTCACCCGACTGGATAGCATCATCACCCAATATTACTTTCGGAACCGTCCACAAGTGGATGCCTTGAATCAGGCTGGGCGCAGGTAGAACATCCAGGTGCGTCCCTCTGTCCCCCACAGCTGTGAACGTTCAAGATCATCACCTCCAGTTATGTCATTAAATGAAAGCACCCAAGCAAGAGGAAGTCGACGACGTTTATCACAATTCACTGATTTACCAAAAAGTCTTCCAGGTAACTGGGAAGCCTCTCGGGGTCAGACTGTGCTCTCCAAACCCTGTGCATTTTCCTAGGACTTTTCATTGATCATTTCCCCCTACATTTGGTGGGTAACCACCTGACTTTTATTATTTAAAATACTGAGAAAATCCCGTACAAGGGCATGCTTCTAGCTACGTACTTGGCATCTGATGCCAGTGGGTTTCAAAATAAATACTAGTATTGAGGATGTTGGCGTGAAGTGGGTCTGTTCCTTAGATAAACAGTGGGCTTTGTTAAGATCTGAAGTGCTGACAGAGCCTCGGAAGGAGAGCCCGAGATTTCAACACTTTTTTTTTTTTAAGGGTTTTTTGATGTGGACCCATTTTAAAGTCTCTATTGAATTCCTTACAACATTGCTTCTGTTCCATGTTTCGGTTTTTTGGCCGTGAGGCGTGTGGGATCTTAGCTCCCCGACCAGGGATCGAACCTGCACCCCCTGCGTTAGAAGGCGAAGTCTCAACCACTGGACTGCCAGGGAAGTCCCTGGATGTCAACACTCTTGACGTCCCATCCTTGGCAGCCAGGGGTGACTACTTTTACCTGCAGCCCATCTTGGTTCCTCAGTGGCAGGTGGTTTTGAAAGCTAGGTTTTCACTCATGTTTCCCCATGACACAGAAATCCGCCTACGTCCGTCCAGCTGTCCTGCCAGCTGGGTGGCCTCTGTATCTTGATGAATTTCCAAAACAAGAATGGTTAATCTGTGTTGAATTCCCTTCTAGCATCTCACTTACCCCAGTAGGTTACAGCTGCTTGGGCACAAAACCACGCAAGGTAATTTCAGGATGAACCTGGTGGGAGGTTTGGTCATTCATGCCTGCGAGACTTCTCTGTGTTCTCGCTATGAGATCCTTATTTTATTTCCTTTTTTTAATTGAAGAATATCTGATTTACAACGTTAGTTTCAGGTGTACAGCAAAGTGATAGTTATACATATGTATATATTGTTTTTCAGAATCTTTTCCATATAGGTCATTACAGAGTATTGAGTAGAGTTCCCTGTGCCCTACGGTAGGTCCTTGTTGTTTATCTATTTTATGTATAGTAGTGTGTATCTGTTAATCCCCAACTCCCAATTTATTCCCCACCCCCTTTTCCCCTTTGGTAACCACGTGTTTGTTTTCTATGTCTGAGTCTGTTTCTGTTTTGTAAACAAGTTCATCTGTACCATTTTTTTTTAGATTCCACATACAAGTGATATCATATGGTATTTATTTTTCTCTGACTTATTTCACTTAGTATGGTTGCAAATGGTATTATTTCATTCTTCTTTTAGGGCTAATATTCCATTGTATACATGTACCACATCTTCCTTATCCATTCATCTGTTGGTGGACACTTGGGTTGCTTCCGTGTCCTGGCGATTGTAAATAGTGCTGCAGTGAACATCGGGGTGCATGTGTCTTTTTGACTTAGAGTTTTCTGCAGGTATGGCCAGGAGTGGGATTGCTGGATCACAGCGTAGCTTTATTTTTAGTTTTTTAAAGAACCTCCATCCTGTTGATACTGTTATTTTAACTCGGGGAGTTGGCTTTGTGAATTGGGCTGTTTGAATTTTCCTGCCTGTTCACTTCGTTAAGAGCCTACCTTTCGTAGACTCTCATTGGATTAGGAGTTGGGTCAAGATAAGGACACACCTGTTATGGACTGAATGTGTTTCCTGCCATTCTCCCGCCCCCGCCAATTCATATGCTGAAGACCTGACCCCCAGTGGGATATGTTAGGAGATGGGCCCTTGGGCAGGTTTGGATGAGGTCAAGAGGGTGGGACCCCCATGATGGCATTAGCGCCCTTAGAAGATAAGGAAGAGACACTCGCCTCCGGACTATGAGAAATAAATGCCTGTTCTTTATAATCCTCCCAATTTGTACGAATTTGTTTCAGGGGCCGAAGAGACTAAGACATTTAATTCATAAAGTGTTTTATTGTTTGATTAAAAAAATAAATGGAACACCTTTCAAAAAATTTCCAAGTGACAAAGCATCATAGAAACACACCAGTATACGTGTTAAATAATTGTTAGAAATTACTCACAACAATTATGTTTAAAAGAATCATTTCACATGTTGAGGGGGTTTGGTGCCTAAAGAAATCCCACCATATTTTATGGATGTATTAAAACGAAAAAGGGGGAATTCCCTGGTGGTCCAGTGGCCAGGACTTAGCGCTCTCACTGCAGTGGGTCGGGATTCAACCCCTGGCTGGGGAACTAAAATCCCACAATCTGCAGGGCGTGGGCAAAAAATATATACAAATAAAAAAAGGAAAAGAAAAAGGGATGACAAGAACCTCGTTGAGTAAATACTTTTAAACATGGAGCTTTTTGAAGTGGATGTTTTAAGCTAGAGGAAAACATTGTGATACATTGTAACCATCCAGGTTACAAATTCCCTGTGGCTGAATTTGCTGTTAAGGAGGGGCCCGCCAGCCAGGGAATGTGGGCGTATCTGGATGCTGGAGGACAGGAGGAACGGATTGTTCCCTGGATTCCTCAGAAGGAACCAGCCCTGCCCACACCTTGGTCTCAGCCCCGTGAGACTCAGGTCAGGCTCCTGGTTGGTGGTCATTTGTCCCAGTGGTTGTAGGAAACCTGCACATAACATCTAGTTATGTTTTCAGAACCATCAGTTTTAGATTCTGCACAGGGTGCACGGGCTCCACCCTCTGTGTGTGTGTGTGTGTGTGTCCGCCGAATTTATGGCTAATTCTCCCACGTCCTGGGGCTCCATTCGACACTCTGGCCACTGTTCTGAGAGCCCCCAGTCGGGCAGTGCCATGCTTGAGAGGGAAATCTACGCGTGATTTCAAAACCGGGAGAAAAGACAGCCCTTTGCCTTGGGTTCTGGCCTGTCTGCTGGATGGGATCACACGGTGCTTTGTTAGTAAATTACCCTCATAATTGTCTAATTGCTTTTATTCTGCAAATATTCCTCCGGGTTCATTAGCATTGTAATCAAGGCTTCGCTGAAGTTGATTTAAGGAAGTGCGCGGGGGCGGCCAGACATCCTTTTTATTCAGCCCAAGAGGGCTTTCTCTCTTGCTCTTGCTGGAGTCTGTGTTGGAGTTTTCTGCCCACTGATGGGGGTGATTTCAGGGGCTGCCCTTGACAGCGTAACAGGAAAGGTCAGAGTTCGTTCTAATAAACAGCACATGCTAGCACCTCACCAGCGCCAGCCCCATGCATCGCTCATTGTTATGCGTGGAAATAAATTCCCACTGAAGGAAAATGTTTTCCGCGGTGCAGTTTCACATTGTCCTGGGTCAGTCGTTGTCCTGTTGATTTTCCAAGCAGCTTGGGACTGTTCCCGGGTCATTTGGGCAGGCTCAGATATTTTTTCTTTTCTTCGTAACTTTTTACTCTATGGTTTGTTTGATTCGGTTAAGACTGGTTAAAGAAATTAAATTAGATGCAACAATAGAAATGTATGGCTCATATGTTTATGGAATTAAGTTATATTGATTACATGACAACTAACCTCAAATAATCGGAATAGTTATATACAATGACTAGGCACTCAGTACATGCTTTGCCGAGTAAATGAATAGTGAATGGGAAAATCCCAAACAGATGTCTGAATAGTTGCTTGTAAAATTTCCTGTAAACTCTGCCTACTTCTGAAATGTATCCTGTTTCCAGTTCTCCCAAAGAGAAAATTAATATCAGCAACTTTTATTTATTCTTTACCAGGTGTCAGGTACTGTTCTAAGTGTTTCCCCTGTGTGAATTATTATTATTTTTTAGTTTTTATTTTATATTGACGTATAAGTTGATTTACAATGTTGTGTTAGTTTCAGGTGTACAGCAAAGTGATTCAGTTATACATACACACGTATCTATTCTTTTTCACGTTCTTTTCCCATTTAGGTTTTTACAGAATATTGAGCAGCGTTCCCTGTGCTCTACAGTAGGTCCTAGTTGGTTATGTATGTTAAATATAGTGGTGTGTATATGCGGAATCTAAAAAAAAAAGAGATACAAATGAACTTATTTACAAAACACACACTCAGTCATAGAAAACAAACTTATGGTTACCGAAAGGGAAAGCTGGGAGGGGGGGATAAATTGGGAGTTTGGGATTGACGTATGACAGATTTTTTGTGATGTATAGTTGATGTACGATGTTGTGTTCGTTTCAGGTGTATAGCAGAGTGATTCAGATATATACACACACACAGTCTTTTTCAGATTCTTTTCCCTTCTAGGTTCTTTTGAGTAGAGTTCCCTGTGCTACACAGCAGGTCTTTGTCGATTATCTGTTTTACTTTTTAAAACTTTTAATCTTTATTTATTTGGCCGTGTCGGGTGTTGGTTGCAGCATGCGGGATCTTTCGTTGTGGCTCACGGACGTCTCTCTCATTGTGGCGCGTGGGCTTAGCTGCCCCGGGGCATGTGGGATCTTAGTTCCCCGACCAGGGATCGAACACGCATCTCGTGCATTGGAAGGCGGAGTCTTAACCACTGGACCACCAGGGAAGTCCCTCTATTTTCTATATAGCAGTGTGTATCTGTTAGCCCCAGACTCCTAGTTTATCACCCTCCCCTTACCCTTTGGTAACCAGCAGTTTGTTTTCTATCTCTGTGCGTCAGGCAGGCTCAGATTAATCCCCCCTGCGTTTCTTTGCCGTGTTGGACTAATTAGCTGTCAGGAGTCTCCAAAAATCCACGTGTCTCGGGAGTGATTATGAAGGTCAAGGGCGTCTGTAGACTTGTGACGAGGGAAGGAAGGGCTGATGGCCTCTGGGAAGCTTGCTCTGGGGTGAAATATGCCTTCCCCTCTTCCGTTCTTTCTTTCCCTGGCGAGCTGGTCGTGAAGCTCGGGGGCGAGGCAGGCGGTGCTACAGGTCGGAGTTGCCGTGACACGTCCACACGTCAGGAGAGCCACACAGCGGTGAATCCATGAGGCTCCTGGTGCAGTGAGGACAAAGCAGGGGGCTTCCGAAAACCAGGTCCCCTTTCTCTTTGGGTGACAGTCCTGGGGCGGCCATCACCCAGTGCCACCAGCCGGGGGGCTTAGACAACAGAGATGTGTCATTCGTCCATTCTGGAGACCAGACGTCCAAGATCAAGGTGTGGGCAGGGCTGCTTCCTTCTGGAGGCTCCAGGGGACAAGCTGTCCCGTCCCCTCCCAGCTCCTGGGGGCTGCAGACAGTCCTCGCTCCGTCTGGGCTTGTAGGAGCGTCACCTGCATCCCTGCCTCTATCTTCACATGACCTTTTCTCTGTGTGTCTTTGTGTCTCTTTTTTCTTCTCTTCTTATGAAGACCGCCCTGCCCCCCTCCATCACGTCATATTTAAGACCCGCCCTACTCCAGGAGACCCTCACCTTTTTTGCTCTTCCAGTTTTACTGAGATATAATCAGCCTCCAACACTAGATACGTTGAAGGTGTGCAGCATAACGATTTCACTTACATACATCATGAAACGACCGCAATAAATTTATCAACATTCATCTCTCATACAGACGCAACATAAAAGGAATAGAAACAAATGTTTTTCCCCTTGTGATGAGAACGCTTCGGAGTTACTGTCTCAGCAACTCTCACGTTTAACGTACAGCGGTGTTAATTATGTGTATCATGTTGTAATTACATTCCTTGTACTTATTTATCTTATGACTAGGAGTTTGTACCTGTTGACCACGTTCATCCAATTCCCCTCCCCCCACCCCTCCCCTCTGGTGACCACCAATCTGACGTCATTTTCTGAGTTTGTTTTGAAGTATCACTGCCCTACAGACACTATTAAGTTCCTATTAACACAACCTAGCGATTCGACCTTTCTCTACGTTTCAAAAGGATCACCACGATGATTTAGTTAGTCTGTAACCATACAAAGATGTTACGGCGTGGGGAATATAGTCAATAATTAATGTATGCTTCATCCCCTGGGACTCATTCATTTTGAACCTGGAGGTTGGTACCCCCTCATCTCCGTCCCCTGTTCTCTTCGTAGGACCACACTTCATGACTCACATCTGCGATGACCCTGTTTCCAAATAAGGCTTCTGTTCACTGATCTCACTTCGGGCCGCCCTGCGTTCATTGCTGGCGTGTGAGCAGGTGGGCACGGGCAGCTGCTTTGCTCGCCGCTGTATTTGCAGCGCAGTAGACGGTGCCGTGCCTTCCAGGTCCTCAGGCGGTCAGGGGAGTGATTTGATGGGTTTTTGCAGCGTGTGAATCATCAGACCCCGTTGTCTGCATGTGAGAGGCCTCAGACAGCTCCCCCAAAGGGTTAGGACAGGGGTAAATTGCAGGACCTCCCTCGCAGACAGGGCTGGGGTTCTGCATCCTCGGTGAAGAGGTTTAAACAGGGTGGAGGCATACGGGACTGGTGGAGAGGTTGTCGGGGCCTGTGGACGGGGTCCACTCCCGCTTAAAAGCAATAGGCAAAGGGACCGGGACGGACGTGTTTGGGAGGCTGAGGGCTGGGAAAAAGGGCACCTTCATTCGTGATCTTTTTATCTTTTTCAATTGAAGTAGAGTTGATTGCTAAAGTGTTAATTTCTGCTGTACAGCAAAGTGATTCAGTTATACATATGTGTACCTACTTTTTCATATTTCCCAGTATGGTTTATCACAGGGTATTGAATGTAATTCCCTGTGTTCTACAATACCTTGTGGATCCGTCCTATACACACCGGTTTGCATCTGCTAACCCCAAACTCCCAGCCCATCCCTCTCCCACCCCACCCGCCATTCGTGACCTTGAATTGCTTTGTAAGAACGTCAGCAATGCACGGGAAACCCTTCCTGCCTGGGGTGGCTGCTTGTTTAACTGTATTTATCGTAGGGGAATTTCAGCCGCCTGTCCTTGGTGACCTGTCAGTGGGTGTCCTTTCTTAAGTTCGTCCACATTCTTGCAGCGTAAAAAACACTCGTCTTCCTTCCCTCCATGGATGTCTTGCAAACAGGACTGGGAATATTCGTATGCCCCGAGCCCGCGTGGGTCTGGAGGACTGGGGGTGCCGCCGCCTCCAACATCCGAAAAGAGGATGCAGTTGTCGGCTGCAGCTGCCAGATACCTTTCTTTGATGCAGCTTCTGTGAGCCAGGAGCCTTGCTTGGGAGGGAGCTCTTGGGAAACCCATAGGGAACGCAAAGGGGACCTCACAGCCCGCAGTAGGAGTTGTTGGCCACAGAAGGCTTCAACGGGAAGGTCGTTCCTTCAAAGAACACACAGCTCGCGGGCAAGGATCTGAGAATTCCTGAGTCCCCCGGACTTGAAGGCACACAGTCAATTGAATAACAAAGTTGTGTTTTCTGTATGCTTCTTGCTTGAAAAAACTCTCTCTCCCTCTCTCTCTCTCTCTTCCTCTCTCTCTCTCTCCCTCTCTCTCTCTCTCTCTCCCTCTCTCTCTCTCTCTCTCTCTCCCTCTCTCTCTTCTCTCTCTCTCTCTCTCCCCCTCCCTCCCTCCCTCCCTCCCTCTCTCTCTCCCTCCCTCCCTCTCCCTCCCTCTCTCTCTCTCTCTCTCTCCCCCTCCCTCCCTCCCTCTCTCTCTCTCTTTCCCTCTCTGTCTTTCTCTCTCTCTCTCTCTCTCTCTCTCTCTCTCTCACACACACACACACACACACACACACACACACACACACACACACACACACACACACACACACTCTCTGGAAAGTAGCTAAGACCACGGACACATGCCCCAAAGGTCTTGGGTGTCACTTTCTATAACCACAAACAAGTCAGAACTGGTGGAAGCCTGGGCTCCATAAAGGACTCGCCATTTCCTTATGAGATGAGGTTCTGAAGGGTCATCCATGAGTCACCCAGAAGAGCGTCCATTCTTGGGGGAGGAATTTAAAGCTTTTTCGAATGATGGAGACTGCCGTGTATCTGGAATCCAACATCACCCCAAGTTCATGAAGAGCCAATAGGGAAGTCCCCTGCTCAGAATGTGACACGTCCACCGTGTGTCTGGGGACAGTCAGGGTTGCTCTTTGCAGCCGCAGCAAGCTCTAGGACTCAGGTGGGGTGGGGAGGAATCGGGGGTTCACAGGGACACACGGGGTCTTGCCAGACGCCGGCCACAGACAGCGGGGGCTTTGACCCCAGAAAACTCCATCCAGCTGTGGTCAAGTAACCACCTTGCTGAACTTGCCCACACTCTTAAGAAAACATTGTTGGGTTCCATTTGTAGAAGTCGCTGTTAGGTCTTTTTTTATTTTTATTGAGGTATAGTTGATGTACAATATTACATAAGTTTCAGGTGTGCAATATAGTGATTCATAATTTTTAAAGGTTATACTCCGTTTATGGTTATTATAAAATATAGACTATGTTCCCCATGTTGTACAATATATCCTCGTATCTTATTTATCTTACACATAGTAGTTTGGACCCCTTAATCCCCTGCCCCTATCTCCCCCTTGCCCCTTCCTTCCCTCAACTGGTAACCACTAATTTGTTCTCTGGGAGTCTGCTGCTTTTTTGTTATATTCACTACTTAGTTGTATTTTTTTAGATTCCACATTGTTTTTAGATCATACAGTATTTGTGTTTCTCTGACTTATATCACTTAGCATAATATTCTCCAAGTTCATCCGTGTTGCTGCCAATGGCATGATTTCATTCCTTCTTATGGCTGAGTAATATTCCGTTGTATGTATGGACCACGCCTTCTTTATCCATTCCTCTGTCGATGGACACCTAGGTTGCTTCCCCGTCTTGGCTACTGTAAATAGTGCTGCTATGAACATCGGGGTGCAGTAATTTGTAAAGACACGTGCATCACTGTTCACTCGTGTTCCATTAAGGTTGTATGTTTTAGTATTCTAAATTGAGGTTTCTACGAAAGGTTCCATGACTCTATGGTACATGATGTTGACGTGAGCCAAAGGACGGCAGGCTGTGATGGGCATGGGCTTGTCAGGTTCAACTCCTGGTCCTGCCTTTTAGTAACAGGAAGGCATTGGGTGGGCAGGTGGTTCAACACCTGTCAGCGACACCATGATTGTCTTTTTTTTTTTTTTTTTTTTAAAGAACGATACAGCCAAATCTGAGAACAAGGGGAAATTAGGAAACTTAAAGCTCAGTGATTTATATCTCTTAGCCAATTCTCTTGTCAAATAAACATTTCCAATGATCCTCTTAATTCTTGTTATTTATTTATTTATTTATTTTGGCTGTGTTGGGTCTTCGTTTCTGCACGTGGGCTTTCTCTAGTTGTGGCAAGCGGGGGCCACTCTTCATCGCGGCCTCCCTTATTGCAGAGCACAGGCTCCAGACGCGCAGGCCCAGTTGCTCTGCGGCATGTGGGCTCCTCCCAGACCAGGGCTCGAACCCGTGTCCCCTGCATCAGCAGGCAGATTCTCAACCACTGCGCCACCAGGGAAGCCCCATCGTCGTCTTTACAACGGGGCTGATTCCACTCCTGTGAGGTCTGAGATGTGATGCCATCCGGCTCCTGCGTGTCACAGGTGGGCCCCATGAACTGGTTTTCTGGAGCGGCTGCAACAGAATTTCTCCAACTAGGTGGCTTAAGACAACACAAGTTGTTCTTTCTCAGTTCTAGAGCCCAAAAGTCTGAAGTCCCGGTGCCTGGCGTTATAGGATGCTCTAGAGGAGGGCCCTTCCTGCCTCTTCCGCCTCTGGGCACTCCAGCAATGCTTGGCGTTTCTTATCTTGCAGACATATCCCTCCAGTCTCTGCCTCCTTTTTACTATGCCTTGTCGCCATGTCTCTGTGTCCAGATTTACTTCTTCTCATAAGGACACCTGTCATTGGATTTCAGGTCCACCCTAATCCCATAGAACCGCATCTTACCTCATTACCTCTGCAAAGACCCTATTTCCAAATAAGGTCTCGTGCACTTGTCCTGAGTGGACTCATCCTTTCGAAGGGGCCAACGTTCAACCCACTACCCCCAAATGCCCGGGCAAGAATCTGGGTGGATGTTAGGCTCTCACCCCACATTTCCAGATAAGAGTCTGGAGACCTTGGTCCGTGGCCGCCATATTTGTAACAAACACATCATCCTGTTTAGATGAGACACCAGCCTTGCAGGGGATGCTGGCTGGCATTCTTCCTGCGGACAATTCCCTTTTTTACTTTGGTTTATGGCAGAAGTACGGACACGCACACACACACACACACACGCACACACACACACTCACACTTTCACTCACACACTCTTACCCTACAAGTTCTAATGCCTCCAATACCTGCTACCTTCAGCCCCTGTAGTTAGATAGAATCTAGACTTTAGTAAGAGAAGAGTCGCATAGTTGCCTGATTCCATCTTTCCATCTGAATTAGAGGCACCTGCATGGAAGGAGGGGGGACTCTTTCTTCTACAAGAAAAACGACCCCAGGAAAATTGCCCTTTTTATTTGTGTTTGGGTGAAAGCATTGTGACAACGATGGTGGCCACGGGCAACTTAGTGAAAAAAAAAAATCAGTGAGGCAACATATTTGCCTGGGGAATCCCGTGGATTCTTTGAAAACCCACTGAGCTGTGTGCTTCCCAGACAGAGACGAAATAACAAACCAAAAATCAGACAAACAGACAAACCAAGATCATACAATGGCTAAGGACTGTCCCTGTGGGGAAAAGAAAGTAGGGACACATGTGGGATTTTCCAGACAAATACAAATAGGTAGAAGCAGGAGATGATTATGGAAAATGCCAGCCTCTCTGCAGTCGAAATCGCTTTCCTTATTTTCTCCACACTGCCCCCCAGACTGGAAGTAAAGGAATGCATTTTAGAACCATCACGTGCCCACGGCACCTTAACCTCCTGCTTTTAGGCGTATCTCTGTGGTGTGTGGCTTACCCCCTGCTGGGGATTTGAGGGCTCCCTGAGGGTGTGGAGGTTGCTCCTCTGAAACTGGCCCGAACGTGCCGTGACCACACAGTCAGCCAGCCTCCTTGGGGTCGGCATCTTCGGAGAATGCAGGTGGCGTGGTCTGTTTTTGGAACGCGCTGTTTATTTTCAGAGGCAGCCAGATGTGGGTCTGTGAGAGCCGATTGTCTGGAGAACATGCATCACCTGGGTCGTCCCCTGGGCTGGACAGGTGTGTGGGCAGGGCAGGTGTGCAGACGCAGGAAGGTCTTTCTGTTCCTCACTCACCGCCCGCCTCTCTCTCTGAGTTGTTCTGCCTAATGATGTACCAGATGGAGACCTCCTGGGCTCCAGGTGCCGCTGGCCGTTTCTGTCCATCACTGGGCGTGGCTTCCTGTTCCTGCTGCCTCTATAGCACTTTCCCGCAGGAGCGCTGTGCCTTCTCAGCGGTCCTGCAGCCTGTGTCCTCCCGTGGCCCGAGGGCTCTGCTCAGGTGCACCGTCCCCACTGTGCCAGGCGCCCACGAGCCCCTCAAGGCATCACGTCGCGATGGCCAGCCGGCACTCAAGCCCTCATTTTGAGATCCAGCCTCATCCCCTTCTTGCTGCCCCGATAGTTTATAACTCTATGGAGATGCAGTCCAGCCACTGCCTGATTGGACAGTTGTCCTTCAAAGCAGCTGTGCTTTGGATATGAGCGTTTCCTGCTTGTAAGGTGAGGATGTGAGAGCTTGAAGGGCATTGGAGACCGCCTACTGCAATAGGAGGGAGGAGGGCTGTTGTCTTAGGGAGTGCGGCCCAGCCATGAGATGTCCGTGCATGTGAAGGTCAGCAGGAAGGACTTCCCTTTATATATGAACCTAGAAAGAGTCAGGCGTGGGAAGATTCAGGTGCCGTCATTGAAATGTTTGAGCCACAGACGCGTTTCCTTATAGGTAGCTGATTTCTGGAGGGGTGGTTCTGCCTCTGACGCCGGGTCAGAAGTCCAGAGGCCTTGGGGATAAGGACAGAAGCTGAATGAATGTGGGAGCTAGTCCGGACAGCCGGCGTTTTGTCCAGATGGGTCAGCACATGCACATGCTTCAGCTCATCGCTGGGGAGCCTGAGGCTGGGACCTGTAGGGTCTGGGTGTGGCCTTGTTCTGGGTAAACAGGGGGCCCCTGTGAGTCTTGGCTAAGTGATACGGGGGACAGAGGTTTTTCAAAGTACAGCGTTTCCTGGAACACGGAAGGAATGGGGGGATTTACCTTTAGTTTTCCAGGAGCAGGTGCTATAGACTGAATGTGTGTCTCTCCAGCATACATAGGTAGAAGCTGTGGCCCCCGATGGGACACTGCTGGAGATGGGGCCTTGGAGGGGATTAGGGTTAGATGAGGTCACGAGGTTAGGGTCCCCGTGATGGGATTAGTGTCCTTTTCAGAAGAGGAAGAGACCAGGGCTCTCTCCCCACCACATGAAGACACAGTGAGAAGGTGACCGTTTGCAAGTCAGGAGGAGAGCCTCGCCAGGGACTAATCTGCCCACGCCACGATCTCAGACTCCCAGCCTCCAGAACCTTGAAAAGACAAATGTCTGTTTTTCAAGCGTACAGTCTGGGGTGATCTATTATAGCCGCCCACGCTGACTAGAACAAGACTCAAGGCAAGATTAAAGATGTCGGTGGATCATGGTCCCACGTGGAAGGTCTTAGAAGTTGTAGTTCTGGGACTGGGAGAAGCCCGAGGCAGAGGGGCCGTCTGTCATCTTCTTCCAACTCATTGGGACCGTGGAGAACAACATTCCCTGTTGGCTGCCCTCTTGTCGTCTTCAGATGTCCTTCAGGATGTAATCGTGTCGTAGGCAGGTTGAGAATCATTGAACCAGAGGACTCAGCTGCCTGAGATCGGAAATTCAAATCATTGCTGCAAAATGAACATCATGTGTGTTACTCAAATGCTCACGTGAAATTCCAGGCAGACCTTGATGTATTGCAGTTCTCAGATACTGGTTTTTTTAAAATTGAAGGTTTATAAAAAAAAGTTTTAATTAAATGTTTTAATGAAAATTGAAATGAAAATGGAAATTTTTATAAAAATGAAATGAAACCAGATTAAATTCTTCAAAAGGGCAGTTCATTTGCTCATTTCTTGTTTTTTTTTTTCTTCGCCACTTTTGTATAAGTTTTTGACATGAACCCACCATCCTCTGCCTGCAGTTCTGATAGAGACATCTCTCACCCTCACACAAAATTCATTTTATTCGTTCTACACCAGTTTCACCTCGGTATCTTCAGGTAGAATGTTGGCGAGTGTGTGACCAGCTGGCACAGATTCTGATAAATTCATTGGAAAAGGAACCATTTCCCACTCAGGAGATTCATGAAGTCTCTCGAAGAGGGTAGTGGGTTTCTCTCAACGGAAGGAGATTAGACCCAGTGAAAAAAGGGGAGAGCGCTTTCATGGGACTTTAGTTTACACAGAAAGCAACATGCATTTCAAGTTACTCTTTTTTAAAACTTTATTTTATTGAAGTAGAGTTGATTTGCAGTGTTAATTTCTGCTGTACAGCAAAGTGATTCAGTTACCCATACATTCTTCTTTATATTCTTTTCCATGATGGTTTATCCCGGGATATCGAGTAGAGTTCCCTGTGCTCTACAGTAGGACCTTGTTGCTTATCCATCCTGTATATAAAAGGACGCATCTGCTAATCCCAGACTTCCGGTTCATCCCTCCCCCACCCCCTTCCGCATTGGCTACAACAAGTCTGTTCTCTATGTCTGTTTCTGTTTCATAGACAAGTTCATTTGTGTCATATTTTAGATTCCACATATGAGTGAGATCATATTGTATTTGTCTCTCTCTGTGTGACTTCTCAAATTATTCTTAAAGAGTGAAGGCAGACCTTGGTAATGATGCGGGTTTGGTTCCAGACCCCCATAATAAAGCGGATATCACGTCACACAAATTTTTGGGTTTCCCAGTGCACGTAAGAGTTATGTTTACACTAGACTGTAGTCTATTAAGTGTGTAATGGCATTATGTCACAACAATGTTCATTAATTAAAAATACTTTATTGCTAACAAAACATGGTCACCACCCTCTGAGCCTTCAGCAAGTCATAGTAGTAACGTCAGAGATCACAGACACCATCACAAATTGAATCATAATGAAGAAGTTTGAAATATTGCAAGAATGACCAGAATGTGACACAGAGACACGAAGTGAGCAAATGCTTTAGGAAAATTAGTGCTGATGGATGTCGTGCTCGATGCAGGGTTGCCCCAAACCTTCAATTTGTAAGAAATACAGCATCTTCGAAGCACGATAAAACAAGGTCTGCCTGTAAATTCATGTCAGCGTTTGATCGACACAAATTAGCATCATCTTTTTGTAGCAGCGATTTGAATTTCAATGTGCCTTTAATTTTTTTCTTATAAAATACTTCATGCATAAGAAAGATAGACTATAAAGCATAGCTGTGTACCTGACATGCAGTTTTATCAAATGTCCGCATTTTGCTAAGTTAGTTTTAGATCCTGTGTGTGTGTGTGTATGAAATAAAACGTTTCAGATACCATTGTGCCCCTGCACATCTCTCTCCACTTATTTTGTTATTACATGGAAAAAATCACTAGGTACTGTAGGTCAGTAGGAGAAATTTCAAACATTGTTCTGCATGGCTTAACGGGTCTTCATCTTCTGTTCACATTCTAGAAGAGAAAGATGTCTCTTTACTGTTCTTATTTTCAATTCCCAGATGATGCTTCAATTTAACACTAATTATCTAAGGAGATAGCATCTCTTTCTCTGCTGAAGAAAGTTGTGCTGTGAAAACTGGGATCTTCGTGTTAGCAGTTTCTGGTTATCTCTGAGGTGAGCCCCGCCATTCCCTCCTGGGTTGCCTTTCTCCAAAGCTCGGGCAGAGTCTGGGTGTTTGTGAAACGGCCCCATTTGGACCAGAAGTGGGTCATGGGCCTCTTCACCAAACCTCCAGAGTCAGCTCTTTGGGGGCTGAGTTTTACTTTGCACTTTGCCAAGTGGTATAAAGGATGGAGAACATCAGATGTAAAAACGACCCAGGATGCAGGCGGAGAGCCCTGGGGTCTCTTGATTAAACCCCACATCCCCGTCCTATGTTGATAGTAATGGTAGTCTCATGGGATACAGAAGTGCAATTGTAGAGCATCGTCTTAACCATGTCTCAGAACTGATACTTTCTGCTCTATGGTCAGCAAGAGCAATGGATGCCCCTGCGGGTTCTGAGGGGGTAGAATATGGTCTGTGATAACAAGGCTGGCGGTGGGGGAAGAGATACCGGTGCAGGGTGTATGCTGGGGGAGAGGAGGGCTCTCATGGGACCCCAGGCTTCATCTCAGGTGTGGGCGGTAGGGTAACAGCTATTCGCAGAGCACCAGGGTCCACCTGCTTCCCACCTCGGGCTTGACCCCTTGGAATGGTCCACAGTCCTGGGCGCTCAGGATTCCTTGAACCACATTGGGTTAAGGGTCATGCAGGTTGGGTTTTGTCCATTTTCACCCAGTTTGGGGAAATCCTGGGTCCATCCTCAGAGCTTCGTAGCCCTCAGGGTTCCCTAAAGTGTGGAGGATGGAAGGTTGCCTCTCCCGGATGTGTCATGGGGACCAGCTCTTAGGATGAACGATGTAAATGTCCAAGGAATATGGCATCCCAAACAGAATAAGACAGAGCCTGGCATACTGGCCGTGTGTGGCCTCCCGGAAGGTCTACAGCTTTTCCCTCTGGAACGCCGTTCCTGTTTCTTTTTTCATACATGCGCACTAACTGTACCCGTCAATCCAGATTTGAGAGAAGAAGAGTCATTCTATCGATGATTCCAGGTGCCATATTGCAAATAGCCATTATGACAAGACCCCTTGTTGGTGGGGGGGATACTATCAAAGAGAATCCACAACTGGCTGAAAAGTTATCAAAACACTCCTCTGTTTTCCAATGACATGTCTGCGTGAGGTTGGATTTTCTTCAACAGAAGAAACATGGCAACAGATGGAACGTAGAAGTCGATAGGAGAATTGGGCTGTCTTCCTCTTAAACCATACCTTGGCAGAACTGTAAGACGTTTGCAAAACTAAGACGTTTGCAGAACTGTAAGACGTTGGCAAAACTAAGACGTTGGCAAAACTGTAAGACGTTGGCAAAACTGTAAGACGTTGGCAAAAACGTTAGACCTTTAGAACCTTCTGTGTAGACATAGAAGCCAGAGTCTCCAGTGTGTGGCTTTCCAGCTGGGCTTCTCCCCAGCTGCTTCTGCGTTCCTCCTCTTACAATATTTCTTTCTGTTTCAGAAAGTTCAGCGTCACCCAAGCACGTAGTTGGAAAAAGGGAGGAGTATTTTCATAGCTCTTTCATAGTTGTGGAAAATCTTTGACGCTCTTCCAAACCCAACAAGCAGTGGCTTTGGAAAGGGGAGTTGCCCCATGGAGTCTGGGATCTTTAGCGATGCCAGGTAGATGGACGGGTTCGGCGTGTTCAGCCATGAGGCCTGCCATTGGCTGTGCTCACTGGGGCGGGTCCGAGCACCTTTCATTCGTGAGAAATGCGCTGGGAGTGAAGGAGAAGGTCGTAGCGCCCATCTGGTGGATCTGTGTCCTCCATGGAGAGGAAAGCCTTTCTCAGCCCTCAAACTACACCTGCCCTGTGCAGGGCAGCCACGTGGTCCCTGCTTTTGTGGAGCTCCTGGCCGAGGTGATGGGCCGGGGGCCCCTCCCTGTGACCCGTGGGGTGGGGGAGGGCAGGAGGAGTGGGCAGAGACACCTGGGCATCGGGAGGAAGCATGGACTTAGTGTGTCCCTTCCAGACAGACACGGGCCCAGCATCTGCACCCCTGAGCCTCTCACGTCCAGAAAAGAGCCCCCAGCCCAGCATGGTCCCTCCCTTATCTGCACCCCGGAGCCCTCGACTCTGCAGAAGAGCCCCCGGCCCGACGTGCAGCACCCCTCTGTGTGTTCAGGGGGGAGTCCACAGAGAGCCTGCAGCCCCGGGCGGGAGGCGCCCAGAAGGTGCTCTAGTCTGTGCACCAGGAAGGTCCTCTGCCTCCCGGGGCTGCTGCGTCCATGAGCCAGCCTGCGCACACGGTTTATTTGTAGCGCATTGGGTTATTTTGTGTGGCCTTCTCCGCAGACAGAGGGCTTCTGTTGTGGTTGGGGATGGTGGTCTACACACATAGGGCTCCCTGGAGGGCCTCAGAATATTCTGGAAGAACTAGAAGACCCCTGGAAGAGGGAGATGGCCAGGTAGGGGGAAACACCAGATTCTGTGTTACTGGTCCGGAATCCTTGACTCTGTGTCAAGAAATAACAGTGGGGATCCATGCGACAGTCACGCATGTGTGTGGCATGTGCATCATTGGAGGTGGCTGTGATGTGTAGTGGAGAAAGGGGTTCATACCGCCCGTGTCCCATTCACAGGCAGGAGGCATCTGGGGCAGATAATGCCGTGTACACGGGGGGCGTGAAGTCGATGTTTTATTCTCTCTTCTGTCGCGAACCCCTTCTGCTGTGACTCGTCACCCTCCCTTTGGCTACAGCAGGGTCCTTGCTCCTGGGTTCAAAAGGAGTTTGTCCAGAGGGTTAGCTTGCCGGTTCACCCTGCAACAGAGCCCAGGTCTTTTCTTTTTTTTTTTGCGGTACGCGGGCCTCTCACTTCTGTGGCCTCTCCCGTTGCGGAGCACAGGCTCCGGAGGCGCAGGCTCAGCGGCCATGGCTCACGGGCCCAGCCGCTCCGCGGCACGTGGGATCTTCCCGGACCGGGGCACGAACCCGTGTCCCCTGCATCGGCAGGCGGACTCTCAACCACTGCGCCACCAGGGAAGCCCAGAGCCCAGATCTTTTATTTTGAAGGGATGTAAGTGACAGTGTGGAAGAAAAACGTGCGTCTGGGTGGGTCTCCTAGGAGGGTACAGTCTTTGGAGCTGGTGCACGTGGTCTCATATCACAGCACACACACACACCATGTTAGCATAAATGACATGTTTTCTGTGAAAGGAAAACAAACTCAGGAAGAAAGGTGGCATTGTCTTACATTTTTGCAAGTGTCTTATGTTTTTGCAAATGTGTGTGCTTCAGAGGAAGACAGCTGGGTTCTCCTATCGACCCCTGCATTCAGTCTGTTGCAATACGTTGTTTTCCTCGAGGGAAATCCAGCCTCACGCAGACATGTCTCTGGAAAACGGAGAACTGTTTTAATAGCTTTTCCAGACAACTGTGGACTTTCTTTGATATTATTCCCCCAAACCAACAAGGGGTCATTTCATCATGGCGAATCACAGTATGGCATCTGGGGTCATTATCAACAAAATTTTCTTACTCTGTTAAATTAAACTCAGCTGTTCTAGGTTAGGATTTGAAGTGGACCATTTGCTCATTGGTCCTTTGGAAAAATGTGCATTCACGGAATTATGGCGGTCTTCTCAACGTGGACACGTTAAATTATACGGTATCCCCCCAAATCACATTTGTTAGTATAACCGCTCATCTCATCAGAGAAGGCTTTACGTGTTGGGAAACTTTCAAGCTCACGATAGCAGATAAAAGTTTTCCACAATTCCAATTTTCTTGTTAAAGCTCAGATTTTGTCCTTGGCAATAAATACTGTCATTTGTTTTCCTTAAAGTGATGCCCTCACTTTGTTCATTTTCAAGAAACTGTCTGCTAAATCCCCCACGTGGAATAGCCGTAGTTACTCTATCACTTGTTCTTTCAAGCAAAACTGGTGTTCAGAGAGGCAGCTCATCTCACTTGCCATGCCAGCCAGCCACCACGCTTCAGCGCAGGGTAGACGTGCTTTGTGTGTACTTCCCATCTTGTCACATAGGATGTTAAAAATATATATACTCCATACAATCGATACAACTCAGCCGTAAAGAAGAATGAAATCACGGCATTTGCGGCAACATGGGTGGACCTTGAGATGATCAGACTACGTGAAGTAAGCTAGATAGAGAAAGATAAATATCATGACATCCGTTGTATGTGGAAAATTAAAAAAATGATACAAATGAACTTAAATACAAGACAGAAAGAGACCCACAGACATAGAAAACAAGCTTAACGGTTACCAGAGGGGAAAGGCGGTGGGGAGGGGTAAATTAGGAGTTTGAGATGAGCAGATACACACTACTATATATAAAATAGATAAACAACAAGGATCTACTGTAGAGCACAGGGAATTCTACTCAATATTTTGTGATAACCATAAGGGAAAAGAATCTGAAACAGTATATCTAACAGAATCGCTTTGCTGTACACCTGAAACTAACACAACATTGTAAATCAACTCTAGTTCAGTGAAAAAAAGTTTTTTCCACCTTGTATGGGGAAAAAAAAATATACCCCAAAGTCAAAAACAACAAAATTAGTCATCTTTACTGCTCCATAAAGGACATTTTTAAGTGAAACTGGCACTGTTTTTGCTGTAGTAGTGCTGGCGGTGAAGGATACGGTGGAGACCAGTACAGTTGGGGCCACGACCTTGATTCGGGCTGAGAAGCAGTTTGCCCCAGGGTAACGTCTGCACCATCAGTGTAAACATCAACACAGCGAAGAGGGAAGAAGCATTTCTGTACGATTATGAAAATAGTTTGGACGTCATGGATCCTACCCCACCCCCACCCCAGGCTGTGTGGTCCCACCTGGAGAGCGCTGATGTGATGAACAGTGATTTCCAGTACTCATCATGGCAGACAAGCGTAAAACCCACAGTCCCCCTCCACATGTACCAGAAAGAGACCCTCCCTGGAAGGCCATCCTCTTGGAGACTGGTTATGTCAGCTTCTGACCATCGTTCTGTCCTTGGGTTCCATGCGTTTTGCTCTTTGCATTGGGTTTTTGCTTTTTCAGACCACAGAAAAATACCCAGCAGTCCTTTCAGCAAAGCAGTGTGTACTTCAGGCTGATCTTGTCACCTTTTTAATTTGCCTGCAGCGCAAGGCACTGGGTGCATCCGTGAATTTGGTGATGTGTTTTATTTTGGGGTTTTCTCCAGGGACCTCTATGGCAGGCTTCAGTTACAGTGCTGATGGAGTTTTAAAAAAAAAAAAAGTATAGTTGATTTACAATGTTATATTTGTTTCAGGTGTACAACATAGTGATTCAATACTTTTATAGATTACACTCCATTCAAAGTTATTATGTAGGGCTTCCCTGGTTGCACAGTGGTTAGGAATCTGCCTGCCAGTGCAGGGGACACGGGTTCAAACCTGGTCCGGGAAGATCCCACATGCCACCGAGCAACTAAGCCCATGTGCCTCAACTACTGAGCCTGCGCTCTAGAGCCCACGAGCCACAAGTACTGAGCCCGTGCGCCACAACTACTGTAGCCCGTGCGCCTAGAGCCCGTGCTCCGCAACAAGAGAAGCCACCGCAATGAGAAGCCTGTGCACGTCAACAAAGAGTAGCCCCCGCTCACCACAACTAGAGAAAGCCTGTGCGCAGCAACAAAGACCCAACACGGCCAAAAAAAAGAAAAAGTTATTATGAAATGTTAGCTATATTCCCTGTGCTGTACAATATATCCTCTTAGTTTATTTATTTTGTACGTAGCAGTTTGTACCTCTTAATCCCCTCTCCCCTTCCGTCTCCCCACTGGGAACCACTAGTTTGTTCTCTATATCTGTGAATCTGCTTCTTTTTTGTTATATTCACTAGTTTGTTATATTTTTTAGTTTCCACATATAAGTGATATCATACAGTATTTGTCTTTCTCTGTCTCATTTATTTCATTTAGCTTAATACCCTTCAAGTCCATTCATGTTGCTACAAATGGCAACTTTTCCTTTTTTATGGCTGCGTAATATTCCACTGTATATATATGTCACATTTTCTTTAGCCATTCATCTGTTGATGGACACTTACGTTGCTTCCACGTCTTGACTACTGTAAGTAGTGTTGCTATGAACATGGGAATGCCTGTGTCTTTTCAAATGAGTGTTTTTGTTTTCTTTGGGTATATACCCAAGAGTGGAATTGCTGGATCCTATGGTAGTTTTATGCTTAATTTTTTGAGGGGCCTCCATACTGTTCTCCATAGCGGCTGCAGCAATTTACATTCCCACCAACAGTGCACAAAGGTTCCCTTTTCTTTACATGGTCGGCAGTACTTGTTATTACTTGCCTTTTTGATGATGGCCGTGCTGACTGGTGCGAGGTGATACCTCACTGTAGTTTTGATTTCCGTTTCCCTGATTAACGATGTTGAGCATCTTTCATGTGCCTACTGGCTGCCTGTGTGTCTTCTTTGGAAAATGTCTATTCAGGTCTTCTTTTATCTTACTTTCCTGAGGTCTGTGGCGTGTGTCCACGTATTTGCCTGTGGGTTTCATCTGCACCGTCATTGTAGGTCTGGGCTTTACATCATGTGGGGAAAAGACCTCGTTTGCCCTTCTTCTTGCCCGACCTCTCTTATCAGAGCCAGTCTGGCCAGTTTGGGGATTTGCTTCCATGGAGCGGGTCCTGTGACGCTTCCTCTCTCACTGTCCTGTGACAGGACGTGCTGAGATTCCTTGTCTGTCCTCTCCCGCACCTTCCATAGGGCGTGTTATCAGCTGGGTGATGCTGATTCAGGGTCTCATCCAGAGTAGATGCATTGCTGTTTGACCACATGCTTGACGTTTTCACCCACGTCTTTGCTCCCATATTGCAGGGAAGTACGCTCTTCTTTCTTTTCTCCTTCCCCGCGTGCGTTTTGTCTGGCTAACCTCCTTTAGGTGGTTAGGTAGAATCATCATCAGTGTCTCAAATTTGAGTTGAATATCTAATTCTTAAAAAAAAACCAAAAACATAAATCCCTGAAGACCACACGGTAATCTTGAGTGAGTTTAATTAAAGGAGGAGTTTGGCTAGGAGGGCTCGGGCATCTCCTACCTTGCTTGAAGCGCCCCTGGGCACTCGGGCTCCAGAATGCCTGTCGTGTTCTCAGCTTTGCTGCCACCTCTGTGCCTGTGCTCAGCCAGCCAACCCCATGTTCGCTGGAGCTTTTGCAAATCATGGTCTGGACTTTGGATGGAGTAGGAGAAAATGTCAACCTGACGACTCAGAGACAAGTCTGAGAGTCGCCCCTGTCACGAAAGTCGCTGATGAGGTTCTGGGTCCGGAAAACCCATCAAGCGTCCTGCAGGACTTGGAGAGGGTAGGCTGTCCTCTCAAGCTGGAAATGCCTACGGGGAACCAGTCCAGAGGTTCCGCGAGTCCTACAGGGTCCTCGAAATCCGATGGAGGATGGTCACGCATCTCAATGAGAAGGCAGGGGTCCAAGCCGACTGTGATTTTGCTGTATCAGTGCCCGAAATTCACTGCAGAGCTCCCGCGATGCCCTGGGCGTATTTTAAGATGCTGCTGACTGTTGCGGAAACTGTGGAATTGCAATCCGTCATGGCGTTCCGGACGCGTAACAAGGTCACTTTGGTGGCCGACAGACTGTAGGCTCTGCCTCTCTGTCAGACAACAAACCAAGCAAGGTGGTCAGTTGAAGCCGCCTGCAGCTTGGAAGGTGGCTGTGAGTTTTTAAAACAACAGGGAGACTTACTGTTGACATGAAAGGTGAGTGGTGCTTGGTGGTGGGCGAGAGCTGGGACTTTGCAGCTTGGGTGCCCACTGAAAGCCCCTTTGCCCATAATGACAGGGAGCATGGGTTACAATGGTAGACGTCTTCACAGAGGCAAACGTAATTTCACTGGTTTCCATGGATGGTCCAACTGAGATTCTGATTTTTCAAGAAGAGGGTTTCTCAACCTTGGTGCTATTGACAAGTCCGGGGGAGGGGGTAGGGGTCAAAATGTAAATTGGGGAGGGGTCTCCAGCAGGTAGAAGGCAGGCAGGAAGAGGAACAGAAGCCAGGCTGTGGTCCTGGGCCATTAATAGGAATTAAGATTGAGTGTTCACAGCACAGGGATAAGGACCCGGAAAGAAAAGTTTGGGCATCAAAGATAAGAACGGTGGATGTGGTCAGGGGACAGCGTGGCATGGGGATTAGGGGTGGAATGGGAAATAGGGAGGGAGGGAGGGAAGGAAGGAAAGATTGAAAAGCAGAGAGGGCTTTTGCAAAGACCAGTGTTGGTGAAGTTGTGTGAACCTAGGACTGGATGAATTCAATCCTTTACACTTGAATTCTAAACTAAAAAAAGAAATACACTCACACACATCGTGGCAAGGTGTCACATGACCTTGAACCCGAAAACCTCACGGACGTCCTACGTGTCCTTTTCCTTCCTGGAAATAGAGGGGCTGCTTTCGCGAGGGCTGCTGCCGTGGCTTATGCGGAAGGTGATGCAGACATTTGTCCGTACACAGCATTTCCCTGTGGGATTCGTGCCTGCGCCCTGGTTCCAAGTCCTGTCGCCGGATTTTGCTTTGAGAAGAAGGTTGGGCTGAGTTTGGGCACCATTGGTGGCCACGGAAGAGAGGAAGTTCAGAGCGCCTGTGTGGGCTGGGTGCTGATAACTGCTTGGCTTGCTGTGCCGCACTAGACACATGCGCCCCACCAGACACGTGTACCCCACCAGACACGTGCGCCCCACCAGACAGACGTCCCATCCAGACAGGACCACGCGTGTGTAGTCTGTGGCATCGCCACGTGTAGGATGTTATTTGCTCCGATTCTCAGTGTTCTCACCAAGAATAACTGAAATCAGGAGGGAGATGGAAAATGGGATGCGTTTCCTCCTCGTGTTTGTGCGAATGACGTTGGTGGCAGTGAACCTCTGTCCCCTACCTCTCATTTCCTGCAGCGTTGGCACTGTGCTTGGGTTGCTTTAGGGAGCATCTCCTCTCTTTCTAGAATGTATTTATCACTGAAATATACTGAACCTTGACAGAGGGACACAGTTGGGATTGTCAGCTTCCCAGAGAGAAGCTGTGAACCTTTTGGAAAAATAAAGACATTTTCCTGCAGACCAAGGTTTTCCTGGGTCTTCATAACTTCTGGGGTTTAATATAAGGACACAGATTGGGGGAAACGGGATGAGGAAAGATCGCCCCATGGCGTTCTGGACAGGGTGGTGTTTGAGCGTCCAGGGTGAGGTGTTTAAGTCCAGAGATATCCCAGCAAAGGGACTAAACATTCTGTGTGCACGTGGATTGGGGTGTAAATGGAGAGACGAGGGATTCCAGGAGTCCCCAAGCTGAAGGAGTCAGAACTACATGAGATTGTTAAAGCTATTGTAGAAGCGGGCTCCTCTACAAGTTAAACAAGTGAGCTAACATATCAGCATATGCGTTGAACATATGTTACCATTTGTACATCTCTCGGTATTTATACAAGAGAACTGAAAACAGGTGTCCACATGAAAACTTGTGCCTGAATGTTCATAGAAGCACTACTCACGATTGCTAAAAGATGGAAACAACCCAAGCCTCCATCAGGGGATGGATGGATACACAGCACGGGGTCCATGCACACAGTAGAATATGACTGAGCCATGAAAAGGAGGGAAGCTCTGACACAGGCTACAGCGTGGACGGACCTTGAACACACGATGCTCAGTGAGAGACGCGGGTGCAGAAGGACACACAGTGTGTGATTCCATTGGGAGGAAACGTCCAGAACGGGCAAATCCATGGAGGCAAATTGTAGATTAGCAGGGGCTGCGGAGAGGAAGGAATAGGGGGTAATAGCTATACGGTAGAAGGTTTCTTTTTTATCATATTTTATTTTGTTTTTTTTTTTGCGGTACGCGGGCCTCCCACTGCTGTGGCCTCTCCCGTTGCGGAGCACAGGCTCCGGACGCGCAGGCTCAGCGGCCATGGCTCACGGGCCTAGCCGCTCCGCGGCATGTGGGATCTTCCCGGACCGGGGCACGAACCCGCGTCCCCTGCATCGGCAGGTGGACTCTCAACCACTGCGCCACCAGGGAAGCCCCAGAAGGTTTCTTTTTGAGGTGAGGAAAATGTTCTGGAATTACATCGAAGTGATGGTTGCACAGCATTGCGATTGTAGTAAATGTCAACGAATTATTAAAAATTTAGCGATTTAAAACATGACAGTTAACTTTCTTTTTGATACAGCTTTATTGAGATATCATCCTGTACCATAAAAGTCACCCTTAAACCCTACAATTCAGTCATTTTTAGTATGTTCGTGTTGTGTAACCATCACCGTTATTTAATTTCAGAATATGTTCATGGCAGCAGAATGAAAATTCTGTGCCCAGCGACACTCATTCTCCATTAACCTGGTCAACTCTGGCAGCCTTGAATCCACTTTCTGTCTCTGTGGATTTGCCAGTTCCAGACATTTCATGTCAGTGGAATCACACACTGTGTGTCCTTCTGGGTCTGCTTCTCTCGCTGAGCATCGTGTGTTGAAGGTCCGTCCACGCTGTAGCCTGTGTCAGAGCTGCAGTCCCTTCACGGCTGAGTCATATTCCGCTCTGTGGAGGGACCACATTGGTTTATCCATCATCAGTTGATAGACATCTGAGTGGTTTCCACTTTAAAGAATTTTAAATATTTAACATTTAAATTCTATATTATGTGCATTCTACCACACACACCCACAAAGCTAGTAAGTCCTGACGGCTTTCTATATCCCAGGCACTACCAGAGCCTGGTGGTGTTTTATGATGTGACCTGTTGCACCCCACAAGTATCCTTTGAGGCAGGCCCTTTCATGATCACTATTTCATGGATGAGGAAATGAAGGTATTGAGATACTCAGGAGCTCAGGAACCCCCAGGTAGTCAGTGGTGGGGCTCGAAGGAGAACCAGGCACCTTCAGTCTCCCCAGTGGACGCCCCAGTTCCCCCAGAAACAGGAGGCACCAGGGCTGAGAACTGTTTCATAAAACACAGATACTGTATTACTGTCGTCGTGACCTCAAGAACGGAGCTGGGTTCCTCCAAAGAGGGAAACATGGGTCCCCAATGGCCAGACCACGAGTGGACGGGCAGTTCCGGTGGTGGAATGTTCCAGAGTGAAGGATGAGCCAGAACCTTGTTGAAGGATGAGGGATTAGGGCGCATTTGGGGGATATTGTGAGAGGTGGCACAGGAAGAGTTGGGTGCTCCCCATGGCGGCTCTTGGTCACTCGTGGTGGAGAAGCTTCCAGAAGGTCATGAGCAACACCTGTTTTCAGTGGGATGTGTCGAGGGTGCGGCATCCCAGGTGGAGGAGGTTTTCTGGGAGCATCTTCTCTGTCACTTGTGTTCTGTTGCCTTACTCATTCCTCTGTGGCTTCCTGGAAAGGACAGATGTCCCAGAATCCTGGACACCTCCACACTTTGATTTCAGGAGCAGATGTCCCCCTGGCTTCTTAGACCTAACATCTGCTGCAGGTTTGGGGAGACATATATGAACCTCGTTTCCACTGACTCGCTTTGGGACCAGGGCCAAGTCACTCTCTGCCGCATGCCTCGGTTTCCCAGTCTGTCAGCCCTCAGGGTTGGAGGGGAGCATTGACCCGGAAGATTCTTTTTGTTGCTTCCGATTCCCTTTTCCAGAGCTGCCAGCCTCATGATCAGAGTATATTGCATCTGTTCGTGGGGAATTTTGGGGGATTGGTAATACACATTTCTGCTTCTGACTGAAAATTGGATCCAAAGACAGGGCAAATAATGCTTTGCTTGTCAAAACATGTTTCTGGATTCTGTGATATCCACAGAATATATGTTTGGAAAATATGAATATTTTATACGTAAACCAGGGTGTCTCAGCCTCAGCACTACTGATATTTGGGGTTGGATGACTCTGATGCGGGGCGTCCTGGGCCCTGTGGGCTGTGGAGCAGCCTCCCTGGTCTCCACCCACCACGTGCCAGGCCCATCTCCCAGTTGTGACAATCAAAATGTCTCCACATATTGACAGGTAGAGGGCAAAATTGCGCACACTTGAGAACCATCGTGAGATAGATGGACGGATAAGTGATACATGGATAGACAAATGATAGATAAATAGATTGATGGATAGATGAGACAGATAACTGATAGATGGATAGAGAGATCGATAATTGTTAGATGGATAGATGCTTGATAGATTGATAAATGATAGATTGAGAGATAGATGAGAGATAGATAATTCAAAGATGGAGAGATTGATAATTGACAGATGAATGGATGCTTGATAGATAGGTGATAGATTAAATAGATATCGTATAGCATGTAGATCGTCTCTTATGCTAAGGCAGACTTTCTCAGTCTTGCCTCTGTTGAGATTTGGGGTGGATCAATCCCAGTCACGTGGGCATCCTGTGCCTTTATGTTCTTGAGCAGCGTCCCTCCCTCTACACCCCCAGAAGCACATCCCCACTTCCCAGTTGTGACAACTAAAAATGTCGCCAGACTTGTAGATTGTCCACCCTCGGGGGGGGGGGGTGGGGGGGAGAGGAAGCAAAATGGCCCCAGTGGAGAACCAATGATGCAGGGCCTATTGCTTTGGAGCGTGACTGCCCCAGAACTACAAAATGACCTGGACCCAAGACCTGACTGCACTCCGAGCCTCTGGGAAGGGGGGACCCCCAGGCCAGCATCCTGGGGAGCATTTAGACCTCTGGGTATCATGTCACGTTACAACAGTTTACTTCCCGTCACAGGTGGGTGTGACTTGAGGACACTCATCCTGCATGTCTCCATCCCACCCAGCACTCACCCTTCCCTTCAGCCCCACTGTGTGGACGCCCCCCTGCATCTGTCCTATACCCTGGGCCAGTTATGTGGGGAGGACTCTTCCCGCACAGCCCCATCCCCGCCGGGAATGTCCCCACATCAGGGGCTCTGATTGGATGAGTGAGGATGTGGGTGGCTGAGGACCAGCTTCCACTTTGCCCTCTGGTCCTTCTGTGCCGATTTGCTCTGATTCATAGACCAGTGATTAAAAGTGGCAGGTGATACCCGCATTTGATTAGAGATCCTGAAATTGTACCACCCATGGCTGGGTGGTGTCCTTGGTCCTACTTCCTGTCCTGTATCCTGGAAGGAAGAGCACAGCATCCAGAGCATAAACTGATGGACTCTTCCCTGGGAGCCTTCCATGGAGGGATATTGCTGTAAAGAGAGGGAGATGCGTAGCACCTACTAAACCCCTGAAATACGGACCTCGAAAGTGAGTGTTTTTGAGGGAAATCAAAACAGTGATGTCAACATGCTTAGCCTCTAATAGCAGTTAAATGTCCTGGGTGTTTTTGAAGTTCTTACTTCTGCACACTCTTCCCCTGTCCACCCCCAGACTTCCCTTCTTTGAATTTGGGGGTGGATTTTCACATTTCTTCTGGTGGTATCAAAACACCACACTGTTTGTTTTAAGCTATGTGCCGACAGTGTCAAGGATATGCTGGAACAGTCTGGCGTCTCTACTCCTGTCATCCCATCCTCTTGGATATGGGGTTCCAGGAAGCATCGTGAACTGGAGCACGTACTATGGAGCCGAGATGTCTCCCACGGAAGGAAATTAGGCGCTAATTGAAGAAAGAATTAGAAGCGCTGAATTCATGGAAATGCCGTCACACCCTGTAATTAATCTTTGAAGGGAAGAAAATTAAGTGCTTTGCCACTGGCGAACACGTCCAGCATTTGCATGTTCAGGCGACATGACTAAAAATGCTTCTCGTCATCCTGCCAATCAAAAGCAGGATTCTAGCTCCTGTTTGTAGTTCTGGAATCATGCTCCAATCTGCTCAGGAGTGAGCTGGGACCATACTAAGAAGACAGGGTAGTTTCGTGTGTACCCGTGAGGGTACCTCCTTCTGCAGGGTAAATTGACCGGACTTAAGCTCTCTGTCTCCTAATCCATGTTGATACTTGGGCAGCTTTTCTCCCTCATTAAAAATTTAATCTAATTCAAAGAAAATGGAAAGGTTTTTAAAGACCTCAAGAAACCACAGATTAGGGTCTTTGTTAGACTTTTGTCAACGGTAGTCGATTCTGTAATGCGTACATATCTTCAGCTGTTATAATCACCATTGTTGGCCTCACTAGCGGTCTTTTGAAAAGTTCTCTTAAAACGTGTATGAAAACGATCTCCTCTAAGTGGTGCATTTTCTCCAACTGAAGACAGATTTCCATCCAGCATGTGGAACTGGGTGGGAGGGGGCTGGTGTTGCCTTTCTAGTCACTCAGTCTGTCCAAATTCCAGCTCCATCTTTGCCTTGAACGTGCCAAGGGACCTGGTATTCCTGACTATAGATATTTATTTGATATTTAGTCATTCAACCAGGAAATGTCTACCTTTGGTGGTGAGGGGGGCAGAATATTAAGTTTTGGGCATCCAAAGAACAGTAGGGATTTGCCCATAGTTTCTAGTGGATTTTAGGTACCGAATCATTTGATAGATCACAATAGCCAAGCAGAAGGACCTTCCGACATATCTTGGGGAGAGCCTGGCTGTCTCAGTTCCCTGGATGATACACTCTTAAGTGGCCAGCGAGGTAGATGGTGATGTCATGGTCGTTAGAGCTTCATGGCAACAGTCTGCCCTGCATCACAGTTAAATGTTGAATATTTTGCCTTGAATCTATTTCTTTTCTGATGATAATATTTTGACCCTGGGTTGCTCTTGGTTTATGTTTACCTGTAACTCTCTTTTCTGTTCAACCCAGACCACTCTTTTATGCATTCTTTCCAGAGGCAGTATATTTAGTTTTTGCCTGCAGCCTTTCGGTGATGGGGTTCATCTTTCCTTGAATAGGTATGTTTATTCCATCAGCTTAAAAAAATGTACATATGTTTGTGCCTCCCTTTGTCTTCTTATTTGAAACTGTATCTTTTTTGTGCTTCTTTGTCGTTTTCCTGTTTTCAGAGTTCTGTGCTCTGGTGCATGTTTTGTGTCCATGGAACCCACATGTCTCATCTCCCCAGCACTCTGGTAATTTTGGTTTTATTGGTCGAAACTCACATAACATGAAACAAAGTGCATTTCTCAGTTGATTGTCAGAAATGAAACCCTGACCATGGGCTTCGCCCTTTGAAGGTAAAGGATGTTCTATAACCGTACAACTCCACCAAACTCCATCTCTTGCAGATGAAGGGTGTTTCTTATTTTTATTTTTTAAAATTTTTTTATTGGAGTAGAGTTGATGTACAATGTTGTGCTAGTTTCAGCTGTACAGCAAAGTGAATTAGTTATACATAGACATGTATCCACTCTTTTTTGATTCTTTTCCCGTATAGGTCATTATAGAGTACTGAGTAGAGTTCCCTGTGCTATACGGTAGGTCCTTATTACTTATCTATTTTATATATAGTAGTGTGATGATGGGTGTTTTGAGAGAAAAATCTTTTCATATTACTCTCTAATACTTTTAAAAAATAAATTTTAGAAATGATGTTTTTTTCTCAAGAGTTGTTTTGTTTTTATGATGTTAACTTCACCCCAGTTATGTAGACGTGGTTCCAATAACCCCAGTTCTGAATCTCTCATTTGAGGTTCACCGCCCTTCTTTGCCCAAGGCTGAGTTCCCTTCCTTTTCTTTTTTATTGAGGTAGGGCTGATTTACAGTATTACCGAACTTTCAGGTATACAACATAGTGATTCAGAGTTTTTCAAGGTTATACTCCGCTTATAGTTACTATAAAATGTTGGCTCTATTCCCCACGCTGTACAGTATATCCTTGTAGCTTATTTACTTTATACATAGTAGTTTGTGCTTCCTCATCCCCTAACGAGGGTGAGTTCTTGGTTGGCCTGGGGGTGCCAATGAGCTGGAGTGTGTGTCTCAGTACGTTTTGTGGGAGACGAACAATGACCTGTTTTTATTTCTTGATTCCTAAGGTATTAGACAGTATCTTGCTTTCCTCCCTCAATGATTAGCCTCTTGGGTCTACAAGTATTTGTTGAAACCCTTGTAATGCAAGGTCCTGTAGATGTTTCTTCCGTGTTTACTGAAATCTAACAGTGGGGGAAGAGGCGTCTTGACGTTATTTGATTTTCCCCTTGTCAGACGTCATGCTTTTCCTCCCTGGAAGCTTTTAGGATTTTCTCTCCATCTTTAAAGCACAACAGCTTTACCAGGATGTGGTTCGTGGGCTTACGGGCATTTACAAATCATGTGTATGTTCTGTAATAACTCTTTTTATTGCAGGTTTGAGTCTGTATCACAGGGCTTTTTTCTTGATCCCGAACCTTCCCACATTTTTCCATTTTTCTTTTCCACAGTTCATTTCTTCAGAGGTACCCGTTATCTTTTTTTTCAGACCAGTTTTAAATGGAAGCATAGTTAATTTATAGTGCTGTGTTAATTTCAGGTGTACAGCAAAGTGACTCAGTTACACATATATTCTTTTTCAGGTTCTTTTCCATTATAGGTTATTACAAGATAATATCGTTCCCTGGGCTATACTGTAGGTCCTGGTTGGTTATCTGTTTTATATACAGTAGTGTGTGTATGTTAATCCCAAACTCCTAATTAATTACCCCCCCTTTGTTAACCATAAGTTTGTTTTCTGTGTCTGTGGGTCTGTCTCTGTTCTGTACATAAGGAGACACCCCTTATCTTCATGCCAGGTCTCAACTGTCTGCTCTGTTTCATTCTCCCCGCTGTGTTCATTTTCTCTCCTCATCGTTTTCTCCTGCATCCCGTAGTTTTGCACATCACTGAGGTGGTTCTCTGCAGTGTCCATTCCGATCTTTCCTCTGTCTGCTCTTGTGCCAGGGTCTCCAGAGCTTGACGTTACAGCGTCTTCCACTGGGGCTGCCAGCCCCACACAGTCTCAGGATGTTGCCCTGTAATCTCGCACTGTCTCTAGGAGGCGGACGGATGCTGCCTGGCGCTCGCGCTCCTTTGCTTTGGGTAAATCTTCCTTTGAACTCGTGCTTCTCACCTGTCTTACGTACTGTTATTATTCGCATCCTGCAGGTTATTACGTATCTACGTATCGCGTATTACTTCCTCCTCTGGTGTTTGCGTGTCTTTCCTCATGAGTCCCGCGATTCGGTAGTTCTTTGAACGCCTCTGCTCTTTGACCCTGAAGGAGCTGGGCTGATTCCCTTGGCTTCTTGCCCTGTAGACCTCAGCTGTGGCCACACTTTTCTGTGATTTTTAAGACTTTCATATTAACTATTCAGTCCTTCCGCTGCCCGAGGTGGGAGGACGGGGGGCAGGACCTGTGAGAGGTCACAGCCGCCCATGAACTCTGTGGGCACTTTGCTCTCCAAGGTTGGGGAGTCCCCAGATGGGGGCCAGCTGTGGCATGGTCCCTGCTGCTGTGAGCCAGGTACAAGTTACAGGACAGAGTGGACAGCCATCCAGGGATGGTGGCAGGACAGGGCGGACAGCCATCCGGGATGGTAGCAGGACAGGGCGGACAGCCATCCGGGATGGTAGCAGGACAGAGTGGACAGCCATCCAGGGATGGTAGCAGGACAGGGCGGACAGCCATCCAGGGATGGTAGCAGGACAGGGCGGACAGCCATCCGGGATGGTAGCAGGACAGAGTGGACAGCCATCCAGGGATGGTAGCAGGACAGGGTGGACAGCCATCCAGGATGGTAGCAGGACAGGGCGGACAGCCATCCAGGATGGTAGCAGGACAGGGCGGACAGCCATCCAGGATGGTAGCAGGACAGGGCGGACAGCCATCCGGGGATGGTAGCAGGACAGGGTGGACAGCCATCCAGGATGGTAGCAGGACAGGGCGGACAGCCATCCGGGGATGGTAGCAGGACAGGGTGGACAGCCATCCAGGATGGTAGCAGGACAGGGTGGACAGCCATCCAGGATGGTAGCAGGACAGGGTGGACAGCCATCCAGGATGGTAGCAGGACAGGGCGGACAGCCATCCAGGATGGTAGCAGGACAGGGTGGACAGCCATCCAGGATGGTAGCAGGACAGAGTGGACAGCCATCCAGGGATGGTAGCAGGCCAGGGCGGACACCTGGGGCACAGGGGCGGACACCTGGGGCACAGGGGCGGACACCTGGGGCTCCCTCTCTGAGCCCTGCCCTTATGCCAAGCAGGACAGGCTGCTGGCCTCGCCTCACCCACATGGACAGGACCTCCAGCCTCGGAAGCCAGGGACCCCTGTCCTGCAGCCTTGGCTGCCTCCTTAGTGGGGCCGGGAGTCAGGACTGCTCCCTCAGCTTCATCCAAAGACCAGACACACACGCCATGGCCCTCGTCCAGGACACTGCTGTCCGTTGGATGGTGGTGCTCCGGCTTCTGCCACCAGGTGTGGTGGCCTGCGCTGCTGCTTCAGGCGGAAGTTCTCTGGGTCAGAGCAGAACACCGCATCGTTGGCTGGGCTGTGACCTCTCTGAGGTTACTTGGTAAATGCCGGGGGCACGGCAATTAATGCATTTCTTGTTATATTTTTTATAAGCAGTAATTTATATTCAAGTCCTTAATACACAAAGTACAGGTATTTCTATCTACTCATCAAAGCAGATGTGGACAGTTAGGGTTAAGGTTAGCGTTAGGGCTAAGGTTAGATTTAGGGTCCCTCTCACTTTTTAAAAATTTATTTATTTGTTTATTTTTGGCCGCGTTGGGTCTTTGTTGCTGCGCGCGGGCTTTCTCTAGTTGCAGCGAGCGGGGGCTCCTCTTCATTGCGGTGCGCGGGCTTCTCATTGCGGTGTCTTCTCTTGCTGCGGAGCACGGGCTCTAGGCGCGTGGGCTTCAGTAGTTCTCGCTCGCGGGCTCTAGAGCGCAGGCTCAGTAGTTGTGTTGCCCGGGCTTAGTTGCTCCGCGGCATGTGGGATCTTCCCGGACCAGGGCTCGAACCCGTGTCCCCTGCGTTGGCAGGCAGATTCTTAACCACTGCGCCACCAGGGAAGCCCGTGGATAGCTCTCACTTTGAATTCCATTATGGATTTGAACCGGAAAACTTGTTTGATTTTCTTTTTCGAAAATTTTATTGTGATGAGAACCCCTAACAGGAGATCTGCCCCCTTGAGAAAGTGTTGAGTGTATGATACCATATTGTGAATTACGGGCACAGTACATACCGTAGATGTCTGGAGTTTATTCATCCAGCGAAACAGAAACTACACCCACTGACCTTCATCTTCCTCATTCCCCTGCCCTTGCCTCTGGCGACCCCCATTCTGCTCTCTGATGCTATGAATTTGACTATTTTAGCTGCACCATGTAAGTGGAATCCTGCAGTATTTGTCCTTGAGTAACTGGCTTGTTTCACTGAACGTAATACCCTCCAGGTTCATCCATGTTGCTGCGTATGGCGGAATCTCCTTCTGTAAAGTCTGTATGATCTTCCATTATTATACATCCACCACATTTCCTGTATCCGTGCGTCTGTCAATGGACGTTTGGGCTGTTTCCACATCTTGGCTATTGTGAACATGGGGGTGCAGTTATCTATTTTAAATGCTTTTTTCAATTATTTGGGTAAATTCCCAGACATGGGGTTGCTGGATCATAGGTTCTCCTTCTTGTTTTTAATGTAAGTATGTATTTATATATGTATTTTTAAACTTTTATTGAGGCATAGTTGATTTACAATGTTGTGTTAATGTCTGCTGTACAGCAAAGTGGCTCAGTTATATGTATACATACATTCTTTTTCATATTCGTTCCTGTTATGGTTTATCACAGGATACTGAGTATAGTTCCCTGTGCTCTACAGTAGGACCTTGTTGTGTATCCATCCTATATATACTAGTTTGCATCTACTAACCCCAAACTCCCACTCCATCCCTCCCCCACCCCCTCCCCCTAGGCAACCACAAGTCTGTTCTCTGTGTCTGTGAGTCTGTTTCTGTTTTGTAGATAAGTGCATTTGTGTCGTATTTTAGATCCTGCATATAAGCGACATCGTATGGTATTTGTCTTTCTCTGTCTGACTTCACTTAGTGTGATCATCTCCAGGTCCATCCATGTTGCTGCAAGTGACATTACTTCATTCTTTTTTATGGCTGCGTAATATTCCATTGTGTACATGTACCACATCTTCTTCATCCATTCGTCTGTCGATGGACATTGAGGTTGTTTCTATGTTTTGGCTACTGTGAATCGTGCTGCAGTGAACACTGCGGTGCATGGATCTTTTCTAATTAGTTTTCTCTGGATAAATGCCCAGGAGTGGGATGGCTGGGTCATACGGTAGTTCTGTTTTTACTTTTCTGAGGACCCTCCATACTCTTCTCCACAGTGGCTGTATCAATTCACATTCCCGCCAGCAGTGCAGGAGGTTCCCTTTTCTCCACACGCTCTCCAGCGTTTGTTATTTGTAGACTTTTTGATGATGGTGTAGGCTCTACTTTTCATTTTCTGAGGCTCTTCCCTGCCATCTCCCAGGTGAACAGATTTCTGCCGCAGCAGCTGGCCGGGAACTCAGATGCACGTCTGCTGGCCTCTCCCGGCACCTGCTGTGTGTAAACATACCTTCCCCTCTCGTCCTGTCTTTGCAAAGCCAGATGGCCATGGCATTTTTTCCATTATGCCTTCTGATTTTCATTTCGCTTAGTATCTGCATGTACCTCTTTCTTACCTTCGGTGGAGGGGGGGCGTCCATTTCACACCCGTCACACGGTTGAGCCTCTGTTTCATTTTTCGACGGCATCAACGCAGACTCACATCCGGGGTGAATCAACGCCCATGTCAAAAGTCCGCCTGCAAGGGACTGACCACAGTGTGATCTCTCTGAAGCCGTTGCCCGCACGTCCCGTCTGCAGCCACACTCGTCCTCCCGTCCCTCTCAGCAGCCGGGAGGGGAGCCCGGGCCCCCGCGCGAGGCACATTCCCTCCCTCTGAGGTCTCCGGTCACTAAAGAGAAGACGTATTCCCCCAGGACAGCTTCCCTTTCCTGGCTTTACCTCCAGTGCTGACCAACTGTCTTTCTTCTTTGCTCTTGGAGAATCCCAGGGTAGGGTTCTGCTTGGTTCCGTTTGGGTTCCATGCGGGACCCTGGGTTTGGATTGGCCGCCGTGGGGATTCTGATGCACTGCAGACGGCGTGAGTCAGGGGACGCCGCCTACCGGGCGCAGCTGAAGTGGAGGGGACGTCCCTTGGGTGGGCGGAACACTGAGTGCCCATCGGCGGTGGGGATCAGCTTGTGGTCCACTTGGGGACAGATGCCGCTGTTTTGTACACGACACATGCACACGGGCCTCACGGTGCTGGAACATACAGTGGGGCGGCTGGAAGGGAGAGTGTTGTTTAATGCGGGGGGACATTCTCAGCGTGGTGTATCCCTACCTTTGGGAATGAGCCATGGGCGGCAGGGGTGGGGTTCTTGGGAGTCAAGTCATTGTTGCATGAAGCTGGAGGACGTTTCCCAAAGGCCGTGGGTGGGACAGGAGCTATTTTGGGAGATGAAGCTGGACAGCAGCTTCATGACCGCTGGCAGGAGGGGAAGCCAGAGGGAGGATAACCAGGTGGGTGGAAAATGCAGTGACTGGCACGGAAAGTGCTGCCCGACTGGGCTGTGTGAGTGGAGAGGAACCGTCTCCGATGACCTCTGCTGTGCTTCCGTGACGTCCTTACAAATGCTGAGCCTACAGGATTGGCCAGTGGGTTGGGGAGATTTCCATTCCCAGGGTCTTAAAGCCATGGCAGGTGGCTTGAGCGGATGCGTGCACAGATGCTGTGGCCGGGATGTCGGGCGTTGCCTGGGGGCCTGAACACACCATCATGAATCAGATGTGTTTGAGGCAGAGTTTAGAGGGTGGGCGGGGAGTTCTCTGGGTTGGCACAAGGGCAGAGGGCTTTCCCGGCCGAGAGTGTGTCCTGGGTGTTCGCCCCAACCTTATTTATGTCCTAGGAAAGAAGGGAACACAGGTCCTGGGTGTAGTGGTGACGGTTCGCCAGAGAAACGGGACGAACAGGGTGTGTGTGTGTGTGTGTGTGTGTAGATGCAGATGTACTTGTAGATGTAAATAGATTATAGATATACATATAGGTATAATAGATGCAGGTATAGATGTAAATATAGATGCACATACAGGTATAATACAGATGTACATATAGATGTAGATGTAAATAGATACACATGGATAGAATAGATAGATGTAGATGTACATACGGATGCAGACAGAGATACACAGATTCTCAATGGGGAGAAGGCGGTTGCTAGGTGACAGGGTCCCACTGACATCTCAGAAAGAGGAGCCTTCCAAAAGACACCAGTTCACTGGGAGGAAGGGCCAGCAGAGGGTCTCAGGGCCGTCTCTCTTGGTTCTCCACGATGCAGCTGGGAACGTCCTCTGGCTCGTCCGTGCCGTCCACTAAGTTGCCAGGCTTGGCGCGAGGCTCCTCCCTTTGGAACCTGAATGGTTGGCTTCCCCGTGGGTCCCCACCAGTGGGCATGTTGGCACCCACCTTCTCTGAGAGCCTTATTATGTTTTTCTATCCGCGGTGCGTGTTTAACTGAGAATCACAGAATGTTGGCATAAAGGGACGGTGGGAGAAGCCATGTCCGCCTTCCAGGGGACAAGTCAGAGCAGAGCCCTGTGGCTCCATGGGAGGCTGCAGGGAGGGGCCTGGAGCAGTGGGTGGGGTCTTCCTTCAGTGGTGCCCCCTCGGCGCCTTGACTGTGGCAGTTACGTGAACGGAGTGAATGGGCGTGAGTCTCTGCCAGGGGCCAGGGCTGTGTCTCGGGCCAGCCCAGGTGACCACGCGTCTTTAGGAGGAACACACGGCTCATGTGCTTGTCACCTGGTGAGTTGATCTGGTGACTATTTTTATGTTTGGGGATTTGGGAGAAAGGCCAGGCCGTCTCCAAAGGCAAATAGGGGCCAGCCAGATGGGCACTGCCGCTCGGTCACCCGCCTGCCCGGGAGCTCAAAATAGAATCCGTCCTCGGGCAGCCAGTGGAGGATCAGAGGGTGTGCAGCCCAGTACGGCAGGGACGCACGTGAGAGAAGACCCAGATCAGAGACCCCACGGGGACACGGGACTTGTATTTACAGGGTGAGGATGCTCTCCTCAGCATGAGTGGTCTGGGTCTGTGGCCGCAGACGGCCATCTCCACCCATGCCACCATCACTTTGCAGGTGACAAGGGCTGGAGGAATCTCAGACCTCCGGGCCCACAGGCATGAGCTTCGAAATGACCCCAAGTGTCCATCCACGGATGGTTGGACAAAGAAACGTGATCTCTCACGGGAGCAGAGAACAAATGTATGGGCACCAAGGGGGGAAAGGGGACTGCGATGAATTGGGAGATTGGGATGGACAGATACACACTACCATGTGTAAAATAGATAACTAATGAGAACCTACTGTAGAGCACAGGGAGCTCTACTCAGTGCTCTGTGGCGACCTACATGGGAAGGAAATCCAAAAAAGAGGGGCTAGATGTATACATAGAGCTGATTCATTCTGCTGTACAGCAGAAACTGATGCAAGAGTGTAAAGCAAGTATACTCCAGTAAAAAGTAATAAAAAGTAAAGAAAACCAAAGCAACAGCAACAACAAAGAAATGTGGTCTCTACCTACAGTAGACCCTTATCCAGCCATTAGAAAGAAGGAAATCTTGCCATTCGCAGCAACGTGGTTGAACCTTGAGGGTGTTGTACCAGGAAATGTATCAGACAGGGAAAGACAAATACTGTATAGTCTCACAAATAGTGTAGCATCTCGCTTATATCTGAAGAAACTTCAAACATAGCTTCAACTTTTGGGGATCGTTTGAGAAGGATAGTTATATGATCTCACTTATGTCTGAAAAATCTTGAACTTGTAGAAACAGAGTACAGTGGTGTTTACCCAGGGGCTGGGGGTTGGGGAAATTGGGGAGATGTTGGTCAAAGGGCGTTCCTCCATCAGTGGACAAACGGATAAGGAAGATGTGGTGTCTACCTACAGTGGAACATTCTATGTGTTGGTCATACTCTGAGCCCGCAGATACAACGCCCTCCAGACCTCCATGCCCGCAGATACAAGCTTCTAAACCAGCCTCAGGTGGCCATCACTGGATGAATGGATAAGGAAGGTGTGGTGTCTCCCTACAGTGGAGTGTTGTATGTGTTGGTCACACTCTGTGCTTGGTCATCCCCTGGAACCTGCAGGTAGCTTGCCCATCCAGACTGTACAGTATCCTGTGAGGAGCTGCCGTGCAAAATCGCATCCCACTGTGGGAATGATACGGGAGGCCGTTTTGGGGGTGCACCATCTTCCCTGGGGTTCTGAGCTCAGGCGGGGGATGGAGAGCAGTAGGTCTCCCGGAAGCTGTGGGGCTGAACCCTGATTGGATTGTTTGTCAGTAGCTAAATGAGTACACCGTTTTAGATGGAGCTGCGGGTGCTGTAGCGAAGCGCAGACCATCTGGGGATCTATGGTGATCTACATCACCATGCCGTCCGCATGCCCGTAGAGGGGTAGTGATGGTTCCTTTAGAACGGCCGCAGGTTCCTCCTGGCACCTCATCTCCTCTATGGAAGCCGTGGCTATCATCATCCACTTGCCACTTGGGTCCACCAAGGACAAGGAAAACCACCGTCGATCCCCAGCGTCATTGCACAGATCCCTATTGGTCAGTCCTGGAAGCTGGAGCTTCACGCCTAGAAAATCTTCGCTGACCATCGCCTCCCTGCTGAGGAGAAAACTTCCCTGAGCAAGGAAACATCACGTACTTGGGAAAGGTTCATCAGTAAAAGGACAGCCATGCTCCAAACCTTCATTGCACATTCATGCATAGAAGTAACGATGCAACTTCCGAGTGATACTTACGTTGTTTTTTTTTAAAATTTTTTTAAGTGATTAGCTTTCTTAAAAAAAAATTATTATTTAGTTTTGGCTGCGTCGGGTCTTTGTTGCTGTGCACGGGCTTTCTCTAGTTGCGGCGAGCAGGGGCTGCTCTTCATTGAGGTGCACGGGCTTCTCATTGCGGTGGCTTCTCTTGTTGCGGAGCATGGGCTCTAGGCATGTGGGCTTCAGTAGTTGCAGCATGCAGGCTCAGTAGTTCTGGCGCACGGGCTTCAGTAGTTGTGGCACACAGGCTCAGTAGTTGTGGCTTGCGGGCTTCAGTAGTTGTGGCACACGGGCTCAGTAGTTGTAGCTCGTGGGCTCTAGAGCACAGGCTCAGTAGTTATGGTGCACAGGCTCAGTAGTTGTGTCTTGCGGGCTCTGGAGCGCAGGCTCAGTAGTTGTGGCTCGCAGGCTCAGTAGTTGTGGCTTGCAGGCTCTAGAACACAGGCTCAGTAGTTGTGGCACATGGGCTTAGTTGCTCCGCAGCGTGTGGGATCTTCCCGGACCAGGGCTCGAACCTGTGTCCCCTGCACTGGCAGGCGGATTCTTAACCACTTCGCCACCAGGGAAGCCCAGACACTTACGTTTTTTTTTTTTTTTTTTTTTTTTTTTTTTTTTTTTTTTGCGGTACGCGGGCCTCTCACCGCTGTGGCCTCTCTCATCGCGGAGCACATGCCCCGGACGCGCAGGCTCAGCGGCCATGGCTCGCGGGCCCAACTGCTTCGCGGCATGTGGGATCTTCCCGGACCGGGGCACGAACCCGTGTCCCCTGCATCAGCAGGCGGACTCCCAACCACTGCGCCACCAGGGAAGCCCGACACTTACGTTTTTATTTCTAGCTCATTCGATGTCATCAGCTCCAGTTGAAGACCCACCTGTGAGGCACACATACTTCAGACGCCAATGCTTGGGTGTCTCAGAGTTTATTTTAAATTCTTTTAGAACAGTGCATCTCCCTTGCCGAGAAACCAGTGAGCTGCCTGGGACACTCGGCTCTCCTCTTAGGTTTGCAAAAAACATTTAAAAGGGATTAAAAGTGGGGGGAGGGTCATAGGAATTGGGAGATTGGGATTGACATATATATGCTCTAATATGTGTAAAATAGATACCTAATAAAAGCCTGCTGTATAGCACAGGGAACTCTACTCCACTTCGCCGCACAGCAGAAACTAATACAACATTGTAAAACAACTCTACCCTAATTAAAAAAAAAAAAAATATATATATATATATATATATAACAATTTAAAAGAAAAATAAAAATAGGACTTCTCTGGCGGTCCATTGCAGGGGTGCATGTTGATCCCTGGTTGGGGAACTAAGATCCCACATACCATGCAGCCTGGCCAAAATAAATAAATAAAATAAAACTCATCTCAAAAAGAATACCCCCTTGGGCTTCCCTGGTGGCGCAGCGGTTGAGAGTCCGCCTGCCGATGCAGGGGACACGGGTTCGTGCCCCGGTCCGGGAAGATCCCACATGCCGCGGAGCGGCTGGGCCCGTGAGCCATGGCCGCTGAGCCCGCGTGTCCGGAGCCTGTGCTCTGCAACGGGAGAGGCCACAGCAGTGAGAGGCCCGCGTACCGCAAAAAAAAAAAAAAAGAAAAAAAAAGGAAAAGAATACCACCTGAAAAAAATTTTTAAAAGAAAGAATTGTTTCTAAAAAAATATTTTTTAAAGTAGATTTTGTGTTACTAACCCATTTATTACACTGCTTCTTATGCACTCAGTGAATTGAAGATAATTATATCAAATTACCTAGAAATAAAATCCTCCATCGTCTCTTGGAACTGGACGATACTGCTTGTGTGTGAGTTATGTGCGTGTCTAATGAGGGTTTCATTTAAGTGCGCAGCTATGCTTTGCTTTGGTGGGTTTACATAGAAGGAGCCATGAGGTCTTCATGTGAAGGGGATGTCGATTCTGGTGGCCATGGACGGAAATGGGACCCTAATTACGCGATAGCATATTAATCTAATGCAGTTCAATTTAAGTAACCCTGTTAATACCAAACACAGAAGAGTTATGACGTCAGTAGATACGATTGGAAACACTTGCCTTTATGTGTGGCAGACTTCCACATAATAACACTTCTGTGACAATGTGAATGAATAGAAAACTCTACGTATTGTATTTTAATTACTCTAGAATATTATAATTTGGAAATAATATATGTTCTGTTCTACAGTCAGTTTTGGGGGCCAGTGATTTTCAATCTTGTCTGCTCATCACGATCACTCAACTTGCTTTAATAAAAATACTGATGTGTGGGTTCAAAAAAAAACCCAAAAAGAAACGAGACCTGATCTCACGATGGCTTGTACAGTTGATCTAGGTAGATTTCTGAATTTTGGAGAAAGGAGGAAAGGTTTTGTCAGAATTGGGTTTCGAAGGCTTTATGAAGTTGTGTTTAGTTGTGGACACAAGTAGGGTGAATATTCTCTTACCAGTGAGAGGAATCCGTCCCCCCCCACTATTTTGAGGAACGTTTTTACCCGTTTGGAGAAGGTGAGATTTCAGGTGTGTTGGTCTGCAGTAGTGATCAATATCAATATTTTTTTAATTTATTAAAAAATTCCGTTTTTCAATTCCTCCATCTTTAAGCTAGGTTAAAATACAAAGAAGTGCTTATATCGGGACTTTAAACTATGTTTACCTGAAAAGTCGTCCTGCATACTGCAAGGATGTGTTCTGTTTTCTTCTGTATTTCAAGGAATTTATTAAATCTTTTTCAAAAACGTGGTAAATTGGGGAGCACTAAGGAAACCCAGTTATTACTTATGGGTGTGAATTTCACAGTGTAGCTTATTGAACAGAAGTTTGCAACTTAAGAAAAAAATAACAGTTCTGTGACAATACAAGTGATGGCTAGACACTGCGAAGACAAACTCCCAGGGCTGGGAAACCACAGAGGAGTATCGTCTATGGGTTATGGAATCTGGGGCTCTCACACCCTCTGCCCCATTTCTACCAGAGCCCATGGCCATCACAGGAAAGATGGCGGCTGGGGGAAGGTTGTTCTGAAATAGAGGATTTGTATCATTCAGGTATGGTGAGGCCAACAGATTAGGAGCAACTGATATTGAAAAGAGTGGGTTTCTTACAGTCCCTAAAAGGAGGGAGCACACCACGCCATGCAGGGTTACATGGGGGAAGCATCAGGGTTGCTTTAGGGAGAGGGGAACACTTAGACAAGAGCCTTTGTTGTGATTTTCGCAGGAAGGAAGAGGTGAGGCAGGCTGAGCAGGGTTAGGATGGGCTGGTGTGAATAATTCCAGCAGGTCCTGGGTGCAGGGACTGTCCTCACTGTCTGGCACCTGCCCTGGGGGGGATGAGGGCAGGTGGACGGTGGCCCAGATTGTGAGAGCCCCTTAGAGAAGGGGGTGGGTGTGGACTCTTCATGGGTTGGTTTGCATTTGAGAAGCATGCTTAGGGGCTAGTTATTTACTCTCTGGAGGAATTATCTAGTCCTGGGAGGGGCAGTCCCTCCATGGTCAGCAAGACCCCAGATGCTGGATGTCAGTGTATCAGAAATGCAGAAAATTAAAAGACACTGTTCATACAAAGGCGGGGCTGTTGATGAGAAGTTAATGGAAGCGGGATATATTTTGAATTTCCCAATTGAATGTGGAGCATGAGAGAAATGAAGGGGTCTGTCGTGATGCCAAGGCTTTGTTCTAAGAAGCTTCTAGGTGATACTTACTGAAATGGTGGGCGTGGCTGAGGAAGGAAAGGTCCAGAGAGTGTTTGTGGAACTATATCGCAGAAGATTAGTGAGACCCAACGTGAATGGAGGTTCATGTTTTCAGTTAAGGCTGTGTTACTTTCTTAGGGCTGTCATCACAAGTGACCCCAAACTGAGGGGCTTAAAACTAGCGAACTTCATCCTCCCTCAGTTCTGGAGACCAGAAGTCTAAGGTCAAGTGTGGTCAGGGGAGGGTCCTTCCCGCCTCTTCCAGCTTCTGGGGGCTCCAGGCGTCCCTGGGCTTGTGGCCGCGTCCCTCCCGTCTCTGCCTCTGTCTTCACGGGACTTCTTCTCCGTGTCTGGGTCTCTTTTTTCTCTTACAAGGACACCAGTTACTAGACTTAGACCCTATGCTAAATCCAAGATGATGTCATCCTGACATTCTAATGACCTTCCAAGAATCTATTTCTCAATATCTTTACATTCACAGGCACCAGGGGTTATAAGTTGGTCATACCTTTTTGGGGGACAGAATTCAACCCACTATCAGGGTCGAACAATAAAACATACTGGGTTGGTGGGGGGCGGGGACGTTGATGAATGCAGCATTTGGGTGGTTTGGGAGCATGAATGTTCATCTGATTTTCATAAATGCTCGTCAGTCCCATTTTGCTCCTCTGAGAGCGTTGATGAAATTGACCTTTTTTTTCCTTTTACATCTTTATTGGAGTATAATTGCTTTACAATGGTGTGTTAGTTTCTGCTTTACAACAAAGTGAATCAGTTATACATATACATATGTTCCCATATCTCCTCCCTCTTGCGTCTCCCTCCCTCCCACCCTCCCTATCCCACCCCTCCAGGTGGTCACAAAGCACCGAGCTGATCTCCCTGTGCTATGCGGCTGCTTCCTACTAGCTACCTGTTTTACGTGTGGTAGTGTATGTATGTCCATGCCACTCTCTCACTTTGTCCCAGCTTACCCTTCCCCCTCCCCGTGTCCTCAAGTCCATTCTCTAGTAGGTCTGTGTCTTTATTCCTGTCTTGCCCCTAGGTTCTTCATGACATTTTTTCTTAGATTCCATATATATGTGTTAGCATACGGTACTTGTTTTTCTCTTTCTGACTTACTTCACTCTGTATGACAGACTCTAGGTCCATCCACCTCACTACAAATAACTCAGTTTCGTTTCTTTTTATGGCTGAGTAATATTCCATTGTATATATGTGCCACATCTTCTTTATCCATTCATCTGTTGATGGACACTTAGGTTGCTTCCATGTCCTGGCTATTGTAAATAGAGTTGCAATGAACATTTTGGTACATGACTCTTTTTGAATTATGGTTTTCTCAGGGTATATGCCCAGTACTGGGATTGCTGGGTCATATGGTAGTTCTATTTGTAGTTTTTTGAGGAACCTCCATACTGTTCTCCATAGTGGCTGTACCAATTCACGTTCCCACCAGCAGTGCAAGAGTGTTCCCTTTTCTCCACACCCTCTCCAGCATTTATTGTTTCTAGATATTTTGATGATGGCCATCCTGACAGGTGTGAGATGATATCTCACAGTAGTTTTGATTTGCGTTTCTCTCATACTTAGTGATTAGATATAGGTAGATGATAGATTTGGTAGATAGATAGGTATATAGAGAGACAGATGATAGATTAGATAGATAGACAGATAGCTGCGTGTCATGGGGTGTGTGGTGACTCTCACTGCGTGATTCCCAGACCAGCAGTATCAACATCGTCTGGGACCTTCTTCCAAATGCTCCTTCCCAGGCTCCCCCACCAACACACACTTGTGGAGTGACAGACTCTAGAGGTGGTGCCCCCAACCCGCACTTCCACAAGCCCTCCAGGTGCCCCAGTACATTGTACGGTTTGAGAACCACCTGTCTGCTCTTGAATCATGTGTTCCTCCAGGAAGAAGAGAGTGTCTGTTGACTGTAGTTGGTAGGGGATCCACCCTGAGGCTGTGCATATATGGAACCGTATAAATTAATCCTCCACCAACAGCAGAAATGCTGATCTGCACCCTTAGACATTTGTGACAAAATGGGCACGATTCCCCCCTTGTTCTGCTCCTCCGGCAGCAAAACCTCTTTTTGTTTATTACTCAGAGGCAATTAACCTTGTTGCCGGGTAAATGTCTCCGCAGCTGTCTGATATCATAAGGGTACATTAGCCGTAGCAAAATGCTTTTGATAAAGAAAATGCACAGGGGTCTGCAGGGAAGGGAGAGAGTGACTAAGCCTGGTGCCTACTGAGTGGCAGAACGAGCATCTAAGGCAGAGAACGGTGACAGCAAAGCTAGCATAGGAGGTTTGGTGCAAAAAAGAACTCAGCATATGTTACAAACGCTGTGTTTCGTGTGACGCAGAGCTACTGCAAGAAAGCTACAAATGACTCCTTTACGATGCCGCCTAAGTAAATAAAAACGGAAGCATAATAATAGATAATTCAGGAAGGTTTGGGGATGAGCACAAACAAATATGACTGTAAAACTAAATATTAATAATAGATGTTGACAAGGACGTGGAGAAAAGGGAACCCTCCTACACTGTTGGAGGGAATGTAAACTGGTATACCCACTATGGAGAATAGGATGGAGGTTCCTCAAAAATTTACAAATAAAACTACCGTACGATCCAGCAATTCCATTTTTGAATATATCCCTGAAGAAAACAAAAACACTGATTTGAAAAGATACACGGACCCCAGTGTCCATAGCAGCTCTATTCACAATAGCCAAGATATGGAAGCAACCTAAGTGTCCATCGACAGATGAGTGGATAAAGAAGATGTGGTGCATATATACAATGGGATATTACTCAGCCATGAAAAGGATGAAATAATGCCATTTGCAGCAATATGGATGGGCCTAGAGATGATCACACTAAGTGAAGTAAGCCAGAGAAAGACAAATATATGATATCACTTATATGTGGAGTCTCCAAAGGTCATACTCATAGAAACAAGAAGTAGAATGGTACGACAGGCGAATGGGTAAAGATCTCTCTCTCTCTCTCTCTCTCTCTCTCTCTCTCTCTCTCTCTCTCTCTCTCTCTCTCTCTCTCTCTCACACACACACACACACACACACACACACACACACACACACACAATGGAATATTTTGGGGCATGTAGTGTCAGCTTGACCTTGGGGGGAATGTGGACTGATGTCTGCCATGCAGGCGGTCAGCCATGCCTACATGACTGCTCCTCAAAAAAACCCTGGACGCCAAAGCTCGGGTGAGCCTCCTGGGTTGGCAGTACTCCATCTGTGTTGTGTCCTGCATGGTCTCTGGAAGAATTAAGCACTGTCCACAGCCCATGGTAGTAGCAAAGACAGCGGTATAGAAAAGTGTCTTCTTGCATTTTTAACTGATTGCCTTTGTGGCCACGTCAAATGGAAACTGAAAGGCTTCATGTGCCTCTGTGATTCTGGTGATCTGAAAGGGAGCTCGGGATTGAATAGTCTTGCTAGAATTCAAAGGAAGAAAATCCAGGTATACTTTGCCAGTGTACAAAATTGGGAATCCCGTCTTTGGGGGCTGCAGCAGGGTGGGCTGTTACCGGCTGGTGGTCATACGGCTGGAGAGCTGACACAGGTTGTGTTTCATATTCACGGTGTAGCCATTTTGTCTCTGCTCACGTGTGAAGCTCCAGGTGTCTGGCGGGGTCTCTTGACCTGGAATCGTGGCTGACACAGGGCAGTTACGCTGCCCACGCTGTCACCCAGCCAAGGTCTAATTTGGCCAGTTAGCAATCTAATTTTAAAAGCACTATGAAAATACCACTGCACACGCTTTGGCCTTCCTGACACATTTCTCCGGGGTAGTTTTTACTCAGCATCTTGGCTTTCTCATGACTTATTCCCTGGGGCCTCGTGCTAACTGTTCAGTCCAGCAATCTGTTCTTTTCCTCTCTTTCTGCAACATCTTTCTTGGCTGTCCTGTCGGCCCTCCTAAGTAATAAAAACAGGCCTCGTGGAGTGAACGAAGTGGTCGTGGGGTATTCAGTGTATGCTGGGTGTGATGCAAAGAACATCTCATGGCTTATCCATGCAACACCCCAACGGTAGATGTGATTCTCAGCTCCATTGCGCAGATGAGAAAAGCAAGGCTTTCCCAGGTCTCGAAGGGGTAGAGCTACCTAGTGTGTAAGGCTGGACTACGTGCCACTGCCGGACACCTCCCAAGCCTCCCTTTCCGTCTTGTTTGCCCCGTTGTCCCCTCAGCCATCACCTTGGGGTCCTTTGGTGGGAATTTTTCCTCCTCGTCCATAAGCCTTTGACATTTTAGAGACATTTAGAATGCCCTTGTCTGCGCTCTTTGCTCCTGCCTCTGGGTCACATCTAAGGTTTCCATATTTCCTTTCTGGTGGACTTCCAGGTCTACACTTCTGGAATCAAAATGGCGCCCTCTTAGCTGGTTGTATGGAAGCTGCCTCTTGCCCTTGGGTTTGCCCAGCCTTTTGTATCCCTTGCAATTGGGTGGGTTGTTGGTATCAATAAGTGTGTTTTCTCGGTGCGGGCAAGCTGTGAGCTAGTTGCTGTGTGCTCCATAGATTACCAAACACGTTATTATTATTTTTATTGAAATATAGTTGACTTTACAGTGTTGTGTCAATTTCCCCTGTACGGCAGCGTGATTGTCATACGTATGTATACATTCCTTTTTCATGTTCTTTTCCATGGTGGTTTATCACGGGATATTGAATAGAGTTCCCTGTGCTCTACAGGAGGACCTTGTCTTTTTTCCATCCTATATATAATAGTTTGCATCTACTAACACCAAACTCCCACTCCATCCCTCCCCTATCCCCCAACCCCCTTGGCAACCACAAGTCTGTTCTCTATGTCTGTGAGTGTGTTTCTGTTTCATAGATAGTGTTCACTTGTGTCATATTTTAGATTCCACATAGAAGTGATGTCATAGGGTATCTGTCTTTCTCTGACTTACTTAGTATGATAATCTCTAGTTGCATCCATGTTGCTGCAAATGGCATGATTTCATTCTTTTTCATGGCTGAGTAGTATTCGTTGTATATATGTACCACATCGTCTTTATCCACTCGTCTGACCGAGGACATTTTTTTTTTACAAGGTCCCTGTGAAGCCTTTGCTTAGTGGATTATAAGAATGACACCCCAGGAACACAAAGAACTAAAGGAAACTTGCTTGGGAATCTAGAATGTGAAGGTGACTTTAAGGTCACTAAGAGGGTTAAATGTCAAGCCCTGGGGTCCGTGTGCTCTTTATGTAGCAAAAGAATGATGACATCATATGATGGGCACTTAACAGTTTTATTTCCAAATGATCCAAACAGTCGCCGGGAGAGACAGAGCCGGCCAGGCGGATTCCAGTTTTCAGTAGGTTCTCCGTCCCTAAGTAGCTTTCCAAAGGTGGCGAGTGCCTGTATGTACCCACCTGCCCATCCTGGTAATAGATGGTGACCCTGGTGAGCTGAGTAAGGCATCCACGTCCTTAATCCCCAGCTGGTACCCCTGGAGCTGGACTGCACGAGCACAGCTGTCCCCACTGCTGTCCTGTTGGCCATGGGCCCATCTGGGGGTCTCAGGTCTGCCTAGGTGCTTCGGTACGAGGGAGCTAGAAGGAAACCGGTGTGGCGCTTGGGCCGCGAGACCAAGGACATCACGGGACCTGCGGTCCGTCGGTGCCTGTGCAGTGAATCGTCACGTGGGTTCCTCAACCAGAGCCTTCACCGTGAGCCCGTGGCCCTTGGCGTAGCCTGTTGTCCCGCGTTATCAGAGGACGCCGTAGGTGCCTCTGAGTGACCCCCGCGTGTTACGTGGAGCCCTAGTGCCTTGCACATTCCCTGCCATAAATATGGGCCCATAACTACGAGCTGCAAGGATGCAGAAGCTGTGTCACAGGAACACCGTGTGTCCCTTGCTTTCTTTCTCATCAGCGAGCAAGGGATGGGCAGGGGACAGTGTGTCTCCCTTGGTCACCTGGAGTGGCCCTCACCCTGCATCCCAGAAAAACTACCATCACTCACACAGAAATTCTGATGCTTTGCAGTAACCACACGAAGGTCACGAAAAGAGAACTCTCCTCCAGGCGTGTGGCCGCGGTCAGGGTCCCTCGAGACACCCCCTAAACATTCTGACTCGGAAAATCCATCTTGATGGGATTCGTTCACCCCGAAGCCCTGCCAGACGTGGTTTCCTGGGGTCCTGACCGTGGGAGACAGGAGGCGATGTTTATTCTGACGTTCGGTTTTTTTTCCAAGCACGTACCCGAACGTTGCCGGCGTGGACGGATGCCGCGACATCTCCTTACACCGTCAGAGACAGCCCCCCACCAGGCCCTTCACAGATCGTCATTACGTTGAAATTAGAAACAGGTGCAGAAGCAGGTTCTGACGATAAATAGGGTGAGTGGAAGGAGAGAGGCAGGACGCACCCTGGAAGGGCAGGCAGCTCTATAGGGTTTGGCACATACACGGTTACGTAACCCTGCGGCTGGACCGGAGATTTAAAAGCAGTGTGGATGGCTTCTGTGTCGTGTCAGCCGAACACACCAGCACAGCCTCAAGACCCGACTTACTCACGGCCTTGTGTGTGCAGCGTGGCTGCAAACTGGTGGGGCTGAGGTCTATCCTCATGTCACACTGATAGCAGCACTGCTAAAAAGAAGTGAGACGTGAGGCCAGCACTGCCCTGCTGGGACCGCCAAAGAGCTCTATGGGTGAGGACAGATCACATTTAGCGTCACAACTACTGTTTCTGGACCCCTTGCTGAATTGTAGGTGCTGCGCTGAGTTCTGGGCACATTTACAGCTCATGCCAGCCCCCAAAGGGGAAGGTTTTCTTTTTCTGCTATGGAATGAATGTGTGTCCATCCAAAATTCATATGTGGAAGCCCTCACCCCCGACGGGATGGTATCAGGAGATCCTTTGGGAGGTGATTAGGGTTCGATGAGGTCATGAGAGTGGGACCCCATGATGGGATTACTATCCTCATAGAAAGAGACACAGAGATCTTGTTGTCTCTGTCCGTCTCTCCCCCAGAAGGTGGCTGTCTGCAAGCCAGGAACAGAGACCTCCCCAGAACCAATCATGTCGGCACCCTGATCTCAGACTTCCAGCCCCCAGAACTGTGAGAAAATGAATTTCTAATGTCTAAGCCCCCTAATCCTCTGGTTATGGTGGTCTAGGCTGACTGATACGACCCCAGAGCTCAAAGAGGTTGAGGGACCTGCCCAGAGTTACCCAGCCTTGGAGGTGGGATGGGGACTCAGGCAGTTAGGCTGCAAAGCCACTGAACAATGGAGCTGTCCTGCCCCGTCGAGATGAACCACGTCTTTCAGGGGAAGATGCGCCTGGATTTGAATTGGTGCGTTTGAGAACCTCCGTGGGATGCTGTTCAGCCTTGCTGGGGATCGTGGACAAGCCTGAGAAGTTAAACTCCCCGGGACCCAGTCTTTTATCAGGACGGGAGGAGGCAGCCCTCTCATGCAGAACCTCCAGGAACCCCACCAGGTTCTAATGGTGAAGACTGGAGCAATGTCCCCTTCTGCAGGAATTCCATTCTGGAACAAGCTCAGAGGGTTTCTTTCTCTGCCTGCCCTCAAGGGAAATTACTTCACCAGTGCCTCCCTGACCTGGGGGCAGGGAAATACTCAATTCCAGCTCCCTCCATCCTTCTTGAATTTGAAGAATACTTTGCGTGGGGGGGTGGGTGATGGCGTTGGCTTCACGGTTCCGTCAAGGTGCTAGCCAAGCCCCATTGGTGGCCCGTGTGGTCCAGGTGGCTTTGCCTTGTTCTAAGACCAACGACTTCCCTGGTCGCTCTGCACAGACATCCCCACAGCATGCATCACTGGTCCCGAGGAGGACCAAGCCAATCTGGTTGGAGGAGCCCAAGTACAGAACATCTTCAGCGCAGGTGATCTGGGTCTCACAGTCCACAGGCATCATGGGTTGTCCACATGATGGCCCCCAGAATTCACATGTTGAAGCCCTGACCCCCAGAACCTCGGAATGGGGCTGTATTTGGAGATGGGGTCTTTAAACAGGGAATGAAGGTAAAATGAGGTCACTAGAGTGGGTCCTGATCCCATAGGATGGGGGTCCTTATAAGAAGAGGAGATCAGGGCACAGATACACATGGAAGGACGATCCTGTGAGGACGCAGGGAGAAGACAGCCGTCTACACGCCCAGCAGAGAGGCCTCGGGAGGAACCAGCCCTGCCCACACCTGGATCTCAGACTCCAGCCTCCAGGACTGGGAGAAAATAAATGTCTGTTGTTAATCCACCCTGTTTGCAGAATTTTGTTATGGCACCCTAGCAAACTAATGCACCAGGATCTCCACAACAACATCTGTGTCTGAAGCACATTGTTCCTCGAAGCAAATATTATGACAAATGGGAACATTTTCATCGTGCCCCTTAAAGAGAACCTGGTAGATCCTTGTCAAAGAAGGACGACTTTGAAATTAATTTCTGAAAAGATAACTAGGACTTTTTCTGTTTTCTTAAATGAGAGAACACTTTTTAAGTGCACTGCAGGGTGTTGACTGTTTGGATCGGAGAACAAGGAAGGGGTAAGGCAATCCCACTTTTTTTTTTTTTTTAAACTTTTGGCCCACTTGTTGGTCTGGAGCGAGATGCCGTCTTCATCTTCTAGGTGTTTTGCTGTATGAATACTTGAAAAGGTAATTCAGGACAGAGGGCGATCAGTGCCTCACAGGCAAGAAACGCAGAAACGTGAGAGATCCTGGTGGAATTTTGTCCCAGCGCAAGGAATCTGCGCATTTGCTCAGCCAGCCTCACTGAGGATGGTGTGTGTGTCTGTCTGCGCTGTGCTGCTGTCTTGAGCATGCATGGTCCTAGCTGCTTAGTTTCTCAGTCAAAGATGTCAATTTACCTCCCCCAGCCCCTGTGGAGTGCAGACCTCCCCTTGATTTTATGACCTTGTGAGGGCCCATCGTTCATGGCTGACGGGTAGACGCCGGAAGATCATTGTGTTGGCGTTCTCAGTTATTCTGGGGTCTCAAGGTAAAGCTTGCTTCTAGGCAGGCCATGGAGTTATTTGAATGTCCTGATTTATATTTTTTTGCTATTTCAAATATTTATAAATCTGGGCCTTCCCTGGCAGTCCAGTGGTTAAGACTCCGTGCTCCCAATGCAGGGGGCCTGGGTTCGATCCCTGGTCGGGGAACTAAGATCCTGCCTGCTGCGTGGCCAAAAAAAAAAAAAAAAAAAAATCGTCTGTATCCTATGTTTTTTCAGGTGTCTGTGACAGCACTAAAAAGGTTCAGGTGAGCTCACGATCTCACTGACGTGTTGTCTCATGGCTGCATTCATCTCCCAGGAAGCTAAAGCAGGGCGAGTATTAGTCAGGATGCCTCGAGGACAGGACTCCACTCTCAGCATCGCACAGAAGCACACATCTCAGCCCGGGGTTCCGTGTTCTGTGTGGCACGGTGTGGGATGCACGATGCATCGGTTACGGCAGAATCTGCGTTAGTACCACTGCTTTGGCTGGACTTTGCTGTCACCTGTGGGCATGTCTCTGTCAAGTTAGGCAAGAGGAAACTCTCTCTCTTTCTCTCTTTTAATACGTAGCTTCAGATTCAGATGGGAATTCTATCTGTATCTTTTTCTGCATGGATAATTCTCTCTCTCTCTTTCTCTCTCTCTTTTAATATGTAGCTTCAGATTCAGATGGGAATTCTATCTGTATCTTTTTCTGCATGGATAATACTCTCTCTCTCTCTCTCTCTCTCTCTCTCTCTCTCTCTTTTAATACGTAGCTTCAGATTCAGATGGGAATTCTATCTGTATCTTTTTCTGCATGGATAATTCTCTCTCTCTCTCTCTCTCTCTCTCTTTTAATACGTAGCTTCAGATTCAGATGGGAATTCTATCTGTATCTTTTTCTGCATGGATAATACTCTCTCTCTCTCTCTCTCTCTCTCTCTTTCTCTCTCTCTTTTAATATGTAGCTTCAGATTCAGATGGGAGTTCTATCTGTATCTTTTTCTGCATGGATAATTCTCTCTCTCTCTCTCTCTCTTTTAATACGTAGCTTCAGATTCAAATGGGAATTCTATCTGTATCTTTTTCTGCATGGATAATACTCTCACTCTCTCTCTCTCTCTCTTTCTCTCTCTCTCTCTCTCTTTTAATACGTAGCTTCAAATTCAGATGGAAATTCTATCTTTTTCTGCATGGATAATACTCTCTATTTCTAACTACATGTAAGGAAAATTATTTCCAAAATCCAGCACTTATTTCAGTACCGAGGGCTTGTCATGGGGAGTGAAGGGGAAGTAAAAACGGCCATTACATATAAACAACAAAGGAGCTACTAAGGAAACACTGCAAGATACAATTACGAGGGCTAGTTGTGGATAGTATTTAAAAAAAAAACTACTATACAGCTTTTAGGAATTTAAATCCATACCATCCTATAATATTTGTTCCAGATATCAGTAAGTGGAACTAACTCTTGAAGTTCATTTACAAAAAGGACCTAAGCAGAAATACAAGATTAGGACATTAAGTTTGCATTTCACAAAAGAAAAATCAGATGTAGGTAATTACATACTGGTAAAAATAAATACAAGCTTTTGAAATTCACGTCGCACCCTGGATCACTGTATCCAAAAAACACCCTAGAATCACACCTCAGTGATTTATAATCAGTCTGGATTTCCCTTTAAAAGTATCTCTGGAGATTCATTACTGTTCTGTTTTATTAAGACAAGTGGCTTGGTCAAGAAAGCCCAGCTGTAATGGATGTTGGATTAGAATATATCATCACACATGGTAGGGTTTTCTGCGTTTCATTCCTGCACACAAACCACATAGTAAATTAAGCTAAAGTTTGGGTAGCACAATCTAGTTTACTTTCAGTGCTGATCAATACTGGAAAATGGAACGACTGGCAGGAAAAGTCCTGAAAAGTACTCCTTGGAGCCAGACGTGTTTCACAATGAATATTTTTCCAGATTTTAGAAAGATTGTAGTTTACACTCTGCCCATTATTGGCTCTCCAGCTGGACTTTTAGTCGACAGGACATAATCGAACATCGTGCCAACATAGGGCAGGATTAGAACTGTGTAGTACTGTGTAGTTACTATATAAAAATAAGGCAATTGACTTCAAATTTATCTATAGTCAGAAAAACGAGATTTTTCCAGCTAGGAATGTGAAACAGTGCAGGTATTACTAATCTGTAAAGCTGCCTGGAGAAATCCTCAGTGTTTTCCAGAGAATGTAGTTTTGCAAGGTATGAGGGGGAGAAAAACAAGAGAGGCCACCCACTCTTATGTCCTTTCTTTGTTTTTTTTTTTTTTTTTAATTTAATTTGGCTGCCTCGGGTCTCAGTGTTGGCGTGTGGGCTCAGTAGTTGTGGCTCGCGGGCTCTAGGGCGCAGGCTCAGTAGTTGTGGCGCACGGGCTTAGTGGCCCCATGGCATGTGGTGTCTTCCCGGACCAGGGCTCGAACCCGTATCCCCAGCATTGGCAGGCGGATTCTTAACCACTGGACTGCCAGGGAAGTCCCTGTTACATACTTTGTAGTCCAAAACAAAACTGTTTCTTGAAGAGCAAAGGGAAAGAAATGAAAGACTTGCAGAAGACGAGCGTGTGCGTAAACAAAAAAAAAATCCACTGTCAGACATCTGGAGGAAAACAAAGCACGTTTTTGTCTCTTGATGTTGCTTCTTCGGGAAGGTTTAACAGCCTCGATGAACAGGTTCTCCCAGACGTTAATGTGTCCTTCACGCCCTTGGAAGGGAAACGATGCAGAAAATCGCTGTGGCATCCTCAGGGAAATGATCGTCATTATTGTGCACGTGCTGAGACTTCCGTCGTGATCGGAGTTTCAGGCTCGGCTGACGGAGGTGGGGCGAGGCGTGTGCTCCGGACCGGGAGTGCGGTGATTTCCGAGTGGGACGGATAAAACTGCGACGTTTCCGTCTGTCCCTCCATGACATGCATACCAGCTGAAGAGACAGTAACTGTGGCGAGCGAATACCAATCCCAGGGCACCTCCTTCAAGGAATAGTCTTGAGACATGACCAAAAAAGATGACGGGCCAGTATCTTTGATGAATGTAGATGCAACAATTGTCAACAAAACCTAGCAAACTGAATCCAGCCGTACATCAAAAAGATCAGGCGCCACGGCCATGCTGGATTCATCCCAGGGTCACGAGGATGGTTCAACATATGCAAATCAATCCGTGTGATACACCACATCAACGAAAGAAGAGACAAAAACCACATCCTCTCAAAAGAAATATTCTTTTTTTTTTTTTTACTAGTTTATTTGATAAAACAGAGAATGAGTGAAAAAACACTGGCACCAATTACCATCACTAAAATGTGAGCAAATAAAAAGAATTCTTCTATATTAAAAAGAATCTAAACCCGGGGTTTTTCTGTTCCCAGTAGAAAGACAATAATGACACCTGTCCCTCTGCTCTCTCCTTTTCTTCTTTCCTCCCTCCATCCTTCGCTTCCTTGCTTCCTTTTTTTGTCTGAAAAGAAATATTCTTTAAAATAGAATGGAACAACAACATTGTAAATCAACTGTACCCCAATAAAATAAAATAAAATGGAATGGAACAGTGGGTACCACATACTGGGGTTGCCTGCGTGTCCGTGGAGACGGGGTGTAGCCAAAACGAAAACTAAACAAAAACTCCCTGTTCTTAGATAATGTAGAGACATGAAAACCTATTACTGAAATGATTCCCTACTCCAGTTTTCACGAGATAAGCCCGAGAACTTTCTACACGTGCGACTGTAGTGACCCGGACGTCCTGCTGATGCAGTGAATTCTGTAGCTTCCCTGGTGCCCAAAGGATTTTACAGATGCTGAGGGAGTTAGAGTGTCTCATTATCCGCCCCGTCTGTGAAAACCTGAGCATCATAGGGCACGTCAGGTCATGGAAGGGGTTCCCGGAGCCTGGAGTTTTTTCAGAGGAGCTTATTGAAGGAAAAGGAGGTGGGCAGAACGGCAAGATGAAATGTGAGGTTGTGTTCATGGGAAGCTAGGTCTGTGGTCCAGACGGTGTTCTGTAGGGGACGGGGGGTGGAATGGCATTGAGTAGTCAGGTCATTGCTTGGGAACGGGATGGAGCTTCCATACGCATTGAGCACTGCCAGCTCATTGCTTGGGGATGGAGTGGGGCCGCCATACGCATTGAGCACTGCCCAGTCATTGAAGGGGAATGGGATGGAGCCGTCGTATGCATTGAGCAGGCTTGGGTAGTATGGGTCCTGGCACACATTCATAGCGGGGAGGTGAAGGTGGACCTTTTAGGGTCTTCTCATTCCTATTTATAACAAAATTAGGTGAGTGGGAGGACGAGGAAACAAACAGCCCACAGGGAGAGTTCAGGGAATGCTCTTACGCCTGTGGTCATAACTTCCAATGCAACCAATAATTCACATTTTAAGTAGTTTGGAGATTTCATGATTCAATCTTATTTCAACAAGAGAGTTTCTACTCTGGCCGTTCAGCATTAGGGAACGTGTATGTTGCATGTGTGACTTGATGGTAATAAATGGTGACCACACAATGGCGACTGTAGTGCATGTTGATTTTGATACCTATGTTATTATCTTTGAAAGTTGTTATAAAATGTTGGCTGTATTCCCCGTATTATACACTGTATCCTTGGAGCTTACTTTATACCTAATAATTGGTACCTCTTACTCCCTGTGGGTACACACCTCCTTTAGGTCGTTGTTCATGTAACTTTCTCTTTGCACTGACTTCCCCCGGAGCAAAGAGCAAACGTGACAGGGAGGTCCTCCCGATGGAGATGTACTGATGGAACTGGGTAGAGGGGACCGCAAATAAAGGAGCACCGCTTTGCATTATGCGAAGGCGGCCTCAAGATTCCTGCCCCCCTACAAGGTGCGCATGCCTTATGTAATCCCCTCCCCTTCTCTGTGGGCGGGGCCCAGGGATGATGGGAGTGTCACTCCCACGATTAGATTATGCTATATGACAGAAGCAAAGGGACTTTGGAGATATAATTAAGGTCCAAAATCAGTTGGCATTGAGTTAATCAAAAGGGAGACCATTGGGTGGGCCTGGCCTAAACAGGTGACCCTGTGAGAGAGACTTGAAACAGAAGCAGAAATTTTTATGCTGGCTTAGAAAATGCTGACAGCCGTGTTTTGGGAGGGCCACACAGCAAGGAGCTGAGTGACCCCTTGAAGCTGAGAGCCCCCTCTGCCCGACAGCCAGAAAGAAAACGGGACCTCAGCCCTACAACTGCATGGAACTGAATTTCACCTACAACCTGAGTGAGGCTGGAATAGGATCCCCAGCCACAGAGGATGACCCCAGCCCTGTTGACACCATGGTTTCAGCTTTGTGAGACCCGGAGCAGAGGACCCTGCTCACCCCGACTCAGACTTCTGACATAAAGAGCTGGGAGATGGCAAATGGGTGTTGTTTCCGTCCAGGGCGTTTGGGACAATTTGTTACACAGTGTAGCTAGCTGATACCCATGGCTCCCTCTTCAAGCCCTCAATCCAGGGCAGAGTGAGGAGAGCCCTGCAGGCAGATGGGCGCCTTTACTCCCTGGATTCAACTTGTTCAAGCTGGTGTCTACACCCAAGTAAAGTAACCACACAACCTTCTCACCAGGGACTAAGAAAGGGGATCCTGAGAGCAACAAAGGAAGTTGGACATCTTGGTACATTTGTTTGTGTTCTCCTGGTAGGAAGTCTTTTCATCTCAATAAAAGCTGCTTATGAAGAACTTTTTCCACCCTGAACCCCACATGACTGGTGTTGTCCTGCCTCCTAGTGGACAGAAAATTTCACAAGTCAGAGTGCTGGTCGCGTGGGCGGGAAGAGGGCGTATATTGGAGTTGGAGTTTTCTGCTTTTTTCCATTTCTGGCCGCCAGACGTTGCTCTTGGAGGATTTGAATTTCCTTTTTCTTTTTCTGTGACTGACGTCATTCACTGATGGATTGACCGATTACTTGATCTTAGGTTGTACACCGCGGTGTTTTGTTTTTTTATGAAGATGTCCCGTGTGAAAATTGAATGTGCATGTACATTTTGAAATGATGACCAGCACCAGTGCTGTATTATATACTTGTAATTTTAGGAGGTCAGGAGAGCCTTAGCGTTCCCATCACACACACAGCATACCCATCACCATACATGCTTACCATTTTGTTGTGTGTGTGTGACGAGAACATTTAAGATCTACTGTCTTAGCAAATTTTGAGTATATAATATGGTATGGTTAACCATAGTCACCATGATGTACGTTAGACCCCAGAACTTTTTCTTCCTATAACTGGAAATTTGTACCCTTTGAGCAGTATCTTCCTATTTTCCCCAAATCCCAACCTCTGGTAACCACCATCCTACTCTGCTTTTTCAAAAAAATTTAATTTTATCGGAATATAGTTGATTTAAAATGTCATGTTAGTTTCAGGTGTACAGCAAAGTGATTCAGTTATACATGCGCATATATTCATTCTTGTTTTAGATTCGTTTCTCATAAAGGTTATCACAGGCTATTGGGTAGTGTTCCCCGTGCTACGCAGCAGGTCCTTGTTGGTTATCTATTTTATATATAGTACTGTGTGTGTGTGTTCATCCCAAGCTACTATGTTACCCCCCTCCCCCTGCCCGCTATGATTCCCCTTTGGTAACTATAAGTTTGTTTTCGATGTCTATAAGTCTGCTTCTGTTGTGTAAATAAGTTCATTTGTATCTTTTTTGTAAAGTAGGTTCCACACATAAGTGATATCATATGGTGTTTATCTTCCTCTGTCTGGCTGACATCACTTAGTGTGACGTAACCTCTAGGTCCATCCATGTTGCTGCAGATGGCATGATTGCATTCTTTTTTATGGCTGAGTAGTATTCCAGTGTATATATGGACCACATCTTCTTCATCCATCTGTTGATGGACACTTAGGTTGCTTCCATGTCTTAGCTATCGTGCATAGTGCTGCTGTGAACATAGGGGTGCATGTATCTTTTGAATTACGGTTTTCTCCGGGTATATGCCCAGGAGTGGGATTGCTGGGTCATAGGGTAGCTCTATTTTTAGTTTTTTAAGGAACCTCCATACTGATCTCCATAGTGGCCGCACCAATTTACACTCCCACCAACAGTGTGGGAGGGTTCCACACCTTCTCCAGAGTTTGTTGTTTGTTATCTTTTTGATAGTAGCCATTCCAGCAGGTGATGAGGTGACATCTCATTGCAGTTAAATGTGCATTTACCCTGTGATGAGTTACGAAGCGCTTCAGTTGGCTGCGAGGCATGCTCACGTCATCTTGGTGTTATAACCCCTAAACAGTGGGTAACATGCTCATACTAAACCTCCACTAGTTAGGGGCCTGTGATCATGTGGGCTGGGTGGAAGTTACTTTTAGTCCAGCTCTGTGGGTAGATAAACTAAATAAGATCCCCAGAAGGACCGTTTACCTCCTGGGAGTACGAATTGCTTTTAAAACTCTTCAGAAGCTCCTGTTTCCAAGCAAGACGCTGATGGCCTTCTAACCACCTGGCTTACCAGTCAGTTGGAGGTCATTGTTTTGTCTTTAAGTGTAAAGAGCTTTGGGGTATCTGTTACTTGTCTTGGGGTCGATGGAGACTGTTCTCACTTTAATTGCATTTTCCAAATATACTTGGCAACCATAAACATTTGAATAATCTGTAACCTGAAAATTTCACAGATTTCAACACCTTTTACCAAAGCTTTTTACCAGTGTTGACTCTTTTTTGGTGGTGGCAGTGGTTTTATACTTGAGACTCTGGGGTTGAATGTAATGTCTTCCTGTGATGGTTCAGTGGTGGTGGTTTGCTGTCTCCCAAGGAGAGAGAGAAAAGTGAGTGGGGAGACTTAAAGAAATGAACTTCCCTGGAGGTGGATGTGTGTGTCCTAAAAATGTCTGTCTGTAGGGAGGAATCCCTGTCATCTGAGGACCAGGGCTTTGCTTGAGAAGGGTGAGTTTGAGGCCCAGGTGGGCACAGGGGGAACAAAAAATTGCAGCTGGTTATTGTAAGACAGCATTGGATCTCCAAGATATCTTTGTGATGTGGACAAAAAAATGTCACCAGCCTTTCATTAAACAAAGGATATTGCAGCCGTTAAGCCCTCAGCCACTGCAGCTGCCCCAGTGCTTTGCCCTGAGGGGATTCAGGATGGCGTGAAACAGGATCCTGGGCCCAGAGAGTTAAGGTGCATATCAGAGGAATGATTTCAATGAGCTCAGACTCCTGCATCTTCCCATATATAGAAAAGTGCCAAATTCATTAACTTGATATGTCTGGTTTCTTTAATAATCTCTTGATGTTTGAACTACCTGGTCTTTGTTGCACAAACCCCTATGTACCCTGGCTGCGTCCTGACCTCTTTGGAACAGTCCCCTCGAGCTACCCGAGAGGCTGTATCCCGGGCTTAAGTCGTCAGCAAGTCCACCAAATAAAACATAATTCTCAACTTTCAGGTTGTGCATTTTTTTTTCAGTTGACAGTTTAGAAAAAGGGAACATGGACGGAGCAGAAATACTGCAATTAGGAGAGCATTAGGCTTAAGAAAAAGGGGATTTTGAACTATGAACCATGAGAACAGGTGACGCTGGGGCAGCGGATGTGCACAGACAGGCATCAAGGGACCAAGGCAGGTGGATGAGATCGCTCAGGTGCACCTACCTGGCTGTGCCCACTGACCTCACATGCAGGGACAGGCACCTGTCACACAGAGCAACCAAGTGGCTGGGGCCTCACGGCTTCCCTCGGATGCTGGCCGTACAGGCTGGCTGTCTACGGTCTGATCCTTTTAGGAGTACAAACACACCTGGGAGGTACCGTGGGTTTGCTTCCAGACCACACGATAAATCGAATATCACAATAATACGGCAAGTCACGAATTGTTTGGTTCCGCGGTGCATCTGAAAGTTACGTTCACACTAGACCATGGTTTGTTAAGTCTTTTTATGTCTTGGGAATTCCCTGGCGGTCCAGTGGTTAGGATTCGTAGCTTTCACTGCTGGGGCCCTGGGTTCAATCCCTGGTCAGGGAACTAAGATCCCACAATCTGCGTGGCATGGCCAAAACTAAAAATTAAAATTGAATTAAAATTTAAAAAATTTTTTTCAAATTAAAAAAAGCTGCACGTGGATTAAAAGTAATTCACGTGTAACTTTTAAAAAGTCTTTCTTTTTTTACAATTTTTATTGGAGTCTAGTTGATTTATAATGTTGTGTTAGTTTCAGGTGTACAGCAAAGTGATTCAGTTACACATATACAGGTATCCACTCTTTTTTAGTTTTTTTTTTTTTCCATACAGGCCATTACAGAATATTGAGTAGTTTTCTGTGCTATACAGTAGGTCCTTACTGTGTCTAAAAAAACAACGCACATACCTTTATTTAAAAATGACTTTACTGCTAAAAGTTGCTTCCCTTCCCTTGTGAGCCTTCCCCGAGCCATATCCTGTTGCAGTAGTAACGGGAAGGATCCCTGATCACAGGTCAGCATCGCAAACAGAATCCTAGCGAAAATGTTTGAAATGCGGCGAGATGGACCAAAATGTGACCCAGAGACACAAACTGAGCAATTGCTTTTGGAAAAATGGCCCCGACAGACTTGCCGGACACGGGGCTGCCCCAAACCTTCCATTTGTAAAAACAAACCAACAAAGACAAAAACCCAAAATACCCGCAGCATCTGCAAAGCACAGTCCATTGACATGCCCTACCACGAGGTCTGCCCGCACTGGTCAAAGAGAAAAAGCAAATCCACCTTGTGGTGGTGTGGGGTCACAGCCCCCGAGAAAGCGTCAGCCAGGCCCCGTGGTTCCGAACGCGGCTGCTCCCTGAGATGTTTCCTGAGATGCTGTCAGTGATGCCGAGTTGCTCCGGGAAGACCGCCCTTGCGGGGTTGGGGGGGCTTCCGGAAGAGAGGCTGCGAGGAGTTCATTCCGCATGCGTGTCCTGGTCCTGATGCAGAGCTGTCCTCAGGATGCTTTCTGGGTACAGCCTCCTATTCCGGGAAGACGCACCCCTCTCAGGACATGTCCTGGGGAGACATCCCCCTGTTTAGGAGCCATGGAAGGGTGCTCGTCACCAGCAGGACCAGAGAGAAAATTGCCCATTGGTTTATTCACTTTTCTCACTGTGTGCCTGGGATCCCTCCCTCCTTCCCTCTCTCTCTCTCTCTCTCTGTGTCTCTCTCTCTCCCCCCTCCCTCCCTCCCCCCTCTCTCCCCCTCCCTCTCCCCCTCTCTCCCTCCCCCTTCCCTCTCCCCCTCCCTACCTCCCTCCCCCTCTCTCTCCCCCTCCCTCTCTCCCTCCCTCCCTCTCTCTCCCTCCCTCCCTCCCTCTCTCTCCCTCCCTCCCTGTCTCTCTCTCTCTCCCTCCCTCCCTCTCTCTCTCTCCCTCCCTCCCTCCTCCTCTCTCCCTCCCTCCCTCCTCCTCTCTCCCTCCCTCCCTCCCCCTCTCTCTCCCTCCCTCCCCCTCTCTCTCCCTCCCTCCCACTCTCCCTCCCTCCCTCTCCCCTCCCTCCCTCCCTCCCCCTCTCTCTCTCCCCCTCCCTCCCTCCCTCCCTCCCTCTCTCTCTCTCTCTCTCTCTCCCTCTCTCCCTCTCTCCCTCTCTCCCTCTTTCTCTCTTTCTCTCCCTCCCTCCCTCCCTCTCTCCCTCCCTCTCTCCGTCCCTCTCTCCTTCTCTCCCTCTCTCCCTCTCTTTCTCTCTCTTTCCCTCCCTCCCTCCCTCCCTCCCTCCCTCCCTCCCTCTCTCCCTCTCTCCCTCTCTCCCTCTCTCCCTCTCTCCCTCTCTCCCTCTCGCACACACACACAGGATAATCTCCCTCCGTCCGTTTTCCGTATCTGGTTTTAGGGGCAGCTTGGTTCTGCTTCCTACCTAGAAAATAGCGTCTCACATCTCAGCAGACTTGAGTCTGTCTGTCTGTCTAGAACAGCCAAGAGGTGTGTATACGTCACGTTTATTTTTAAGGAATGAATTATTATTTTCTGGTTGACAGGCATTTGATTTATTTCTGGTGAATTTGTTTCTGCCCATAGAAACGATGCGCATACAAATGTTCTTACACACATCACCTGGTGGACAGGGGTGAGACGTTTTCTAGGGTATATACGCCTAGGCGTGGCATTGCTCAGTCCAGTGCTACACGCATATTCAAAATGATTGTGTAATATTACATTCTTTTCCAAAGATCTGGACCAGTTTGTATTCCAAAGAGCAACGTATACACGTACTGCTGTATTCTGTGTCCTCAGCAACCTTGATGATGCGAGGTCTGGCGTTTTTGCCACCTTGGTGGATGTGAAGGGACGTCTGCTGGGTTTAATCTGCATTTCCCACGTGCTGTTGAGATGGCGTGTCTTTTAGGGTGTGTATTTGGCATTCAGTTTTCTTCTCTTGGGGCGTGCCTGCTCGTGTCTCCTGTCCATTTTTTCATAAGGTTGTTTGTCCTTTTCATATCGCTTTATGGGTGCTCTTTCCCCTCTGTCTTTTACATAGAGAAATACAGGGAAAGGTGGGAGGCAGGCTGGGATAACCAAGCTGTTCTCCTGGGTGCATCCTGGTCCTTTGGGGGCCCCTGTTCCTCTGTCAGCAGTGAAGACAGGGCCAGGACTCCGGAAGCTGCATCCCTGCCTGGCATGGATGTAGCAGCTGGCAGCTCCCCGAATTCATCTGTGATGGACCCAGACAGTGTCTGCTGTTCCCCGTTGGGGAGGGGGGGGCAGATTCTCCGGGACCCGCTGGCCCCGTGTACAGGGGCTGTGCTTGGTGTCCGGATATTTGAAAGCTGCCCTCATGTTCACCTGAACCCCCTTCATCATAAACGGTGCCTCTCAGCCTTTCAGGGTCTTGGTGGCCTTAAAATTACCCCTGTTAGGTTCCAAGGCGGGTACTGGTTATGGTGAGAGGCACAGAACCAATTCTAGGAGCCCTTTCACGGCAGAAATCATCTCTGAACAGGCAGCCTCTCTAAAAACCATCTTGTGTTTTTCTCGTACGTGCTTATGTTTATCCCAGTGGAAATGTTTTAATTTACATTTTTGTTCGTGATTTTTTCCTTCTCTGAGTATTGATGTGAACTCCCCTCTCCTTCTGGTGTTATTTCTTTGCAGATTTTTGTATCAGAACAAGGCACACTTCATAAAAAGAATCAACTCAGGCTTTTCCCCCCGCCCACGTGTTCTAAATCAGTCAATAGAGGTGGGATTATCTATTTCTTGAAAGTCGGAAAAAATTTGCTAAAATACCGTGGACACCGTCCCCGCCTTTTCTGGGTGTCATTCTTTCATTAATTTCTCTCTTTCTCCCATATTCGCTGCTCTGATCAGTCCTAATTTCCTTGATTAGGTCGTAACAATCAGCATTTTTCTCAGAAAAGCATTCATTTCCTTGAGATGTTCATATTTGACTTGTAAATCTAGCATATTATTAATATCGTTGGAAGCACACACCTATCGTTTTAAAATCTTCTTCCTACGGTAGACTCGTCCCTATTTGTAAACTTGCATTTTCAACCTTGTCAAATATATTATCCACAGTCTTCTCTGGGTCTTTGTTTCTGTCTTTCTTTCTTTTTCTTTTGGTCTGTCGATCTGTCAGATGCTCAAAGACGTACACTCATTTCTCCCATAACCATTTTGGTTCTGTGCACTTCTCCCCGCATTCCCAAGGGTTCCTGAGACACAGACTGCGATATTGTGTTATTCTGAGAACATGGCACGTGACTATCGTGACTTCACATTGACTGGGCGTTGGACCCACAGATAATGATGCGCGTTGCCCCATTGGTATTTTAGTCCTGAATCCTCCCCGCCTTATGTCAGTAGGGCCAGCCCTGCTCGATTTCTCCTTGTTTGCCTGATACTTTTCAGCCTTTTAATTTTCAATCCCTGCTTTAAAAAACTCTATAATGAAATATCCAGGAGAACGCTGAGTGTGGTCTTCCCATACGAGGCTACCATGTTGGTTTTGCATCCTGACCAGCCCCCTTGGGGTTCACGCTTACTCTTTCCAACTGCACCCCTACCTGCTTCCTGGGTTTCCTGTTTTGCTACCCGGACAACTGGTATACCTCCTATGTGCCAGTCCTCTGCATGGCAGACGTTCTGTTTCTTATTTCCTACGGGTATCTTGACCCTTCTCAAAACATCGCAACCTTCATTTCTCTCATTATCCAGATAGAAGTGAAGGTGTTCGTGATGGCATCCCAGGTACAATGAAAAATGTCACTTGTGTCTCCTTCTCCCTGCCAGGAGCCCTGCCGTGTCAGTTACCCCGTCCCCTCTCACCGTGTGCGCTGTTGGGGGGATGCAGCCCCTACCTGGGTTTTAGGTGAGCCCCTAGCGTGCATGAGTCCCCATATCCTGTCAGTGATCAATCCTGGTGCTTCGGCTCGACGGGGGGCAGAGCTCACAGTTTGCAGCTTGTCTTGGGCGTTTCTTTTCTCAGGGATGGAGCGCTTAAAGCCTCCTGGTCTGCAGGGGACAGTCTGGTCCTCTCAGCGGTAGGGCTTGACTGGAGGGCTCACGTTCCCTGTGCAGTGTCACCCCATCATCCTGCCAGTGATGCTGTTGGAGAGGTGAGGGGTGGGGGGCAGCTCCTCAGAGGATGTAGAAAGTGGGCGCTCATGACAAGAATGGGCAGAAAAGAAGCAAAGCCCAGTAGCTCCTTCATGAGGCAGCGCTCTCAGCCTGGAACGTCAGTCCTCATGTTTCTGGTCATTTCTGACCCTTTTCCCCCAAGGAGCAGGGAAACTTCATCTTCGGACGTTTCAAAGATCCAGTTACAGTGCTCTGTTTCTGGAAGCTGAGTGTGTGGGTCCACCCATCCTTTTACCGTAGGTTCGCGTTACTAGCAGTAGTGTGAGTTTTCCTCTTTTTTTTTTTTTTCCCCACATTCCTGGGAGTGTTTCAGGCAAACGTTAGAACAGTGTGTCAGGAATGCCTGTCCAGGTGGCACCGTGTTCTAGAGCAGAACTTTCAAACGCCCTGTGACAAAGCTCCCTTGTCCCCAGTCTGTCACAGCCTGATGCCATTGGAGACAGAATAGAAAGGAATTACAAGAAAAAATACATGTAAGACACATGCAAAACGGTAGTGCCCAGTGTTGCTTTTTTTTTTTTAATTACTGGATTCAGCAAACATAAAATGTTGATTTTTTTTTTTTTTTTAATTTCTAAACGCATCCTCGATTTCTGAATGTGTCCTCTGGCAGCCTAGTAACCAACAGGTCACAGGATGGTGCCCGTCCGTAGGCCACGCTGAGTAACCCTGATCCAGGAGCATGCCCACCCCGACTCCCACTATAAATTTTTAGGGAAAATACTTTAATAAATACATACACTCGCTTGTCCTCAGTGGCAGTGTGACTTGGCCCACATAGGTTCCATTCTCCGTGCTCAAGATGATCTTAAAATGTCTCTTCTGAGTGAACGCTAACATGTGTTGCAAAATATGTACCTTCCCAAGCTAGTACTTTTGCTGGCTCTCAGGTGTAATTATATTTAAAACTTCCTACACAAACCACAAACCAGCAAAATCCTGCAGGCATGTCTTCCCCCTGAGATGTGTGGCACAGTAGTTGCTGGTCCTTAGGATATGGAAACCGTACTCCCCTCTGTTCCTGGGTCCTGGGACCACGGATATCCCTGTGAGCCTCTTACCAAGAGCTGGGCCTGGGGAGACCCAAAGCGATCCTTCAGCAGAGCCAGCTGCGACAGTGCAAGGACAACAGTGCTGCAGAATGACCCAGAAAACTGCCTTCCACTCAGAAGGGTTGTCTGGCCTAAGTTCCCCTCTGGACCGCAGGATCGTCTTCTGAGCTCACGTGGTTGTTGGATGAACTCAGTCCCTTAAGGTTGTAGGTCTGAGGTTCTGACTGTCCTGCTGGCTCTTGAGTGGGAGCTGTTCTCAGCTCCCAGGAGCTGCCCTGAGGGTCTTGCCCCATGGCCCTCTCCCAATGAGGCAACTTGTTTCTTCCAGAACAGCAGGAGAATCTCTCTTCCTCTAGTCTGCTTGCAAGAGGGAATATTATGTAATGAAATACAGTCATAGGGGTGACATCCCAGGATCTTTGCCGTATAAGAGGACACAGTCCCACCCGCACTCAAAAAGAGGGCATTATCAAGGACGTAACTCACAGAGGGTCGTCTTAGCGTATGTTGCCCACAGTGGACCTTCCTCTTTTCTCTAATCCGGTGTTACTTCCCAGGAGGGATAGAAGTTAACCTCTTTAGAAATCGTCTTAGCATCTGTGGTGAATTGGAGGGTAACACGCATTTTTGTCTTTCTCCAGTGGAATTTCTGTATTGTGACCTGGCGTCCATGAGGTCCATTCAGCAGTTCGTCCAGAGGTTCAAGATGAAGAAAATCCCACTCCACGTACTGGTCAATAACGGTGAGTTCTGGTGAAGTCCAGAGGTTAATTCAGACACAGACACGCGCTCTAGCGGTCCCTTGGGAAAGCGGGATTCCCAAGGACATATATGTTGCAATTATTGCCACTGTTTGGTTCCACTGATGTGTTTGGCTTTCGTCCTCAGAATAATCAATTTTAGGATGTTGCTTTGAAACGATGTAAAGTGTGATCATGTGTCCCGTGGAGTTGATAACTTGGACAGGTCCACTTGGGCTAAGATGTATGAGGGACATGCAAAGGGCTGGGTGTCGTCACAAGGGCTATGTGGTTAAAGCCTCAGCGTGTTTCCATGACAGTCATTATCTGGGCTCCAGACCGTCACGCCCAACTGTCTCTTGACGTCATCCTTACAGCCAGCACTCTTCAAACGTACATGTGGAGTCCACATCTCCCCTCCCCCTGCCTTCCACCCGCCCCCTGACCACAGCCCACCCAGAGCCCTGTTGTCAGCCGCGCTGAGCTCTTAAGAGCGTTGGAAACACGTCTGCTTTCTCTCTCTCCTGCCCTTTTCCCCGCCTCTTTCTCTCTCCCGCTGCTACAGTCAACTTGTTTCATACAAGTTCGTCCAAACTCTCCACAGAGAAACACAGTGTTTAACATCTCCAAACAATAAATGTAGAGAACGAAAAGTATTGTGAGCCTCCTGGAAAACGCTTGTGCTGGTAGAATTTAACACGTTGCTTTCAGACTTGGAGAATCCAGTATATAAAGGAGGTAAATAGTTAAATTGATACAGTAGAGACTTCCCTGGCGGTCCAGCGATGAACGCTCTGTGCTCCCAATGCAGGGGGCACGGGTTCAATCCCTGGTTGGGGAACTAAGATCCCGCATGCCACACAGCGTGGCCAAAGATAATTAAATTAATTAATTAATACAGTAAAAGGAATAGACGTAAACAGTGAGTTACAGCCACTATACTTTTTTCCCAGATAGATAGAACATTTGTCAAATTATTTGTATTTTGGGTTTTTTTAATGTCTTTTATTCTGTTTCTAAGATTTTCTCTTTTCCAGTGTTTTTAAGCAATTTTATGGGTTCATTTATTTATTTTGGTCGCGCCCCGTGGCTTGTGGGATCTTAGCTCTCCAACCAGGGATTGAACCCGGGGCCACGGCAGTGAAAGCGCTGAGTCCTAACCGCTGGACTGCCAGGGAAGTCCCAAATTATTCGTATTTTGGATGGCAGAGAAAACTAGGACGCTTGTGGTTATACGGAGCCTCCCATGGATAATCCAGGGTCATTTTCGCATCTAAACATCCTTAAGCTAATCCCGTCTCCGAACTCCCTCTTGCTGGTGCCCCTCTTTCTGAGGGACCCTACGCGTAATGCCGGGGACACATCTCAAGGCGAGGGAGCGTCGTTCCTCCTCCTGAGGCTGTGACACTGTCCATCTGATTCTGGCTCCCGAGATCTGCTTGTTGTCATTTCCTCACCTTTCTCTTTGTCTTGCGTATTCTATCTTTCTCCCGTAATACTAATGGGGTTGGCGGTCAGGGTCAAGGTCAGATAGAGATACCGTGTTCAATCCACTTGTTTAATTAGAAATTCCCACTTAAGGGAAATGCATGGGATATAAACTGTGTCTCCAAAGCTACACGTATGCATTTGTGGCTTTTTTTTTTTTACATCTTTATTGGAGTATAATTGCTTTACAATGGTGTGTTAGTTTTTGCTTTATAACAAAGTGAATCAGTTATACACATACATATGTTCCCATATATCTTCCCTCTTGCATCTCCCTCCCTATCCCACCCCTCCAGGCGGTCACAAAGCACCGAGCTGATCTCCCTGTGCTATGCGGCTGCTTCCCACTAGCTATCTACCTTACGTTTGGTAGTGTATATATGTCCATGCCTCTCTCTCGCTTTGTCACAGCTCACCCTTCCCCCTCCCTGTATCCTCAAGTCCATTCTCTAGTAGGTCTGTGTCTTTATTCCTGATGTGTGGGTACCTATGAAACACCTACAACTAATACCATTTCCCTCTACTTAGCCCGGGAAAGTACTCTGCGTGTCGTTATTGCTGGCAGTTCTTCTGGGAAGGTTCAGAATGAATTTAATGTACGCTTGGTTGATATCTTTCAAGTTCGCCAAAATGATTATGCCTTAGACCTCTTTGCAGAGATAAATGCTTTCCAAGGCCATGGCCACCTGGGATCCTCAGCCCTGGGGTGGGGTTCCTTTCGTGGGCGTTTGTCTGTGTCCTCCTTGATTAGAAAGAAAACATTATAGATTGCCACGTGTCCAGGTGAGTTACAGGGAGGGGCCGTGGAGACGTGTGGAGCCACACATCTTCTTTCCACATTACATTTAACCCCCTCAGGAATCGGTAACAGCAGCGCGTGCCCCGTATGCTGCCATCGTGCAGGATTCCTGAGATTTTATAGACACAGGCACAACAGAACTGAATATCCGCTGAGGGTCTTTTCTGCAGTTTCAGTACAGCCTTCCCTCTGCCAGGAAGTAGGGAAAATAATGTATCCCAAATCTGATGCCTTTCTCCAACAGATCTCCACTTTGGGTCAACAGAATTTTAGTGAGAAATATTTGCTGCAGTGGAGAGAGCTCTCTGGGGAGAATACCGTAGGCAAGACATCAATGTGTTCTCCATAATTCACCCTCGCCCTTAAGTTGCTGGGGTTTTTTAAAAAATAAATTTATTCATTTCATTTGTTTATTTTTGGCTGTGTCGGGTCTTCATTGCGGTGCACAGGCTTCTCATTGTGGCTTCTCTTGCTGCGGAGCACGGGCTCTAGGTGTGCAGGCTTCAGTAGTTGTGGTTCACGGGCTCTGGAGCACAGGCTCAGTAGTTGTGGTGCACGGGCTTAGTTGCTCCGCGACATGTGGGATCTTCCTGGACCAGGGCTCGAACCCGTGTCCCCTGCATTGGCAGGTGGACTCCCAACCACTGCGCCACCAGGGAAGCCCAATTTGTTGTTGTTTTTTAAAGGGAAAGCACTTTAAGTAATTTTATTTAGTTTATATACAATGCTCTGTTGACTGTTTTGCTCTTTTTTTTTTTTACTTGAAGTGTAGTTAATTTACAATGTTGTGTTTCAGGTGTACAGCAAAGTGACTCAGTGATACACACACACACACACACACACACACACACACACACACATACACATATATATGTGCTATTTCAGATTCTTTTCCATTATAGGTTATTACAAGATGGTGAATATAGTTCCCTGTGCTCTACAGTAGGTCCTTGTTGTTTATTTATTTTATATATAGTAGTGTTTATCTGTTAATCCCAAACTCCTAATTTATCCCTCCCCCCGACCCTTTTTCCTTTGGTAGCCATAAGTTTGTTCTCTATGTCTGTGAGTCTGTTTCTGTTTTATAAATAACTTCATTTGTATAATTTTTTAGATCCCACATATAAGCGCTATCATATGATATTTGTCTTTCTCTGTCTGACTTAGTTCACTTAGTGTGATAATCTCCAGGTCTATCCATGTTGCTGCAAATGGCATTATTTCATTCTTTTTTATGGCTGAGTAATATTCCTATATATATATATATATATATATATATATATATATATACCACATCTTCTTTATCCATTCATCTGTCCATGGACACTTAGGTTGCTTCCATGTCTTGGCTACTGTAAATAGTGCTGCTATGAACATTGGGGTGAATGGATATTTTCACATTATGGTTTTCTCTGGATATATGCCCAGGAGTGGGATTGTTGGATCATATGGTAGCTCAATTTTAATTTTTTAAGGACCCTCCGTACTGTTCTCCATAGTGGCTGCACCAGCTTCCGTTCTCACCAACAGTGTAGGAGTGTTCCCTTCTCTCCACACCGTCTCCAGCATTTATCTGTAGCACCCTTGAGTTTTGAGATGACTCCAGTCATCCTACGATGGTCCCGTGTTCCTTTTCTCTGCAGATTTTAAACCCCGCATGCATGGCTCTCAGGCAGATAACGTTTCTCTGGAAACCAGGACAGAGTTGCATTTGGACCTGGGAGGCTTGTCGCTGGACCCTCTTTTCACACCCTCTCTCTTCTTTCTGCAGAGAATCTGATCTGCACGTTGGCTGACCTTCAGCCCAGATTTAACTCCTTCATGCAGATCTTTCCGCTGAGCTCAGCACCTCTTGTTTTTGGTCAGTGCCCCAGAGGCACCTCAAGGCGACAGAACCGGTGTGGGATTCCTGAGCCCCTAAAGGACACTGGCTCTTGGGAAAATGCATTTCCTTACTGTTCCCAGCTTTGTTGTCCAGATTCCTTAGCTCATGGCCCCTTCCTGCATCTTCGAAGCGAGCACCACAGCACCTTCACATCGCCCTCTCCCTCCAACCTCTGCTTCTGTCCTCACACCTCCTTCTCTGAGTCTGACCCCCTGCCTCCCTGCTATAAAGGACTGTGAAATTACACTGGGCTCACCCAGGGTCAGTGCCCCAGGTCAAGGTCATTAATGTAATCATATCTGCAGACTCCCTTTTGCCAGGTCAGGTGGCATAGTCACAGGTTCCACAGATTAAAACAACATTTTGGGGAACATTATTCTGCCCACCACACCCATCGTCTCGGTGATTCACACGCAGGAACCATACAGCCATAAACGAGCCCTTGACCTCATGCAAATCATTCTCTAGCCAAGGAGACAAACGTTAAACAAAGACCTATTCTGTGAAATGCCTGACCCTAGAAAATGCCTCTTACAGTGTGACACAGGGTCGTGTGAAGAGAAGACGGCGTCATTAGGTGTGATTAAATTAAACGCCACGCATGGAATTTCCCAGCCCGGACTCCTCTGAACCGCCATTTCCCAGAGTCGGAAATGGGAGTCCAGTTACTACCGGACGATTGGCTGAAAGCACACGTGGTGTTTGCTCCTGTCGTGTGGTGCCCTTTATCTTTCAAAATGTTGGCCGGGTTGGGCACATTCTTGCCTCTGGGGTGGTTTCTTCTGAAGACTTAGGACGGTGCTTCTCGGAACCCCCCCCCCCCCACCTGGGTCCCTGTAGGGAGGAGCCTGGTTCTGTAGGACTTGGAAGTAACAGCTTCTGTGGGTTCAGACAGCAACTTCCAGGAACGATGTGCCCTGGGGCGGAGGTTCTACTGGTGCCCATAATGGATGCCCGCTCCCCACGGTGCTGGGCAGGAAGGCTGTCGGGTCCCTCAAAAAGAGGATCCCTCCTTTGCAGAGCCTCTGTGTCTCTTGGAGATGCCACGGGACCACAGAGGTGTTGGCACCCCCTGGACTTAGGAAGGGGCATCCCCCTCTGGTACCCAGGATGGGTGGATGGCTCCAGGGATAAATGCCTCTCGGGCCAGGGGTTAGCCAGGAGGGTCCAGTCCAGACTGAGAATGGATTCATTACCAGCCCAGTGTGCCCGGGGCTTGGGGCAGACTTACCTGATTTGGGGGAAGCGAAGGATTTTCTCATTCATCTCGTGGCTTGGTTTGTACACGAGGGTCTGTCTTTGCTGTGTTCAAACGACAGTTCTGAAGGGACTGATATTGGGGAGATTCTGAGTCAGCAGATGCCAATGGGCTTCCCAACTACAGGACTTCTCAGAGGGGAGCCCTGTCGATGGTACTGTTGGTGTCCAGGAGGGTCTGCAGAGTTTCTGAAAACGATATGCCTGGGACCCTCCTCTGGGATATTAACTACCGACCCCCCCCACCCCTCCGCCCCAAGGTGATGGGTTCAGAGGAGTTGGGTTAATAGGACAAACTCCTGTTCACCCATCAACTCTCATGGAAAACAGCCCCAGCTGCGTCCCACAGAGAAGACGTCCAAGGGCCACGTCTAGCTAGACTCTGTGCTTTGCATTTCTAAATTTTATTCCTAAAGAGAGCGATCAGGATTTTGCAAACGTTGGTGTTTCAGACGCGGAATATTTCTGCACTCGCTAGCGTGACATAAATAGAACCAGACCGCCTCTCTCTGGCTGTGGGGAACTCAGGAGAGAAGCTGAGGATTTATCCAACCCAAGAATGATCTGCGTCCTGCCGAGCTGGTCAATATTTATCATTTATTCACATCCGTACGGATTTATCTCGTTTCCCATCCCTGTGCCAGAAGTCGGGTAGATTTGTAACCAGCCCTCAGGACTTCAGTTTTAGCCTTGTAGGAGTTGTCCCCGTAACACACGTGGATATATTTCTCAAGATCAAGAATTACTAAAAATTATGTTTTTCCCTCCAAATCAATGTCCGTGGTAACCCTGAGAAATCACAAAGATGCTTGCCCGGCCAGGTACGTAGCAGCCCAGTTTTCAGTATAGTTCTTCATTCGTTCATGAATTCGTATCCTGAGTCAGCATGGAGAACCAGGGACCAGGTACACTTAGAGGCAGTCTTCCCAGCAGTGGCCGCCATGGCCTTGGCACCGACAGGGGAGTCAAGAAAGCAGGGAGTCGGGGCCCAGTTCTCGGGGGAGGGGCGCAGATGCCCGAATACTTTCCATTTATGTGCGCGGCGTTTCCTCCGAGAAATAGGCGACGGATGTGTCTCTTGGGAGACTGGTGACGCACCGTGCGTGCCTTTATCCTTGGAGGGTTGGATGTGAATATGTGTGGACCACCGTCAGCGCCTTCTGTTTCTCTCCCGGGGTGTGTGTCTCCCCGAGGGAACCATTTCCTGCTGTGTCGTGCTTTCCGGGCGCTCCTCCTGCCTTTGGGAGCAGAAGACACTTGGACGCTCCTCTGCTGGTGGTGGAGCTCGCAGGGCTGTTGGGCGTGATGGACCCGGATTCCATAAGTGCCACGGGAGTACAGGAGGCTGCCCATCCCGTGTCCCTGTTCACGGGCCTCCTTCTTCCAAAGCCCTTGCTGAGCATCCAGGAAGTGGGTCCAAAGATGCAGTGGTTTTCTAATTACCCAAGTGCTCCAGCGTCACTTAATTCAGGAGCTCTTTTTTTTTTTTAATTTTTATTGGAGTACAGTTGATTTACAATGTTGTGTTAGTTTCATGTGTCCAGCAAAGTGCATCAGTGATACACGTATGCACCCTTTTTAGATTCTTTTCCCGTATAGGCCATTATAGAGTATTAAGTAGAGTTCCCTGTGCTCTCCAGTAGGTCCTCGTTGGTTATGCGTTTTAAATGTAGCAGTGTGTACGTGTCAATCCCAATCTCTCAATTCCTCCCCCACCTTCCCCCCTTGGTAACTATAAGTTTCTTCTCTACATCTGTGTGTCTGTATCTGCTTTGCACATAAGTTCATCTCTACTGTTTTTCTAGATTCCACATAGACGTCATATCATATGGTATTTGTCTTTCTCCGTCTGACTTACTTCACTCAGTATGATCATCTCTAGGTCCAACCATCTTGCTGCAGATGGTGTCATGTCATTCTTTTTTTTTATGGCTCAGTAATATTCCATTGTATCTATGTACCACATCTTGTTTATCTGTTCCTCTCTTGAGGGACACTTAGGTTGCTTCCATGTCTTAGCTATTGTAAACAGCACTGCTGTGAACATTGGGGTGCGTGTGTCTTTTCGAACCAGAGTTTTGTCCAGATAACGTGCCCAGGAGTGTGATTGCTGGAGCTGGTAGCTCTGGTAGCTCTATTTTTAGTTTTCTGAGGAACCTCCATCCTGTCCTCCATAGTGGCTGCAGCAACTTACATTCCCACCGACAGTGTAGGAGGCTCCCTTTTCTCCACGCCCTCTCCAGCGTCTATTATATATAGACTTTTCTCCATGCCCTCTCCAGCATCTATTATATATAGACTTTTTGATGGTGGAGCAGTTTTATCCTCAGACTGTGAATGGGATGGGTTTCAGCCACTTTGCTGTATAAGAGGGTGACATGTCCTCCCGTCTTTGCAATTTCTTTGATTGTCCTCTGCTTTCACAGTGAGTCAATGATAAAATTGTCTGCTTTTCAGAAGGGTTTTCTGGGTGGGAGGGAGATTCTGTTTTTGATGCACCCTCGCCGAGAGGATGCACGCTCCTGCTGCCTTACTTTGATGTCTTTTTGGAAACAGTGCAACACAGGCTCTTAACAGAGTTGGGTGTTTCCGATCCCCTGGCCCCAGGTGTCCTGGCTGTGCTTATAGCGGGTCCCCAGGGGGTATTTCTAGTGCGAATAGTTGCTCGTTGGGGAAACATCCTCAGTAAGCGGTGGATTCTCTGCCGTGGCCATGGGGCGTGGGGTGCTCTGTCCTCTTTGGTGACAGGGAGATGACAGTATTGGAAACACAGTACGAGGGTGACCTGTGGACCTGTCCACATGATGCTCTAGCCAGTGTTTTCTCCATTGACTTAAGCATGATTTGGGACACACTCGTGCTCCTTGAAGCTCGACATTTTCACTGGCCCAGGATGTGACTGTGTTCAGTACCCCTAAGCACTGAGCCCCAGCACCCGGGTCCTGCTGGGCTGACAAACACCTGGGTTCATGGCCACTCCCGGTCCTGCCTCAGATCACAGGCTTCCCTGCATCTATAGATTTTCCCCGAGACACATGGACACCTCCTTTCCTGGTCGCGTTCTATAGGTGGATTCAGAACCCTCATCCCTTTCCAGAATCTTCTATCCTTCTTTCCGAACATTTTTGCATTCCTCTGTTGACTGCCTTGGTTGCCTGCTTCCAGACGTCTTTACTTTTGCGTTTTTAGTTCCACTGATGGTAAAGTCTCTGGATTCCAAAGTTGCGGCAGACCCCAGCTCTGGAGGTGGGTTTCGTGGTCAGCCCTGGACTGATGGTGGATTGTCTGCGAGAGTTTTCTAAGATGTTCCTCGTGTTCTGGACTTAAACCTTCATGTAGCCATTGGGCACCAGCTAGAATATACCCTTCTCTCTCCCCCTCCCCTCCCCCTCCCCCTCCCCTCCCCCTCCCCCCTCCCCCTCCCCCCTCCCCCTCCCCCTCTCCCCTCTCCCCCTCTCCCCCTCCCCCCTCCCCCTCTCCCCCTCTCCCCCCCTCTCCCCCTCTCCCCCTCTCCCCCTCTCCCCCTCCCCCCTCCCCCTCCCCCTCTCCCCCTCTCCCCCTCTCCCCCTCTCCCCCTCCCCCTCTCCCCCCTCCCCCTCTCCCCCTCTCCCCCCTCCCCCTCTCCCCCCCCTCTCTCTCTCTCTCTTTGTCTGTCTTTCTCTCTTTCTCTCTTTCTCTCTCTCATTCCCTGCCCCTCTCTTTTCCCCCGTAAGGTAAATAACTCTCTCTCATCCTCTCCTGATTGGGACACATCTATTTTTTTTCCCTCTCTATAAGGAATAACACATGGTTTATTTTTAAGTGAAAGACTTTATTTTGAATAATAATATACATATCATTCACGCCATTTACTTTTCACGGTGCGTCGCTGTGTATGGAAGTAGACAGGGAAAAAAATAAACGTTAGAAATACCTAAGCATGGAAATATACAGGCAAAGAAGACATTTGATACATCTCCGTGAACAAGCATCATAGGCCAGTATCCATTAGAAAAGCACGAAAACCATGCAGAGAGTCTGCCCACATCCCAGCAGGCAAGTGCAAACAGTACACGTTATAGTTTCTTGGATACAAAACGTATACGTTTTCTTTGGATTGGAAACATCCTCCAGACGAGTGGCTTGGCTTTTCTGTGCAAGGCAAAAATTATCTATAGAAGTAAAAACAGTGGGGGAATTTCCTGGCAGTGCACTGGTTAAAACTCCGTGCTTTCACTGCCAGGGCTTGGGTTCGATACCTGGTCGGGGAGCTAAGATCCCATAAGCTGTGTGGCACAGCCGAAAAATTAAAAAAACACACAAGTACAAAGTGTAGAAGCCACCTGTGATGATGAGGTATTCCAGGCCGCAGACGTGTGTCCACTCACCAGTCAAATCCATCCATCAACGAGCAGATTTTTTGGGGGTGCACTGTGCAGCTTTGCGGGATTTTAGTGCCCAGACCAGGGATCGAACCCGTGCCCCCTGCAGTGGAAGCGTGGAGTCCCAACCACTAGACCTCCAGGGAAGTCCCTAGCAGATATTTTTTACGGCTTCTTTTCCTGTGTGTCAGTTCGCAGAGGCTGCTGTTTTCACGGAGGGTCACTAACAAGGACGACCATGTGAAGCCCTGACATGACATCGTCCCTTTATCCATTTAAAAAATACAAGTGCAGCGACGTGGGCGAACCTTTCAAATCTCTCCCTCAGCATCCTCCAGACGTTCAGTCAATATTGTTGCAGTTAGATCTGCTACCCAGGGAGCTGTCTAGGACATTTGGCTTTAAAAATGGAAACCAGGGACTTCCCAGGTGGTCCAGTGGTTAAGACTCCGCCTTCCAATCCAGGGGATGTGGGTTCCATCCCTGGTCGGGGAACGAAGATCCCACAGGCCTTGTGGCCAAAAAGCCAAAACATAAAACAGGAGTCATATCGTTACAGATTCAATAAAAGAAATTTTAAGAAAATGGTCCACCTTAAAAAAAAAAAAAAAAGAAACCGGCGTGATTATTCTCAGCATCTCACTTTATTGTGGGCTTAGTCGTGGGCAGGGACCCCGGGAGTTTTTTGGGGGTCCAGCCTCCGTGGGGCTGTAGCCCTCACACAGCTTCCCCGGTGGATGAACCCCAGGATGGGCTAGACGCTTCTGGAACACGGTGGGTGGGCAGCTGTGTGCATGGCAGCGATGTCCTTGCTGTTGCTTTAAAAATATGTTTTCCCCAACGATGCTATTTCCGCCCAGACCTTGCTCAGATGACTGTGATGATTTCCCAGCTCACCTTGAACTCGTGCTGTGCCCGGGGCATCCTCACTGTTGCTCGGGGTCAGTGAGTTTCTGCTAGAATCTGTCAGCAGAGCTTGTACGCAATGACGATCCGTGTTGGCATGTCCCCAGGGCTGCGTCATTGCTGCACATGTCCTGTCTTGTACATTCTCGTTAGGAAATACGTAACACGGAGTGGGGCGGATGGAATAGGTACAGCCTCAAGGAGACCGGGGAGGGGTTGCCTTTCAGCTCAGGTCACCACGAACCGGACCACGGGTGCCCCAGCGAACATGAACACGGATGAGTCCGGCTGTTCTGCCCCAGCGGGGTGACATCCAGAGTTGGTGCAGCTGTTCCAATGTCTGGCTGACCCGAGCCTCCTGGCTGTTTTCTCTGCTGTCAACGTCCAAGGAATCAGACTATAGTAAGGAAGTAACAAGCACCACCAGCTTCCTTTTATTATATAATGTTACCCTCGACTCACCAGGTGGAAGCCAGGAAGTCGCCGCGGGTTAACACCCCCAGATTCAGGCCATAATTCCTGCTGACCCCATATCCCCTTCAAATGCCCCTGCTCCGTGATGTGGGGCATTTTCCAATGGATTGTGACACTTGGAAGGGCGTGTCTAGTGGCTGCCAATTTGTCCCAGGAGGTGGAGCTCTCTAGCCTGGACTTGACCGTTTCAGCGTGCACAGACCACTCCCCCATCCTAGTGGCTCAAAATAACCGTCTCCTTTTTTATTTTTTATTTATATTTATTGAAGTACAGTGGATGTGCAATATTATATAAGGTACAGGTATACAATATAGCGATTCACAACTTTTAAACATTATACTCCATTTGTAGGTGTTATAAAATATTGGCTGTGTTCCCCGTGCTGTACATATGTCCTTCTAGCTTATTTATTTTATGCATAATAGCTTGTTCCTCTTTACTCCCCTCCCCCTATCCTGCCCCTCCCCCCTTCCCTCTCCTCACTGGGAACCGCTGGTTTGTTCTCTATACCTGTGAGTCGGCTTCTTTTTTGTTATATTCACTAGTTGGTTGTATTTTTCAGATTCCACATATAAGTGATATCCTATAGTATTTGTCTGGCTTATTTCACGGAGTATAATGATCTCTAGGTCCATCCACGTTGCTGCAGACGGCATTATCTCATTCTTTTTTCTGGCTGAGTAATATTCCATTGTATATAGGCACCACATCTTTATCCATTCCTCTGTCTTTGGACACTTAGGTGACTCCCAAGTCTTGGCTATCGTCAACAGTGCTGCTATCAAAATAACCATTGTGCTTGCATTTTGGGCAGTCATCACTCTGGTCCTCCCATGGGGTTGCACCTGGGTCGCCATTGTCTGACGGGTCAGCCAGGGCCAGACGTCCAGGGTGGCTTTCTCCTGTGGCGGGAAACGGGTCCTGCCCGTCGCCTGGCCTCAGCTGAGCTGGTCGACCAGATCCCCACGTGCGGTCTCCTCACCAAAATAGCGATCTTAGAACTGCCAGCCTTCTCTAGTGAAGCTGGCTGTGCCTAGAGAGACAGAATTCTGAAAACCAGAAGCTCTGGGGTCTTTCTGAGCATATGCCCTTGGACGTTGTACGACATTGTCACTGCCACTGCATTCGACTCATGACAGCAAAGTTCATGAGGCTGCCAGGATTTGAGGAATGCGACACAGACTCCGTCTCCTGAGGAAACGGGTGTCAAATGAATGTGCAGGCTGGCTGTCCGGCTGCTTGGAGGCTGCTGTCCCTTTCAACCAGCCTCACATTGGCCAAGTGCCCTGGATGCACGGGTCTGTCCTGCGCTGAGGGCTGCCTGCGCTGCAGGCACTGGCAGAGCTCACTGGTCCAGCTTCGTCCCACTAACTTAGGCGATCAAGGAAACACATCACCAGGGAAGTGCGTGCGTTTTCTCTAAATGCCAGACCTTATGTCCACGTGACAACCAAAAAGCCTGTGTTTCTTCTGGATGACTTCTGAACGGCACCCTGGCATGCTCTTCAGAAACGTTTTTCAAATTAAAAAAAAAGTTTTCATTTATTTTGGCCGTGCCACGTGGCATGTGGGATCTTAGTTGCCCAACCAGGGACGAACCCACGTCCCCTGCGTCGGAAGGTGGATTCTTTTTTTTTTTTTTTTTTTTTTGCGGTACGTGGGCCTCTCACTGCTGTGGCCTCTCCCGTTGCAGAGCACAGGCTCTGGACGCGCAGGCTCAGCAGCCATGGCTCATGGGCGCAGCCGCTCCGTGGCATGTGGGATCTTCCCGGACCGGGGCACGACCCCGCGTCCCCTGCACCGGCAGGCGGACTCTCAACCACTGCGCCACCAGGGAAGCCCGGAAGGTGGATTCTTTACTGCTGGATCTCCAGGGAAGTCCAGAAACATTTTTTTTTTATACCTTACTTTTTATTGACTACAAGACAACATTTTAGAATATTTTTGAGCCTAATATCATATAATCTCAACAAATTCATTTGACTGAAAATCATAACAAAGTGTCTCATCTCAGAACGACACAAGTTTAGAGACCAGACATGCTGGAGCATATAGGTCTGTAGCTGAGAAAACCTATTTTTGGTTACATAGTGGTCCTGGGGGAAAAAAGAATCGTAGGGTTTAGAGTTAAAATAATGGGTTTTAGTTCTGTAGTAACCTAAATGGGAAAAGAATTTGAAAAAGAATAGATACACATATATGTATCGCTGAATCACTTTGCTGTACACCTGAAACCAACACAACATTGTTAATCAACTGTACCCCAATATAAAAGTTAAAAATAAAATCATCCTTTGACCTAATTCTATAATTTCCTGGCTGTGTGAACTTTGCCAAGACACTTGACTTCTTCTTTATGTTGTTTTAATGGAAAGGCATTTTATTTTAAATACAGCTGTGTGAACCTGTCAGTCCCAAACTCCCAATCTGTTTTGTTCATCGAATTTTAGTGGCTGTAGGTATATTTGAACACACACTCTGCTGAGTGCCTAAGACACATATAGCTCATTTTTCTCGTGTCTGTGGCCTCCGTCCATGCTGTGCCACAGTCATGATGTTTGACCGTCATCAGCGCAGGGGATAAACTTTCCACAGCCCGGAGGTTTCTGGGGAGAGCTGGGTGTGGAGGGAAGAGGCAGGTGTGGCCAGGGTGCGTGTGAGGTGAGACAGCACACACCTGAACTCCCCGTCTTCTCGTTTCTGCGTCTGGAGCCCCATCTTCCGTCACGGTTCCTCTTCCGTCCTTGTCTGTGGAAGCTGCCGTCAGCCTGCAGCCCCCCTACAGCTTTGTTTTTTTAATATTACCACCTTGCAACACCGAGAGCACTTGGCTGGCTCTGTGAAAGCCAGAGCCTGAATCAGATGTTTTCTTGCCTCAGGAACCTCAGAACTTGCAGTGGGGATGTACGGGGTCGTGAAACCTACCCGGGACCTGAGTGTGGAGGGACGTGCAGTGTGGCCTGTGTGGCCCGGGAGGGGCCTTGCAGTGCAGCTGGGAAAACTGTCCACACGTACAGTTACTCAGACATGAATGCGTATTTGGAGAATGACATGTAGAAATGCATACACAGGCACATACAAATATATATATACACACACATATACAAATACAAAAATATACATATAGAAATATACATCCATATAAAATACACATCAACATCAACATACACAAATGCATATTCAGAGAATTACATACAGAATTGCATATACCTGCAAATGCAAATATACGTACATTATACAAATACAGAATATATACACGTAGAAATACACATCCATATAAAATACACACACATCATCAAACACACATATACAAATGCATATGTGGAGAATTATATGTAGAAATGCATACACAGGCACATAGAAATATATATATTTATATACACACATATACAAAATACAAACAAATACACATTGATATAAAATACACATCAACAAACACATATACAAATGAATATAGAGAACTACATATAAAATTGCATACACAGGCACATACAAATGTATATATATACACATATATACAACTACATATAGAAATACACATCCATATAAAATACACATCAACAAGCACATACAAATGCATATACAGAGAATTACATATAAAATTGCATACACAGGCGTATACAAATATATACACACATATACAACTACATACATATAGAAATACACATCCATATAAAATACACATCAACAAACATACAAATGCATACATGGAGAATTACATGTAGAAATGCATACACAAGCACATAAAAATATATATGTATACATATACGAATACATCCATATAAAATACACACACATCGGGCTTCCCTGGTGGCACAGTGGTTTAGAGTCCGCCTGCCGATGCAGGGGACATGGGTTCGTGCCCCAGTCCGGGAGGATCCCACATGCCGCGGAGCGGCTGGGCCCGTGAGCCATGGCCGCTGAGCATGTGCGTCCGGAGCTTGTGCTCCGCAACGGGAGGGGCCGCAACAGTGGGAGGCCTGCATACTGCAAAAAAAAAACAACCCCAAAACAAAAAAAACCCCCACACATCAACAAACGCATATACAGAGAATTACATATAGAAACGTATATACAGCCACATACAAATGTACATATACATATGCAGATACAAATATATGTGTATACATCCATGTAAACAAACATATCAATACAAACATATACACATATGTAAATGCATATACCCAGAGAAGTGCATACACATGCAAGTAAAACACATGTATGTACACATGCAAATATATATGCGTATGTGCATAAATTATGCATATATGCAAAACAACTTGGAAATGCAAACATATGTAAATACAAAAGCCTATGGGGATGAATATACAACTGGAATACACGTATGCATGCATTACACATAAACACATGTGCAAATGCATAGTTGACTGTGAACACTTACACATAGGCAAATAACTGCTCATATACTTACAAATATGTACACACATGTACATGCATATGCATGTTATGCAAATGCAGACATTCATGCAAGTACATATACATGCATCTGCAATGCGAATTCATAGGCATGCATATACCATATATGCAAAAGAAAGCGCATGTATAAGTTGATAGGCATTTATAAACACATGTGCATGCAAATATACAAACGCATAAACATGTATGTGTATGTGTGCACGTGCACATGTATGCAAATACATATGAACATATACACGATACACATGTATACATGGATATATACAAATGCATCTAGAATAAGCATACGAATACACGCAGAATTACATGCACAAATAAAATGCACACACACACACACACAGGCAGGCAGCACGCACACACGTCTAGACACACACATAGACAAACACATGTGCAAGCCTGCTGGCCGCTCTAGGAGATGGAACCATATGGGCCGGGCATGTGTTCTGCCCATCACCTGTGTCCTGGCCTCTGTGGGAGGGACTTAGGGACAGGGATTTAGATGACCTTTGCCCCCCACCGGAGGGCAGGCTTGGGTGTCCCAAACTGTCGGGTAGAACGCACAGAGCTTCAGGACATGCTTCACAAATGTGTTTATGGACCAGTGACCGGCGGCCCGGCTGGGGCCTGCAGTGGGGATGTTCCCCAAAGGGCGCCTGAGGGATGAATTCACTTCTGGGGTTCACCTGAGTGAGAGGCTGCCATGGCAACGTGAGTTTGGGGGTCAGGGGTCTGTCCACCTGCTTGTGGACCATAGGATAGCGTCACCCCCTGGTGTCCCAGCCGTGCTGCCCCCGCCTCAGACCAGGCCCCTGGCATCTGCGGATGGCTGTTCCCATCCAGAACAGTGATCTGCCCGGGGGCCGCTGTTGGGTGACTCAGGACTGTCTCACTTTCTGGGGGTCCTACTGTTTTCTCATCATTTACAAGCTCGGGCCATTGAAGGGCAGAGTTTGAGAGCAGGAAGGGGTCTTGTTGGTCTTTTGGCATCTTCCCCACTGTGTACAGAGCAGGAAACTGAGGCAGGAAGGTGGGGCAGCAGCCAGGACCAGAGCTACCCTCCTGTCGCTGGGCAGGTACTTCATCCACCTGGGGGGCAGCGCCGCCATCCTGTCCTACCTCCTCCCATCCCACCCCATCCCATCCAGCCTCATCTCATCTCCTTCCATCCTCATCCCATCTCACCTCATCCCACCTCATCTCCTCCCATCCCATCCCATCCCATCCTCGTCCCACCTCATCCCACCCCATCCCATCCAGCCTCATCTCATCTCCTTTCATCCTCATCCCATCTCACCTCATCTCCTCCCATCCCATCTCATCCCATGTTATCCAAACCATCTCATCTCCCATCCCACCTCATTCCATCCCATCTCATCCCATGTTATCCAAGCCATGTCATCTCCCATCCCACCTCATTCCATCCCATCTCATCCCATCCTACTTCATCCCATCCCACCTCATCCTATCCCATCTCTTCCCATCCCACCTCCTCCCATCCCGCCTCCTCCCATCCCGCCTCCTCCCATCCCGCCTCCTCCCATCCCGCCTCCTCCCATCCCGCCTCCTCCCATCTCCTGCCATCCTCATCCCATTTCCTCCCATCTCACTGTCCCTGAACCCTCCTGTGTCTGCAGCTGGTGTAATGATGGTGCCGCAGGGGACCACCGAGGACGGCTTTGAGGAGCACTTTGGTGTGAACTACCTGGGGCACTTCCTGCTGACCAACCTCCTCCTGGACACCCTGCGGGAGTCGGGTGCCCCCGGCTGCAGCGCGAGGGTGGTGACCGTGTCCTCGGCCACACACTACGTCGGGGAACTGAACTTGGACGACCTTCAGAGCAGGTGGGTGCCAGTCGCCAGGGGTCTCGGGTGCTGCCAGGACGGTCAGGGTGACCCGTCACCACGACGCACTGGGCAGGGTGCTCGTCCCAGGTGATGGCGGTTCACACCCCCAAATGTTTGTAAATCAACCTGTCTCGAGGTGAAAGCTGTGTTGACTAACACAGGCAGACCTGGGAGGTGCTGCGGGTTTGCTTCCAGACCACAGCAGTGGAGCAAATATTGCAATAAAGCGAGTCACACGAATTTTTTTGCTCCGAGTTCATCTAAAACTGATGCTTACACTACACTGTAGTCTAGTAAGTATGCAATAGCATCATGTCTATAAAAACAGTGTACACACCTTCATTAAAAAATACCTCATTGCTAAAAAATGCTAACCATCCTCTGAACCTACAGGTAGTCATGATCTTTTTGCAGTAGTAACATCCAAGCTCCCTGATCAGAGACACTGTAACAAATAGAGTAATAATGGAAAAGTTTAAAATACTGCGAGAATGACCAAAATGTGACACAGAGACACAAAGCGAGCAAATGATGTTGGAAAAATGGTGTCAGTAGACTTACTTAACGCGGGGCAGCCCCAGACCTTCAGTGTGTAAAAAAAATGCAGTATCGGTGAAGCGCAGTAAAGTGAGGTCTGCCCGTATTAATAATTGTTTGCTAACTGGCACTCACACATCCATATCAGTCTATTTATATTTATGCTTTGAGGTAAATCCTATTATTATCGTCATTTTACACTTGAGGAAACTGAGAAGCATATATTTAAAAAAATTTATTTAATTGAAGTATAGTTGACTTACAGTGTTGTGTTCATTTCTGGTGTACAGCAGAGTGATTCCGTTATACACATATATACGTTTTTTTCCGCATTCTCTTCCATGATGGTTTATCCCAGGATATTGAGTAGAGTTCCCTGTGCTCTACAGTAGGACTTTGTTGTTTATGCATCCTAAATGTAACAGTTTGCACCTGCTAATCCCAGAGTCTCAGTCCATCCCTCCGCCTCCCCTCCCCCCTCCGCCTCCCCTCCCCCCTCCGCCTCCCCTCCCCCCTCCGCCTCCCCTCCCCTCCCCCTCCCCCCTCCCCTCCCCTCCCCTCCCCTCCCCTCCCCTCCCCTCCCCTCCCCTCCCCTCCCCCTCCCCTCCCCTCCCCTCCCCTCCCCCTCCCCTCCCCTCCCCCTCCCCTCCCCCTCCCCCCCCCATTGGCGACCACAGGTCTGTTCTCTGTGTTTGTGAGTCTGTTTCTGTTTGGTAGATAAGTTCTTGTGTGTCATATTTTAGATTCCACATATAAGTGCTATCCTATGCTATTTGTCTCAGACGTCTGGTCTCCAGGACTGGGGGAGGATGAAGTCCTGTCGCTTTCAGCCCCCAGTTTGTGGGTCACCTGTGCTGGGCTGTAGGAGGCCTTCAGGGTGTGTGGGTCTCGTGGAGGGCCAGCCCCGTGGCCTCTGAGCCGGGCCAGGATGGGTGTCGCGGACGCTCTGGGGTCCTCATGGAGTTAACGGGCTGCTTCGTTCGCTGCCGTTTCTGAGTTGTCCCGTTTATTTCTCAGCACGTAGGTGTGCGTAGCCCTTGAGCCAACGCGGTGCTTTCCGCACAGGGCGTGCATAGCAAGGAAGAAAATGAAAAGGCCCCCGAGCCTCTAGAGATTCTAATGTCGCCTCAAGCACTCACACAGCAATGCGGCTGCTTCTCGCCCTGGACTCAACACCCTGTGTTTTAACTCCTGGGGTCCAGTCGTCCCTCAAAGGGGCGTCTTTGGACAGGGTGGTTCTCTCATCCGCATAGGTCCAGGCTCAGGGTCTGCAGAGGGTATAGGATCGCCAAGTGTTTCCTGCATCTGATGGGGGCATGATGCTGGCTCGTGAAAAACAGCATCGTGGGCTTCCCTGGCGGCGCAGTGGTTGGGAGTCCGCCTGCCGATGCAGGGGACACGGGTTCGTGCCCCGGTCCGGGAGGATCCCACATGCCGCGGAGCGGCTGGGCCCGTGAGCCTGCGCATCCGGAGCCTGTGCTCCGTAACGGGAGAGGCCACAACAGTGAGAGGCCCGCGTACCGCAAAAAAAAAAAAAAAAAAAAACCCAGCATCGTGACAAGGGGACCCGTGTACAGGATGGGGCGCTTCTTTCACGAATATTCTTGTCGTTTTCTCCTTTGAATACAGGTGTAGAAATATGCAAGAGAGGACGCAGATGTGTGCACCCGTAGCTTCCTTTTTCTAAAATGAAGCTTTATATGGCATCGCACAAAACTCTGACATTTGCAGAGAAGTAATCTCATGGCCCGCAGGAGTGAGTGTGTCAGGAAGCGGTGATAACTGCCCTCCTGTATTTGTTTACGTTTTCCTATGTCGAATCACATCAAAGGCATCTTGTTGTTATCATTTTTTTCCCTAAATGGTTATCCAAAGGGGATGAGACCGTTTAGGACCGTGGTTTTCAAGGTGGGGTCCCCAGAGCAACAGCATCTGTATCACCTGAGAAGTGATGGATGATACAGGTAGATGCTCAAACCACACAGCCACCACTTGTGAAATCAAAACTCTAGGGGTGGGAAAACAATCTGACAAAATATATGTACGTATACACACACACACATATATACACATATATATAACTGAATCGCTTTGTAGTACACCTGAAACTACCACAATACTGTAAATCTTACTATGTATAAAATAGATAACTAAGGAGAACCTGCCGTATAGCACAGGGAACTCTCCTCACTGCTCTGAGGTGACCTGAATGGGAAGGACATCCAAAAAAGAGGGGACATAGGTATACGTACAGCTGATTCACTTTGCTGTACAGCAGAAACTAACACAACATTGTAAAGCAACTCTACTGCCATCAAAATTGCTTAAAAAGACAATAAAAGGGTATTTCCTAGCAACCTGCCCCCTCCAGGTAAATCTTATATATACCTTATAGTGTATATTTCACTTGAGACCATGCCACATACAGCCTTTTCATTCTATAATAAACATACAGAAAATTACCTTTAAAAAAACCAAAAGAGCCCAACTCACTCTTGTTCTATTTTAAAGGCTTGACAATAGACTGTTAAAATGTTAAAACCGTGTTCAAAACAAACCAAACTCAGGGTGTGCGGCCAGGCATTGGGAAGTTTAACACGCCCTCTGAGGGGCTCTTAATGCATGCTGACATTTGAGAACCACTTGGGTTAAAAACATGCTGCCTTTCCGGGTAAAAAAAAAAAAAAAAAGTAAATTCTTGGCTTGCACCTGATGTAGACACTGCTGGTGATGACAGTTAATTGCCAAGATTGATTTGCTGGCTTGTGTAAGGAGCGTTCTTGTCAAGCATAAATCACTTGTAAAAGCATGAAGTGTTCCAAACCCAGGTGGGTTGTTACACACGAGAGGGCTTGTCACCTCTGCCCGGCTGCACTCAGTCCCTCCTCCCACAGAAGAAATTCCAGTGGAAGAGGTGGGCAGAATCTCGGGAAAATTGTAGTCAGTGAACAAGACTCGTGATGTAGTGGACAGCTTGGTTTAAAAAAAAAAAAAAAAGTTAGTGGGAAGAGGGTGAAAAAGCTATATACTATTTAAGTAAAAAAATTATATTTATTTAATACTTGTATATCTATAATATTTAATTATATATAATAGATAAAAAATATATCTGCAATATTTATGTAATTATGCAATTATAATTATGTGTATAGTTATAATTTACGTATATGTGAGAGGGAGAGACTGACTTTTCTTTAAAGGTATCAACTGTGCACAAAGCTCTGTTGCATCTTTTTTTAAAAATTGCCACAGATGTTATATAATTTGTATAAGTTGTAGGTGTACAACAGAGTGAGTCACAATTTAAGGTTCTATTCCATTTACAGTTATTGTAAAATATTGGCTATATTCCCTGTGCTGTACAGTATATCCTTGTAGCTTATTTTATTTTTTTATTTTTTAAATTCTTTTTTTTTTGGCCACACCGTGTGGCTTGTGGGATCCTGCTTCTCTGACCAGGAATTGAACCCACACCCCCTGCAGCTGAAGCACAGAGTCTTAACCACTGGACTGCCAGGGAAGTCCCCTTGGAGCTTATTTTATACATAATAGTTCATATCTCTTACTTCCCTCCCCCTATATTGCTCCTCCCCCTATATTGCCCCTCCCCCTTCCCGCTCCCCACTAGTGTTGGACTTGTTTTCAGAAACTACCTGCCATGCTTGGAGGAGCTGACAAGGTTGACCAGCAGGCCAGAGATTCAGGGAAGCGGTGACGTTTATAGTCTTGAACCTAAAGGCTAGGTGACTTAGGTAGAATTTCTGTGCCGCGGTGTTTGAGGCCAAATCCCTTCTTCTTTTGGGGGAACCTCATTCTTGTCCCCTGAATGCCTTCACCTGATAGGACGAGGCCCACCCACATGGCCAAGGCTCACCTGCTTTACACGCAGGCTACTGGTTTCATGGTTCATCTCCTCTGACAAATAACTTCCTGGCACCATCTAGACTGGCACTGGACCAAACACTTGAGCGTGGACACGTGAAATGAACCGTCAGGGGCACAGATGTGGGCAAGGCATTCTGTAGGTGATGCGCCGTGGTGTCGGTCTACTACCCACCCTGCACCCTGACTTGTCTCCACGCTCAGCCTCCTGCACCCATGGGCACCTCGGGACCCAAGGGACCCTCTGCGGGGGTCGTGTCAGAGGTGCCCCAGCTTCCTGCCAGCCCTGAGGGTGACCGCACGGGAAGACCCCTCTGCACCTCTCCCGGGGACAGCTCGTCCTGCTTGTCCTTGGACCCTCCCCTCTTAATGCAGGCAGCTGTTTCCTGGGCTGCTCTCGGCTAGGAAAATGGTACCCTGCTACCTCCTCTCCTTGCACCCAAACCAAAGCGAGTCCCCCGTCTTGATTCTTGACCTCGGAAGAGATCAAGAGATTAAGATTTGCTCTTAGTGGCAAAGTTAACAGAACCCTCGGGATGCAGGATTAGGCTACGTGCTGTGTCACCAGCCAAGGTGTTTCTTTGGGTACAAGTGTTGCATGTCCCTGGGTCTTGTGGCTCCGTCCACAGAGGTGCAGCTACAGACCAGAGCTCAGAGGGGACTTTCATAGGGTTCCTCACAAGCACACTCTTCTCATGGCTTCCTCTCCCCACAAGAAACTTACATCTTATGGGCTTACTTCCTCTGAACGTAGAAAAGTCTCCTTCTTTTTCTTGGCTTTCTCTCTTCTCTATTCTTCAGTGGAGTAAATCAGCAAAGTCCACATTTTTATGGTTTGTACCAAGTTACTTTTTCTTTTTTCTTTCTTGGCCACGCCATGTGGCTTGTGGGATCTTAGCTCCCTGACCAGGGATCATACTCAGACCACGGCAATGAAAGTGCGAAGTGCTAACCACTGGACCGCCAGTTCCCAAGTAACTTTTGCTTTTGTAAAACAGTGGTTACTGTATGAGTTTCCTGGGGCGGCCATGACAAAGGACCAGAAATTTGGGTACCTTAGAACAACGGAAAGTTATTGTCTCACAGTCCTGGAGACTGGAAGTCCACGATCAAGGTTGGCTGGTTAGGCAGGGTGGGTCCCTCGTGCAGGCTCTGGGAGGAACCCACCCAGGCTCCGTCTCTTCCAGGCTTCTCTCCAGCTTCTGGAGTTTGCTTTATGGCACGAGTCATATTGGATTGTAGCCCACCCAAACAACCTCATTTTAACTTGATCACCTCTGTAAAGACCCTATTTCCAAGGAAGGTTGCATCCTGAGGTTCTGGGGGTTAGGACTCCACAGCATAACCTCTTCTGTTATGGGAAGAGGGGGAAAACAATTCAGCCCACAGCAAACACCATTTGTCCCTCTCCAATGGATAGATCCTTAACCTTTTTTTTTTTTTTTTTTTTTTTTTTTGCGGTACGCGGGCCTCTCTCTGTTGTGGCCTCTCCCGTTGCGGAGCACAGGCTCCAGACGTGCAGGCTCAGCGGCCATGGCTTACGGGCCCAGCCACTCCACGGCATGTGGGATCCTCCCGGACCGGGGCACGAACCCACGTCCCCTGCATCGGCAGGTGGACTCCCAACCACTGCGCCACCAGGGAAGCCCCATCCTTAACCTTTTAAGGCTCACGTTATTTCAGCCTGACCTTGCTTTGGCGACACAGTAATCGTTGACACATTATGGGCACGGCCCTGTCTTGTGAAAATAGCTGTCTTGGTTTGAGTTTCCCAAACTTAACTTTGGGGCAGTTTTTCACTATTTTATACATAAGTGCGTCTTCACATCCTCGTATATCGTTGGTTGTGGCACCTCTGTGGTGAGATGTCATGTTATAAATATGCTGTCCTGCATTGATGTGGTTTTCACTAAACATTTAGCATGTTCAGTGTGTGTCCTGGGACCCCTTACAGGCAGCCGGCACCCTTGCCGTGCTTCTGTGACCAATTCTAGCAGGTGTTTGGATGAGGCTGGAATTCACAGGTGGCCCTGCCGCATCCCGGGCTGTCTCTGCCGACTTCCCTTCGTGGAAGGACAGAGACTCCTCTTAGCGCACGATACTTTCAGAGGTCCTGGTGAGTGGCCTCTCTTTCCACCTTTCTCCGTCGTGTTAAACCTAGGACACCAAGGCAGAATGCAAGGCAGTTGTTCGTCTTGTCAAGGGAGAACTTCCGTTTGGAGCTGAGGGATTATTGACTTGCCGACGTGCTGGCTACGGGTCCTGCTTGCAGACTGATCGTTACCGGGCTCGGCCAGCGTCCAAAACGCGCCAACTGGAAACTAGGTTATGGGTAGTACGTGGAGTTTCCATAATTGTGTTTGCCATGTGCTCACATGTTACTGTCTCAGAATTGAACTTTTAAGGGAAGCAAATGGGACTTACTCATATGAAGTGAGCACCACACAGTCAGTTGTCTTACTGGAGTGGGACTGAGCCATCACACACACACGCGCGCGCACACACACACACACACACGCACGTGCACACACATGGCACGGTGCCCAGCAAGGTAATCAATGAAGAGCTCCTTCCTTATAATAAGCTGTCCAGGCCGGTTGGTTTTTTCTGATCTCCAACGGCAAGAGGAGAATAATGTTTTCTATAACACGCTGAAAACACAGACCTCAGATACCCTTAATCATATCCACATTCAGGGTCATGTGTGTTTCCCTGGGGTTTTCCTTCAACAGGAAAGCTCAGGGAATTAATGGTTTTCAAGATATTGTCTTAGCAATCCCATAGTCATAGGCATGATTTCTCATGGGATTGAGGGAGTTCAGGAAACGGACTCCTCGTGAGACACTTAATGCGAAATGGTTTTCTAGGACAGGTGGGCGGTAGTTTACTTGTGGGCAGTAGAGAGCAGTGTGCAGAAGTAACCTTGACCACTCGTGTGGAAGTAGTTGAAACATCAAAGCATAGGATTAATACGGTGTAGGTCAAAGATGGTGGAAAGCCAGTGAGGAAAGCCATCTTTAAGATAGGATGGAATACATGCACACACACACAAACATATATATATACACACACATATATGTATATGGGTATATATATGTATATATATATAGACACATATAGACACAAACATGTATATATGAATATGTATACACACATATAGAGACACATGTATATATGAGTATATATATAGACACATATAGACACACATACACATATGTATGAGTATATATATAGACATGTATATATATGAGTATATATGTAGACACAGATACATCTATGTATATATGAGTATATAGACACATATATGTATATATGAGTGCATATGCATATGTGCGACTACACACATGTATACACACATTCATATGCATATATGTGTCTATACAAATATACACACTCAGGCAGTGTGATCAATGGCCATTTCTTGGTGGAGGGGAACACTGACATCACTATGGAATTGATTTTCCATTCTTCTTTGAGCTTTGTCATTTTTTTACAACCAATATATATTTCTTTTATAATAATGAAAAATTATCCTTAAAAAGTTCTCCCAAGGTATACCTTTGGTCCTACTGAAGGGGACCAGGACACGCTAGCCCCACATGTACCTCTTTGATACATGCGATCTTTTGAGCTAAAGGCAATTGAGAACAAGCAGACCCAGGAAATGCTCTTTACTTCCCTCCGCCACCGCCCCCAACTGTCTAAAAAATAAAGTATCAATTTACTGTTTTGTAAAGGAAATTTACATTTATCCAGGGATTTTCCATTTGTAGTAATGTCTCCATTCCAGGGAGAGAGCTACTCCTGGAGATGACTCTTTTCACCCCAGAGGCTCTTATTTGCATAACAAGACGGTCCTTATTTATATACACACATTTCTTCCCTTCCCACAACCTGCCTCCTCCACCCAGAATCCCAAAACCCCTTTTCCTTTGTTTACCCTAAGATGGTAGATAAGCCTCTATCATCTGGCCACCTCCTTGAATCACATCATTTTGGGAATTCCTATATGTATGTATGTAATTAAAACTGTTTTCTCTTGTTAAACTGTCCTTTAACAGTTTGACTTGCAGGCCCCAGGACAGAACCTAAGAGGATAGAGGGAAAAGATTTCCCCCGCTACAATACTTTATTAAAATGTAGATTTTACGTGTGTATATTTTAAAAAGTAGAAATATGTGGGTGTGCATTTATTGTCATAGGCGATAGTAATTTTGTCTTTGATGAGAACTTGAAAACCTCATTTGCTTAGCGGCAACGTATGACCTGCTACATTCCTGGCATGTTGCTGAGCACGGGGGCACTAGCGGACCCTGTGCGCTTAGCACCTGGTCTCAGGTGGCTCAGTGTAACTTCTTCAGTGGGTGTAGGTCGGCTGTCAGGTCAACACCAGATGGAGACCAAGTACAGTCCTCAATCTTGTAAATGTCACCTACTGCTTACATGAAACACAGGTATCCAAAAATCCAGTGTCCTCTTCCCAACCAGAAAGCCATGCTGCTTCAATTTAGGAATAGGATTTCCCATCTCTAAGTAATGTTTTCCTAGTTTTTAATCAAGAACCCCTTTGAGGATTATCGAGTCTTTGATTCAATACACAGGTTTGCATATGTTGTGTTCAAAATATCATTTTTCACCTTTCCTTCTCTTGTCTGTAAGGTAGAGAAAGTGATGGGGGTCTGAGTATGCCAACTCAAAATATGCCACTTTGACATACAGGTTATTTTGAGCTTCTGGGGAAGCAACAGATGCAGAAGGGTGCCTTTCGGGAGCCTCCCTTATCTGACTAAAAGCAGAAACTTGTGCGAAATGAGGACTTCCCAACTCTTTGGGGTTTTCTCTTCTTTTCTATGAAGTTCCCCATACGTGTAAAGTGAGAAGTAACATTGGTATCCTTCTCTCTTGAATCTGACACTTGGTGGTTTAATTTGCAGACCTCAGGTACGGAACACAAAAGTACAGGAGAAAAATGTTTCCTCCCCGACAAAAAGCCTACCACAAGACTGCCTCTACTTTTGTTTCAGATCGACTTTCAAATTCGTTATGAAGTAGTTACATCAACAGATTATTATCTATTGAAAACAAAGATACATTTTTATGGTTTCAGTTCTACCTTTTGACACCATTCATTACAAAAGCAACGTATTAAAAATCTCGTGTTTCGAATCAAGCCATGCAGACATTTCCTGAATTTCTTCTACCTCTGCTTAAGTTTGTGGATTGATTCTCCCTTTCAGCTGCCTTCTGTCTGTTAAAATTGCAACAGTCTCTTCATTGTTTCAAACACCAAGTGTCTCTGCCGTTCCTCCGGGCTTTATTTATAAACTTTTGTGGGGAATCATGTCCTCTTGTGTATCTGCTTTGATTCTTTTCCAGTTCTACTGTGGATGTTTATTTATCTTTAAATCCACCAGGGAACCTCTCCTGAAATGAGTTGTACTCTTGATTTTTTTTTCGTGCTGTAGAGAAATGTCTTGACTTTCCCACTCACATAGTATATTTAGAGAATTTCTGTTCTCTCTTCTCCATGCTACCGTAGAAAGCTACAGTTATATCACTTGTCAGTTTACCCTTGAGGAATGTGCACATTTATGGTTCCCTCTCTTCTTTCTAAATTCGGGGTTCCTGTTGCCTCCCAAACAGCCCTGGTAATTCAGGAGCAAACACGTGCACGTGAGGTCAAAATGGCCCAATTCCAAGGTGAAAGTTCAGCCTTTCTCTCCCCCCACTTAATAACTCCCTCTTTCTTGGAGCTCTCTCCTCTTCTGGGGGGACGAGACAGGAGGAAACTGCCCAAAACAAGTATCTTGACGATAATTGGGAGGTTGTCGTGGATCAGAGGAGGGCGTCTGTGCTCAGAACTGTGCTATATTTTTGTCTTAATTCCTCCCTCCAACAAAAGACCTGTTTGGAATTCCTTTGGCCGACGCCCTGCGGCCAGCTTGTCCAGTGTCACCCTTGGCTGACTTGTTCCGAGTCATCTTTCAGACAAAAGACTCGGGGCTTCTTTTCAGCTTAAACTGCATGGACCCGAGGCCAAACCTCCGAGTTTGCCTGTGGCCTCTTGTGACGAGGGGCTGTGTGATGGGCACACGGTGGGGACGTGCTGATGAGGAAGAAAGATGCTACCCAGGAAACAGCAGGAGGCAGGACTCAGTCCGAAAAGGGGTTGATGTGGTTGTCACATAGGAACAGACAAGCGCCCATGGGTGCGATTTATAGAGTTGAGGTTTTTCAGAAAGTCTCACGTGGCAACTAAGCCTACGAGGCTCGATTTCTGATGCCCTTTCTTGTCCTGTTTTCTGCGTTCTAATATTTCCCTTTTCCTTTTATTATTTTTTTCCCCTTCTGTGCTTTCCTTGGTCACATTTTCTCAGTTCACTTTTCTGAATCATTTAGTCAATTTAGTTCGTTTATTGCAATCTTTTTTTTTGGCTGCGTTGGGTCCTCGTTGCTGCCCGCGGGCTTTCTCTAGTTGCAGCGAGCAGGGGCTACTTTTTGTTGCGGTGCACGGGCTTCTCATTGCAGTGGCTTCTCTTGTTGAGAAGCACAGGCTCTAGGGCTTCAGTAGTTGTGGCATGCAGGCTCAGTAGTTGTGGCTCGCAGGCTCAGTAGTTGTGGCGCACGGGCTTAGTTGCTCCGCGACATGGGATCTTCCCGGACCAGAGCTCAAAGCCGTGTCCCCTGCATTGGCAGGTGGATTCTTAACCACTGCGCCACCAGGGAAGTCCCCATTTATTGCAGGTTTTAATTCCTGTTTAGGAAGAGCCTTTGTCCGTTGAATTCCAAAGCGTGTTTTCTCCGCGTTTCACGCGACGACTCTGACTTCCTTCTTTTCATCTTTGTGTGAAACTCCCACGAGGGTGAATTCCACGGATGGATTTTTCTCCCAACTTAGGAGACACCTCTGAGGTTGAAAGAGTGAAAGTAACATAGAATATGGGGCACATCCCACCGGAAGAAGGAACTCAGGTGGGCTGTATTCATATCCCATAAAACTCAGGAAAAGGAGCTGCGGGCCTGAAGAAAGTGACTAAGCCCTAAGGAATGAGAAACGATGTGTTTTGCCAGAGAGGCGTCCCGGGTTGTCAACACGTTGTGCCCCCCATAACATGATCTGCAACGATAGGAGGCTAAAATGGACAGGCTGCGTCCGAGTGGGACACGCGTCAGGGCCTGTTTCCCGAGCGCTGAGCGTTCGGAGGAGAGCAAAACGCAGTCAGTTCTCAGTGATGGAAACGATTCTCGTAACACACTTGAACTCAGGTGCGTGTGTAGCTGCCCTCAGCCTGTAGCTGGAGGTTGCCTCCCCGGCCGGGCGAGGGGAGAAGCGGGGCCAGACGCCTGCGTTTCACACCCTCTCCCGCTTTGCTTCTGCAGCAGCAGCTACTCGGCGCACGCGGCGTACGCCCAGAGCAAGCTGGCCCTCGTGCTGTTCACCTACCGCCTGCAGGCGCTGCTGGAGGCCACGGGCAGCGCCGTGACCGCCAACGTGGCCGACCCCGGCGTGGTGGACACCGACCTGTATCGACACGTCTTCTGGGGCACACGGCTCATTAAGAAGCTGTTCGGCTGGTGCCTATTCAAGGTAAGGCTGCGGTGGTCGGGTGTGTCGCGGTGGCTTGTGTGCTCCGAGCCCACGTGGGCAGAGTTTGGTTTCCCGAAGGGGCTGGGCTTTCTGTACTCGTGCCCGGGGCCGGGGGGGGCGGTCCTCAGGACGATGAGAATCCTCGTGGCCTGGGAGCCCGTGGTCCCATTGCCGAGATAAGCACCGAGGCAGAACCCTCCCCTGTGTATCCACGCGGCATTTTTTTGTTCTTGTTGTTGCTGGAAAGGAGAAAAATCGATTTCGGTCAGAGGCCGGCGGCGGGCTTGCATTTGCTCCCAAGGACCCTGGTCATTAGCGAGCGTGTCTGACTCGGGGCTGATGGATCTCAGAGGGTTATGTCTTGAAAGAGCAGGTGGCATCTGGGGTTGTCCTTCTGGGCTCTCCCTGGCCCTGGTTTGCACACTTTTTTTTTTTTTTTTTTTGCGGTACACGGGCCTCTCACTGTTGTGGCCTCTCCCGTTGTGGAGCACAGGCTCCGGACACGCAGGCTCAGCGGCCATGGCTCAGGGGCCCAGCCGCTCCGCGGCATGTGGGATCCTCCCGGACCGGGGCACGAACCCGCGTCCCCTGCATCGGCAGGCGGACTCTCAACCACTGCGCCACCAGGGAAGCCCTGGTTTGCACACTCTTGAAGGGCATTGGAAGCACACCCGTCTGCCTCGAGAAGTGAAAGCCGTGTGTCTTCCCCTCCAGCCTCCCTCCGGTTCGGGATTAATCGCGTGTGCTTCCTGCTTGTGTTTGTGCCGCCCTGCGCGCGGTGTCTCCTTGGACAGCGCTTTGCTTCTCTTTTTATTTCCTGTTGGCGTACAGTTGATGAACCGTGCGGTGTAAGCTTCAGGGGTACAGCACAGCGATTCAGTTACGCATATACACGTGTCCACTCTCTCAGATCTGTTCCCATTTCGGTTGTTACAGAATATTGAGTAGAGTTCCCTGTGCTCTCCGGCAGGTCCTTGTTGGTTATCCATTCTACCTGTGAGAGTTTGCATCTGCTTAACGCAAACTCCCAATCTATCCCTCCTTCTGACCCTTCCCCCCATAACCATAAGTTTGTTCTCTAACATTACAAAGTCCAAGCTTTTGAAATAAAGGAAGATGACTTATTAAAACCTTCTAAGTATCCCCGATTTACTGATAACTTTTAATGCAGAAGGAAATGAATAGGTGTCTGACGTGCAACTCCTGGTTTAATTGCAAATACCTAGATTAGGTAAGCAATTGTTACTGGTTCCTAACCCAAAAAAAGTTGCAGAATATAAAACATATACACCATTTTCATATTTAGCATCTCATTAAGACCCATGTTTCTCTATTTTTTTTTAAATTAATTAATTAATTTATTCTTGGCTGTGTTGGGTCTTCGTTTCTGTGCGAGGGCTTTCTCTAGTTCTGGCGAGCGGGGGCCACTCTTCATCGCGGTGCGCGGGCCTCTCGCTATCGCGGCCTCTCTTGTTGCGGAGCACAGGCTCCAGATGCGCAGGCTCAGTAGTTGTGGCTCACGGGCCCAGGCGCTCCGCGGCATGTGGGATCTTCCCAGACCAGGGCTCGAACCCGTGTCCCCTGCATTTGTCATCTTTTTTTGGATGGCACGTATAAGTGATACCACACGGTATTTGTCTCTGTCTGAGTTACTTCACTCCGTATGAGAATCTCTTGATCCATCCATGACATTATAGGTTATTGTAAGATAGTGAGGAGAGTTCCCTGTGCTCTACAGTAGGGCCTTGTTGGTTCTCTATTTTATATCCAGCCGTGTGGACATGTCAGTCTCGGTCCCACCAAAGGCCGCTTGGAGGACTCATCTGAGTCCCGCTGGACCTCAGCAGACCCCTCTCCACGGGGCATCGGACACCCAGGGCACAGCACAGCCATGGCCGGATGCCGGGGCGAAGGGCGGGCTCTCACAGTACACGTGAACCAGACCACAGGGGGTGAGGCCAGGAGGTAGGAGCTGGGGACACACAGAAGGCTTGGTGACACGTGCCTGCCGCCACGGCCATGGCTCACATGATACCAAAGTGAGAAATGCTGAACGCCAGGCCCCTCAAATCCCTCCGATTAAAGGTTCCCCGTGTTTCTGTTTCGGTGTCCCTCCTGCTCCATTTAGCCCACGTAGAGTGAGCCCTGACAGTCTAGTATGCACGGGTCTCTGGGTTGTTTTTTTAACGTTTGACGCCATTTATAGTTATTAGAAACTATCATCTCTATTCCTGGTGTTGTACACGGTATCCTTGGAGCTTACTTTGTGCCTAATCGTCTGGACCTCTTAATCCTCTCCCCCTACATTGCCGTTTGGGGTATCTCTTTCTTTTTTTTTTTTTTTTTTTTTTTTTTTTGCGGTACGCGGGCCTCTCACTGCTGCGGCCTCTCCCATTGCGGAGCACAGGTTCCGGACGCGCAGGCCCAGCGGCCATGGCTCACGGGCCCAGCCGCTCCGCGGCATGTGGGATCTTCGCGGACCAGGGCACGAACCTGCGTCCCCTGCATCGGCAGGCGGACTCTCAACCACTGTGCCACCAGGGAAGCCCGGGTATCTCTTTCTTAATCAAACTTCCTTTCTGGTGCAGTTAGGTTGTGATCGGTTTTACCCTGATACGTGCAATAATCATAAGAAAAATTAACATCCAGTCTGTTGCCCTCTGTATGAGCTACAAGCTAAAAATAATTCCTTTACATACAGTTAATCCCCAAGTAACCCAGTGAGGCCCATAGAGGCCATGGTTGTCGTTACTTTACCGTTCCCACTGGAAGCACAGGGATGAAATTACCTACCTGCCCAAGGAGGCCCCGTGCCCCTAGACACATTGGTGTTTCTGTGGTTATTTCTTGCTTTTCTTTATAAACATTGTTTTTTATTTTTGTATTTTTTTTTTTTTGCTTTTTATTGAAGTGTAGTTGATTTACAACGTTGTGTTAGTTTCAGGTGTACAGCAAAATGATTCAGTTATATGTATATATTTTATATAGAGAGAGAGAGATATTCTTTTTCAGATTCTTTTCCACTATAGGTTAGTACAAGGTAGTGAATATAGTTCCCTGTGCGCTACAGTAGGTCCTTGTTGATTATCTATTTTATAGATAGGAGTGTGTATCTGTTAATTCCCAAATCCTAATTTGTCCCTCTCCCCCTTTCCACCTTGGTAACCATGAGTTTGTTTTGTATGTCTGAGTCTGTTTCATAAATAAGTTCATTTGTATCATTTAAAAAAAATTAGATTCCACATATAAATGATATCATATGGTATGTGTCTTTGTCTGCCTTACTTCACTTAGTATGATAATCTCTAGTTGCATCCATGTTGCTGCCAGTGGCATTATTTCATTCTTTTTCATGGCTGAGTAATATTCCATTGTATATATGTACCACATCTTTGTTATCCACTCGTCTGTCGATGGACACTTAGGTTGCTTCCATGTCTTGGCTGTTGGGTGTAGTGCTGCAGTGAACATTGGGGTGCATGTGTCTTTTTGAATTAGAGTTTTCTCCAGATATTTGGGATTGCTGGATCATATGGTAGCTCTATTTTTAGTTTGTTAAGGAACCTGCATACTGTTCTCCATAGTGGCTGCACCAATTTGCATTCCCACCAACAGTGCGGGAGGGTTCCGTCTTCTCCACACCCTCTCCAGCATTTATTGTTGGTAGACTTTTTAATGATGGCCATCCTGACTGGTGTGAGGTGACACCTCATTGTAGTTTTGATTTGCGTTTCTCTAATAATTACTGATGTTGAGCATCTTTTCAGGTGCCTGTTGGCCATCTGTCTGTCTTCTTTGGAGACATGTCTGTTTAGGTCTTTGGAGTGATTATTCTTTTAGGATAAATTTTTAAAAGCGAGTTTGTTTATCTGGAGGCTGTGCACATGTACAATGTGGTACCCAAATTCCCACAGCACATTTCTGCTGATAATTTTCTAGTGTTTTGCCCCCAGACCATATGTGGTCCCACTTAACCCTGCGTTTTTTTCCCCGTTAGCAGTGAGATGGTGTGTTTACAGGACAGTTCTGGCTCCTTACTAGGGTTACGTCTTTCTTTCCTCTGACCACCACCTTTCAGTGGGAGATGCTGATCGGCTTTCACAGTCTTGGCGGGTGGACCATATTCATTTCTTCCTCACCACGGGGTCGCAGAGATTAGAAATGGTGATCGCCAGAGCCCTGGAGGGGAGGGTGGAAACCATAAATGACAGTGGTCGCCCTGAGTTCTCCACCACTGGGCTCTCCTCAGGGCAGCCTTTTGGGGCCACCCGTGGAACTCAGATTCTGACAAGTATGAATTAACAGTTACAACCGGGCCCCAGCATGCAGCCAGCACCAGCTGTAATTACATCTTCGTCAGCAGGCCATCAAAACCCACCTCTCCTGAATCACCCAGTTCCCCTTTGTGGTTCCATTCAAAATCGAATTTCCCTTTGTGCATGTGACAACTTGTGCGAATTGTTGGTTCTTGTCCCGTGGGGACACTTATCTGTGTGTGTGTGCGTGCGTGCATGCGTGTGCGCACGCGTTGCGGAGGGGAGGTGATGATGCAGAAAAAGCTTCTCTGTATATTAGGGACATAATCACTTGTTTCCTCTTCCACGATTGGTCCCCAGAATTCTTGTGCCTTCGGTCTTAGAGAAAGTACTTTTTTGCCAGAATGAGTCAAGGGGTTAACATTTTTTTTTTTCTTGTTGTAAATTGTTCTGTTGTTGAACTTTCATGGTTTCTGGGCTGACGTGATGAGAAATTCCCCTCCAGTATTTTTACCTGTGGCAACAACTGAATCCTTAGCCTAGGTGATGTCCGCAGGGGGTGATGTAGGAAGACCCCAGGTGCTCATTCCTGTTCAAACTGGGAGCCCTGTGTCCAAGGGTCCATCCTTCTCTGCTGACCGCACACCATGGCGATTACTAAAACCGCCAACCGTGATGCTTACTGAAGGGGTTTCCTAGAAACCTGCCCTTGCTTCCGTCTGTTCTGAATTTACTCTTACCTACACTATCACCCTCTTGTCCTGCCTTTCCTGACTCTGAACGGATTATCTTTCCAGACCACCTTTTAGATGATTCTGCAAATCGAGAAAAGCAGCATGTAGGAGGAGGGGGTCTCCTGTGCAATCATTTGCTCACATGTTTTGTACATTTTGGTGGTGTTCCTCTTTTCACAGCCGATATAATCATCGTAAGAAAACTTCATTTGGGAGGGGGAATGTTTTTTTTAATTGGTGTATAGTTGCTTTCCAGGATTGGGTTAGTTTATACTATACAGTAAACTGAACCAGCTGTATGTGTACATTGATCGCCTTGGTGGGAGGATTTTTTATTTAATTCAGGATTTCAGACAGAGCTGCTCTCTGTCTGAATATAGGTCATTTCTGGGTTTGACCACTTCTTTCTTGATGCTTGCGATACTGTGTTTTATAATAAGAAATATATGTGTTTGGTCCTTGTCCCCATTTCTGGCACAGAGCTCCTAAAACCCTTGGAGTTTCCCAAGTGTTGAGAGCCTGAAAGGTGTCTCTTGTTATGTTCATGAGGTGTGCCCTTTGGAACTCACTCAAGGATGGTAGCTGGTTGCCAGGGAAACCAACCAGCAGCTAAAGGGTTGGAATTTTCATTCCCACCCCCTGACCTCTCGGGACGGGGAGAGGGGCTGGGGGTTGAGTCCATCACCGATGGCCAATAATTTAATCAATGGTGCCTGTGTCATGAAGCCTCCATAAAACCCCCAAAGGTCAGGGTTCAAATAGTTTCCTAGTTCGTGGAACACGTGGAGGTACCAGGAAAGTGACAACCTGGAGAGGGTTTGGGGTCCCCTGCCCCCTCCCCAGATCTCACCCTCTGCATCTGTCCCATCTGGCTTTTCCTGAGTTATCTGCTGTTATAATAAACCAGTGATCTAGTGAGTAAAATATCTCCTGACTTCTGCGAGCCATTCTAGCAAAGTAACTGAACCCCAGGAGGGGTCATGGCAACCTTCCATCTATAGCCGGTTGGTCCGAGGCACAGGTGACCACCTGGCGTCGGAATTGTGGTAGAGGGCGGGGTAGTCCTGGGGGACTGAGCCCTTCACCTGTGGGGTCTGAGGCTACCTCCAGGTAGATGTGTCAGAATGGAGTTGAATGGTAGGACACCCAGCTGGAGTCGCAGAATTGCTTGTTGGTCTTGGAAAAGCCACACTTGGGAACTGGTGATCAAAATCTTAGAGCTTTTCAGAGGTGCCGTATTAATTCTCCATAAATGCCCATATATTTATTGCATTTATTCCTAATTATTTCCTGAAATGCTGATGTTTGTTTCGGTTCTGAATATGGTTTATTAAAAATATTACAAACTCTGAACACATCAGAATAAAATATTTAAAAGTCAATAATAAATGAGCACACGTCATCACAGCATCTGCCACGCCCTGCTTTCCTCCAGAGGCACATTCCTTCCTCCCCCGAGACGTAACCCCTATCCCAGGTGTGGTGTTACCCATTCTCCTGTTTCTCATTACGTGGGTGTGTCTCTGAAACTTAATTTTGCATTTTTTCATCCTGACATAAGTAATGTCTGTGATTTACTTTCTTTGCACCATAAATTTGTTTCCTGGGGTCGTTGTAATAAATGACCACAAATCAGGTGGGTTAAAACCACAGGCATTCATCCTCCCCCATCCTGGAGACCAGACGTCTGAGGTCAAGGTGTCCGAGGGCCGCGCTCCCTCCAGAGGCTCCAGGGGAGGGTCCTTGCCGCCTCTTCCAGCTTCTGGGGGCTCCAGGCGCGTCCCTGGGCTCGTGGCCGCGTCCCTCCCGTCTCTGCCTCTTGTCTTCACGTGGCTTCTCCTCTGTGTCTGGGTCTCCCCTGTTCTGTCTCTTAGAAGGACCCTTGGATGTAGGGCCACCTCATCCAGGAGGACCACATCTCAGAACCTTCATGGCTGCAAAGACCGCATTTCCAAATACAGTCCTGTTCAGGGACTAGGGCTTCAACATGTCTTTTGAGGGGTCACAGTTTACCCCAAAGCACTTAGTATTAAATGTCGGCGATCTGCCGATGGTGATGCATGTAGAAGTAGGTTATTGCTTTGCATCCCTGTGAAGTCGTCCACCTGCACATACATCATGGTTCAGATTCATTCTCAGGGTCAAGGACACTTGGGTTCTTTCCTGTTACCGCAGCTTTGCCGTGAAGGGTCCTCCACGGATCTCCACATCTCACTTTCTCTAGGGAATATCACAGGCAGTGACATTTTAAGGCGAGAAGGTTCTCACGTGTTCACGTTTCCTGGGAATTCCATTTGGTTTTCCCAGTGCACAGTCCAGGTACTGAGAATTCCCAGTGGTTTACATCTTCATCATATGCGTTAAGTGTTGGACTTTTCAGTCTTTGCCAGCTTGGGTCCACTGCCGAGCTCTTCAGTCCTGGAGCAGGAAATGGCATTTGCTGTGTTTTAATTTGCATTTGCATTTTCCGCAGTATCCTTGTGGTGGAACGGTGTCCGTGGGATTCTTTGGCATCTGGACGCTGGCTTCTGGGAAATGCCTCTTCCCCGTGTTTCTAGGGGGTGTTTAGCCTTTGTGTTTTGGATTCGTCTCTGTTCTTTTTTCTGGCTGTAGATTTGTATCGGTTATGTATGTTGCCAGTACTTTTTCCTTTGTATTTTCTGCTTCAAGAACATACAAGAAAGTAATATTGTATGGTTATAACCAAAGATATTGGAACATAGGAGAAAAATATTTTGAAAATGGAGAAACAAAAAAATAGATACATGTATATCTGTGTGTATATCTGCACACACGTACATATACATGCATACATATAGATGGAGTATGTGGCATATATCATTTGTGGAATGCACATTGATTTATAACTTCCTAGATGCACATAGTTATATGGAAGATTATTTATTCAAGGGACATGATTCCTTCTCAAGTAATTTTGATATATTAAATACGGGGCTTCCCTGGTGGCCCAGTGGTTCAGAATCCACCTGGCAATGCAGGGGACACGGGTTCGAGTCCTGGTCCGGGAAGTTCCCACATGCCGCGGAGCAACGTAGCCCGTGCACCACAACTACTGAGCCTGTGCTCTAGAGCCCGTGAGCCACAACTACTGAGCCCGCGTGCCACAGCTCCTGAAGCCCGTGCGCCTAGAGCCCGTGCTCCACAACAAGAGAAGCCACTGCAATGAGAAGCCCGCGCACCACAAAGAAGAGTAGCCCCCACTCGTGGCAACTAGAGATAGCCCGCGCGCAGCAACAAAGACACAACGCAACCAAAAATAAATGAATGAATAAATTTATAAAAAAAGAAATATTGAGATTCCAAAATTTCTATCCCATTATCAGAAGAATCACATTATAACGGCCTCCCTGATGACAATGTTCAGTGTACTCTGAGCCTGTACTGCCTGTGGTGATGGCTTTGTGATTCATGGTATGTGGGAACGTGGAAATATAATTGCAAAATATAGGAAAACAATGTTAAAGAAAATAAAGTCTATTTCATTTTAAAAAAACAACAAAAAAGACAGAAACAAGATTTTACCAGTTCCATCCCTGACATCTTCTACTTCCTAATAGATTTGCAGTCTCGATTTTCTTTTTAGCCATATGCTTATTTAATCTGCATATAGGGATCAGACTGTCTCCTTTGTGTGCTGCTTTTGGAAATGTCCCCATCTACTCTCTAGGCAATTAAATAGTAGCTCATGTATCATTTGTCCTGGTAGCTAATTTGTTATTTTGAAGGGAAAACATCTAATGTTTCTCTCTGAAGAATACTTACACCTATTATCCTTTGTATATTATACTTTATCGTATGCTATGTTGTATATCATTCCTAGCTTACTTTTTTTTTTTGAGAAATTTATATATTTATTTTGGGCTGCGTTGGGTCTTCGTTGCTGCGCGCGGGCTTTCTCTTAGTGGCGGCGAGCGGGGGCTGCTCTTCGTTGTGGTGCGCGGGCTGCTCATTGTGGTGGTTTCTCTTGTGGCAGAGCTCGGGCTCTAGGCACACGGGCTTCAGTAGTTGTGGCGCACGGGCTCAGTAGTTGTGGCTCACGGGCTTAGTTGCTCCACGGCAGGTGGGATCTTCCCAGACCAGGGCTCGAACCTGTGTCCCCTGCATTGGCAGGCAGATTCATAACCACTGTGCCACCAGGGAAGTCTTCCTATCTTACTTTTTAAAAAATAAAGTATCAGTTTAATTTTATAAACACCTGACCTACGGGGCACAGGGTTAGACAACTATGGGTTGGTTGCATGGTTTTGAGAATAAAGTTTTATTGGCACACGTGGCTGCTTTCATGTTACAAAGGCAGAGTTGAGTAGTTACAACAGAAACCGAAAAGCCCACAGAAGTCAAAAGTATTTCTTGTCTGGCCGTTTGCAGACAAAGCTGGCTGGCTCTGACCTAGAGAGGGGACTGCAATTTAGTTTCCTTTCCTCCCTTATGTGGGTAGTGTGGGTCAGTACATTCCCTAGAAGGGGTGGTCTTTATTTCTCGAAAGATCCTGACCGTCGTGGAGCCTTATTCTGTGGGATTCTGTTCCCCAGCGACTTCACTGAGCACTTGCTTAGTGATATTTATCCTGAAGCTGGAGATCCCCTTTCTGTGCTGTTTTTTGACAAGTGTGGATGGTAAAGTTTTGATGATTTGTTTAAAAAAAAAAAAAGGAAGAAAGAAAAGAGAGAGAATTAAGAAGCTTTCTATTTCCTGCCCTTTTGCTTCGGAATAGTCTAATTGTCACGAGAAGCTTTTGAAAAGTGGAACGATTCCCTTTGAAAACTCTCAGGGTTTGGGAGTTTTCAGAAAAGGAATTCTAAGTCCGCTTTCAAAACGCCTTCATGCTTGTTGCTTGCTTGAGGGTTTCTTCCTCTTCTGTGGTTGGTTCTGGCAGCATCCTCCTATCGATAGAGTCGTCTGTTTCCAGTGTTAGACTTGATGTGTTTTTACTAAACCTCTTTCCTCCAGCTCGGGAATGCTCCTGATTCCAGTTGAATGAAGTCAGCTACTCCCCTGGGCTCCGTTTAGACCTTCGTTAACTCTTTTCAGTTTGCTTTTTCTCAGCTCACCTTTTAGTCTCTCAATTCTCGAGCAAAGGATGTTAAAATTTTTCAAAATTTACGTTCTTTCGCTAGCAAACATCCACGCTTCGACACACTCCCTATTCCTCCAGGAATCCCTGTACATCCCGAGAGTGTACGTGGTGTTCTTTCTTTGTGGTCCAACATGGAGGTGAAGCTTGCACCTGCGAATCATTTGTTAAAAATCTTTTGAACATCACATGCACATTTGGGTTTAAAATGTGCAACCACGGGGCACTGAGTAATGGTGCTTTCATACATAAGAGAGGAAATTATGGAAACTGTAGCATTCCATAGTGGAAGCCTATTTGTTACCATGGTAATAAAGCAAAAGTGATGTGAGTTGTAAAAAGAAAAAATTGTAGGACAGTGGCAGGCTCTGATGTCACCTTTGTAATGATGATTGTATGTCATCATTATACATATTATTTCGTTACACGTACGTGTGTGTGCATGCTTTGTGTGAAGTCTTCAAGGGTGTGCCCTCGGTCCCTGGGGGGCCGGGGGAGGGGGTCTAGAGGATTTATGTGTCTTTATGTCCCTTTATGTCATTTAATGGCATTCTTTTCTATCACTCCGAAACCTCTATTCTACACGTTATCAAAAGCTGTGGACTTGATTCCAAATTCAGAGCCCGGTCCCCTGGGTAAAACAGTTAGCACCTTGAAACAACCCAGCAGGTTGATACATTCATAAAGATAAGAGGCTTAATTGGTTCTTTCTACAAGCAAGTCAAGACCATTCCATTTGTCTGTGCCGTAGGGTCAGGGAAGGTCTTCAGAGGGAGGGAGTGCCCTTCAGGCATCTAGGAAGCAGTTAGTAGCGTCATAAATCAAATCTAGCTCCGATACAGAAAACCTGCATCTCCCAGAGGCCGTCGGGCCCTTGCATTTGGGGGTGTCATCCTGGCTGCCTCCCCCCACCCCGTCAAGGTCAACGTGTACCACGAAAACATCGTACCACGATTTTCAATGCTGACTACCTCTGGTCCCCTGGTCGGGGCTCCTGTCCAATAAGCCCTTTGAAATTCCCTTTAGCAGGTCTCCAATTACAAACCATCACGTCTCCCCTGTGGAGTGTGCCCTTGTCAGAATAACATATGTGGCTGGCCGTGGTTGGTTCCCTTCACCACGCATCTAAATCTGTCCAGTGAAGACGGATCGGAAAGTCTGGTTCTCGGGTGGATGCGCTCAGCGGCTGAGAGGCCTGGTTAAGCACCTCAAGGACACACGTCCAGGGAACCTTCTGTCTCACCTCTGCGTCCTGAGCTGCTCCGTTGTCGGGGACCAAACGTCCAAGTGCAAGCACGCTGTCCCGGCAGCTTAAGACATGTGACACCCCCAGTTGACATTCCATCATGTCATAGGGACCCGCCATCCGTGACTCCAGGCTCCTTGGAGGTCAGCCTCTCGCCGGAGATGCTGGGTGACCCAGGGGAAGCCCAAGGTCATCACAGGGGTCCTCATAAGAGAGGCTGGGGGGCTGAGGGTCAGAGAGGGAGAAGTGACGGCAGAAGCAGAGGTCACGGCTTCCCGGCTTTGAAGGTGGAACAGAGGACCACGGGCCAGGGGATGCAGTGGCCTCTCAGAGCTGCAAGAGGCAAGGAAACGCTCTCCCCACGACACCTCCAGAAGGAACACAGCGCTGCCCGCACCTGGATTTTCGCCCAGCTCCACTGTATGCTCCCGACCTCTTAGGATTTGAAGAAGATGATACCTTTGTGCTGTTTTGAGCCGCGATTTTGTGATGATTCCCAAGGGCCCCCAGAGGAAATTCAGCCACTCTCCTCTCCCCTTAGAGCTCAAGCGTCCAGACCATCGTCTTGTGGCTTTTTAGGGTCCTTGCCTTCAGATCCTGCCTTTCTGGGGCACGCTGATAAGACTCACCTCTCAGGTGGCGCCTGCGTCACCTACCTGTGCCGGGCGCTGCCCCGGACGCCACGAGGGAATCCTTCTTGAAGCATCAGCCCCTCCCATCCTGATGATGGCTTTGACGCAGGTCTTAGAAACGCCCAGATGACGCCCACGACGTGCTGGATGCCGCACAGCACTTTGTAAACATCGGCGTGTTTAGTCTGTATTCCAAGACCACGGGGCGGGCACGAATCCTGCCCCCAGTTTACCGAGGGGAACGTGGAGGGATTTTTTTTTTTAACATTAGAAACGATTCGGTTTTATGAATGAACATATATTAAAATTCACAGTTTATAGTATAGTCTAAATAAAGTCTTTCAAAAATCCACTGTAGGGTCCTCGATCGAAGCAAAGATGACAAGGATTCAAGAAACATCCTTCTCCTTCCGATACCGTGATCTGAGGATGGTGCACGTCACGCACCAGGCATGATGGAGTGTGTTTCCTGGGTGCCCTGTGCTGGCAAATGCATATCGGATTCTGAATAGACAGCAAGATGCTCTAAACAGTGCTCCCTCTGGGATAAATAATATCTCCCATTTTCTATACACCTTAGGAAAAAAAAAAAAAGATCACATCACCTCATGGGATTCCCTAGGAGGCAGGGAGCAGGGAGTTAGGGTGTGATGTCCTTCAGACTCGTGACATCTCTCTGCGCAGAGCTGTGAAGACAGTTAATAGGGCATCGGGAGGTATGTCCCAACATCGTACCAGGCAGCGGGTACTCCTGCTTCCTCAGCAATCTTCATGAGTGCTGAAAGGAGGAGGACGGTGTCAATGATCTGCCCTTGCAGTGAATGCAGGACACAAAAGGTGCAGCCCTTGGAGGGGGTTGAAGGCTGGGCTAAGGTCCAAGGAGCCTGAACCAGGCTGGGACCATCAGTGATGCAGAAATAGCTCAAGATGAGGGTGGCCATACTGTCATTTCTCCCTTGTCTGCTGGATCCCTCATCAGAACCCCAGATCCCCACAAATGGTGTGAGCTACCCCCATCTCCATTCTCCCCAGGACAACTGGTCCCAGCCCCAATGAGTGTCTTAGATGTTGGGTCTGGACCTCCTCCCAGGACGCACGATAACGGATGTCAATAGTGGTGTTATTACAGATGGCCAGTAGGCACACGAAAAGATGCTCAACATCACTAATTATTAGAGAAATGCAAATCGATACTACAGTGAGGTATCACCTCACACTGGTCAGAATGACCATCGTTAAAAAGTCTACAAATAACAAATGCTGGAGAGGGTGTGGAGAAGAAGGGAACCCTCCTACACTGTTGGGGGGAATGTAAGTTGGTGCAGCCACTATGGAAAACAGTATGGAGATTCCTCAGAAAACTAAAAATAGAACTACCATATGATCTAGCAATCCCACTCCTGGACATATATCCAGACAAAACTCTAATTCAGAAAGATACGTGCACCCCAGTGTTCCTAGCAGCACTGTTTACAATAGCCAAGACATGGAAACAACCTAAGTGAACATCAACAGAGGAATGGGTAAAGAAGGTGTGGTACATGTGTACAATGGAATATTACTCAGCCATAAAAATGAACAGAATAATGCCACTTGCAGCAACATGGATGGACCTGGAGATGATCCTACTGAGTGAAGTAAGTCACACAGAGAAAGACAAATGCCATGTGATCTCACTTACATGTGGAATCTAAAATATGGCACAAATGAACTTATCTACCAAACAGAAACACGCTCACAGACACAGAGAACACAGTTGTGGTTGCCAAGGGGGAGGGGAGATGGGGGAGGGATGGGTGGGAGTTTGGGATTAGCAGATGCAAACTATTATATATATAGGATGGATAAACAACAAGGTCCTACTGTAGAGCACAGGGAACTCTTCTCTATCCTGTGATAAACCATCATGGAAAAGAATATGAAAAAAGAAAGTGTCTCTATGTGTATAACTGAGTCACTTTGCTGTGCAGCAGAAATTAGCACAGCATTGTAAATCAACTGTACTTCAAAAAAAAAAACCCCCCAAAACAGCGATGTTGTAGGATCAGATGCACCCAGCCTACAGAGCAGCCCGTGGACTGGAGGGTATGGTGGGGTGGACCTGGGGTCTGGTTAGAGGCTGGTGCAGGGGTGCAGAGGGGCAGAAGGAGTTCGTTTTGAAAATGATTCTAGAGACCAAGTCACGCCGTCTTGACTGCTTGCCCGTGGAAAGTGAACCAAGAAAGACTCGGGTCATTGGGGGTTTCTGACTCAGGGGAGTCGGGGCGCATGGTGGTAGCTGTCCAGGAAACAGGGGAACTGGCAGGTGGGGATGGAAGGATGATTGACCCTGAGGTGTGTCCGTAGGGTCTCTACCTCTGGTTGCCAGCTGGGCTGCTCTGAGCGTCTGTGCAGCTCAGAGGTGCAGATGGAATTTGTGGCTGCACACATGCAGGCAGGAAGGGAGGTGACCCACGAGGCCGTGGGTGTGGGTGACGCACCCATCATGACTGATGAGGAAGATGGGGAGGGTTGGAGTCTCTGGAAGAAGCAAGACCTGGCCGTTCCGTGCAGCACCTCCCCTCCGTCCTCTCTGCCCCTCATTTTCGTAATTTGTTAATTCTGGATAATACCATCTCCTAAGACTGTTGTGAGCATTGCTGACATAATACATGGGAAAGCATTTGCAACACTGTAAAGCCCTGGATAGTTACGTAGTTATAAGGCATTCGTGTTCCCCTCTCACCGCACACAGCTCGCGGCTCTGTTATGCACAGTGTGAACCCCACCCTCTGCTCTCTTTCCTTCGCTTCATTTTATTTTATTTATTTAGTTTTTGTGCGCTTGTACCCAGCCCTCGACCCATCACCTCTGCTGGTTTTCCGCTCCAGGGGCGCGGCGGCTCTTATCTAAATGATCTCTGTTGGCTTTTTGGCTTCATGCAGAGAAAAACTTCAGCTGTAAATACACAGTGCTCTCCCCAGCTCTGCACCCCGGGCCCTCGGCGTGCGTCTGTCCTTCAGGGATTCCGAAGCCTCTGATAAAAGCCACCATGTTTCCTACCGGGGTTTGGCTTCCCATTTGAGACATCTCTGCTTTCTTACAAGTCTCCAAGAGGGTCTTAGTTTTTTTATTTTAAGCTGCAGGTAAAATGGGAGATGTTATTTATCCCAGAGGGACCACTGTTTAGAGCATCTTGTTATCTCTTCAGAATCCGACTCTCATTTCCCAGCCCATGGCACCCAGGAAACACACTTCATCGTGCTTGGAAGAGCTCCTATCAATGACAAGTGAACAGGGACAGATAATCCAGTTGTACTGGGAGCTGCAGCAGGTGTACCTGGGAGGTACAGCCTTCATTTTAAAAATCGTAGGAGGTACCGTCCTCAGACCCACGGTGTCATCAGAACAAGGATGTTTCCTGAACGCTTGTCATCTTTATTTTGATCAAGGATCCTACAGCGGATTTTTGAAATGCATTATTTAGACGATGAACTGTGAATTTAATATGTGTTCATTCATAAAACTGAATCGGTTTTAATATGTTAAAAAATCCCTGCATGTCCTCCTCTGTAAATTAGAGGCTGTATTTGTGTGCACGTCGTGGTGTTGGAATACAGATTCAATGTGCCAACATGTACGAAGTGTTTTCCAATAACCACAGCCTGGGTGCCATGGGGATGTTTCCGAGACGTGTTTCGAAGGCATCATTAGGAATGGGGGTGGGGGATGCTTCAGAAGGATTCCCTCGTGGTGTTCAGGGCAGCGCCTGGCACACGTAAGTGCTGCAGGAGTTTCTGCTGCTCCCACCGAAGCTGCTTGGACCAGTACCATGACCTCTTTTGTCTGTTGGGTTCTAGCTCAAAAGGATTTGGGGGAAGGTGTGCTGGTTATTTCCTCTTCATGCTTTTTGGATAACCTGAAGACATCCTCGTTTAAATATAGAGTTGGGACATGTAGTCATCAGCTCAGGCTGCCCCAGTAGAACACTGCAGACTGGGCAGCTTAAACAACAGACATTTGTTTCTCCAGGTTTCGGAGGCTGGGAGTCTGAGATTACAGTGTGGGCAGATTAGTCCCTGGCGAGGCTGTCTTCCTGGCTTACAGATGCCGCCTTCTTGCCGTGTCCTCACGTGGTGGAGAGGGAGCTCTGGGGCATCTTCTTTTAAGGACACTAATCCCATCCTGGGGGCCCCACCCTCATGACCTCATCTAACCCTAATCCCCTCCCAAAGGCTCCATCTCCTAATAGCACCCCGTCGGGGATAAGAGCTTCAGTGTATGAACTTGGGGGTTGCACACATTCCATCCATAGCAGGACGTATGCATTCACTGGACACCTGTTTCAGAAGCATCTCCCACCCGCCATGGACGTTGCTGGTCTCAGGTCTATGTGGCAGAACCTGAGCATCGGGGGCCGGACACCCACACAAACACCTGGCATCTGGGTGAGGAAGCTGAGGCTAACGGAGAGTGGGTGGCTTTAGCAAGGTCTCCTGGGTCACGAGAGGTGATGCAGAAATTGAACCTTGGTCCTGGGACCCGCAATTCTTTGGTGCCACTCCCTCCTCCAGAGGATGTAGCTAAATGTCCCAAAGTTAAAGTTGGGCGTGGGAGGGAGTGTGTGTTGTGCATGTGACCGAGTGTGTGTGTGTGCCTGCTTATACACACATGTGTGCATCTCAGCGTCTACCAGACTTCCTTCCTTTCACGCAGGCATGATGTGTCATCACCCTGATGGGTGAGGGTTAGGACAGTGACATCGGATGTCGGGAAGAAGAAATGCATAAAACCGTCCATTTCGTGAGCTGTCAAAACATTTAGGAATTAAAAAGTACAAAGGAAATCTCATTTCTTCTATCTTTATCATCTGCCCAGGGCTTGGAAATGTTCTGCAGATGCTCGGGGGTGGCTGTTTTTAGCCCAGCATCTATCATGTGTTTAAGTGGGATAAGTGGATGAGATTAATTCTCCGTGAGATGCATGAGCATGAAGAACAGCTCTTTTTTTTTTCTGTCCTTTTCTATGTCAGAGAACTACCTGGCTGGGCAGGGCCACCCTGGGTGAGTGTGTGTACATGCATGTAAGTGTATTTGTGTGCCTGGGTGTATATGTGTGTGCATGTGAATGCATGTGTGTGTGAATGTGTGCATGAGGGTATGTGTGTGTGCCTATGAATGTGTGTGCATGGCAGTATATGTGTGTGCATGTGACTGTGTGCATGTGACTGTGCATGGGGGTATATGTGTGTGCATGTGATTGTGCATGTGACTGTGTGCATGGGTGTGTGTGCATGTGAATGCATGTGTGCATGGGTATGTGTGTGTGCATGGGGGTATGTGTGTTTGCATGTGAATGTGTGCATGTAAATGTGTGCGTGTGAATGTGTGGATGGGTGTATGTGTGTGTGTGCATGTGAGTGTGTGTGGATGTGTGTATATGTGTGTGCATGTGACTGTGTATGCATGGGGTATATGTGTGTGTGCATGTGAATGTGTGTGTGGATGGGTGTATACGTGTGTGTGCATGGGGGTATATGTGTGTATGCATGGGGTATATGTGTGTGCATGTGAATGTGTGCATGTAAATGCGTGTGTGTGCATGTGAATGTGTGAATGGGTGTATATGTGTGTGTGCATGGGGGTATATGTGTGTGCATGTGAATGTGTGCATGGAGGTATGTGTTTTTGCATGTGAACGTGTGCCTGTAAATGTGTGTGTGTGCATGTGAATGTGTGTGTATGGGTGTATATGTGTGTGCATGTGACTGTATGCATGGGGTATATGTGTGTGTGCATGTGAATGTGTGTGTGGATGGGTGTATATGTGTGTGCATGGGGGTATATGTGTGTATGCATGTGACTGTATGCATGGGGGTATATTTGTGTGCATGTGAATGTGTGCATGTAAATGCATGTGTGCATGTGAATGTATGTGTGAATGGGTGTATATGTGTGTGTGCATGGGGGTATATGTGTGTGAATGTGTGTGTGTGCATGGGGGTATATGTGTGTACAAGTGAATGTGTGTGTGTATGGGTGTAAATGTGTGAGTGCGTGTGACTGTGTGTGCACGGGGTATATGTCTGTGGTTCGAAGTCCCTTTCCTTCAGAAACAGGATGATCAACAGATTTCCATTGCAATCCCGCTCCTGACAGTAGCTGAATTTTGGGCCCAGTGCTGTCCTTTGGGCATCCCACGCTCATGCCCGGCACACCACAGGCAGTACCTTCTGAAACTGCCATCCTTTTGTCTTAGTTGGACATGCGGACCACAAGCACTGTTAGCCAGACAAGAGGCCTTTCAACCTGTGGGGGAAATGGACCCCCAGATACGGCCCGCTGGAGGACCCAAAAGAAGCAGCCTCTAGAGAGGGCTGGACACGTCCCAGGGAAATCCCCGGAGCGGGGGAGTCTGCGGCTGCAACAAAGCAGGTCTTTCTGATGGAGGTGACTCACTCTGGGGGTGAAGCACGGCAGGGGGTTTCTGGGCATGGACCCCTGAATCCTCGGCCTGGAGAACGGTTGACTTACGAAGCAAGCTCGTCCCAGGAGCCGATTGAAGGATCTGTTTGCCAAGGAGGTGCAAATCCATCCTAACAGGAACATCTCAGACACCCCTGAAGGGAAGAGCAGTTCCTCTGTCTTGTGATAACGTATAACGGAAAATCACCTGGAAAATGTACGCGTGGGACCCTCCCAGCTCTCACCCTGTGGCCCACGCTCTGCACGTGGCTGTGCCCGGTCTGGGTTTTATCACAAAAGTGGAATCCCAAGGAGATGCCGTCTTGGATTCTGTGAGTCGTTCTTGGAAATCCTCAGCCCTGCGGGGGTCCTGGGTACCCCAGTACCTACAGTCAATGGGTCCGGAGTGCAGGAGGACCCCAGAGACGTGTGGTGAGTGCCGTTAAGGAGAACCGAGGCCATAAGCACGCAGAGGCTTCGCCACCTCTGGGTGGACAGTGCCAGGAGCGAATCCCAGGACGCCCAGTTGAGGTGGAAACAGAACCCTGGTCCTAGCCACTGCCCCGGGAAGACAGGTAAATCCAACATCCGTTCCCAGAAAGCAGACTCAGGGCACATGCGACGTGCAGGCAGTGTCTGCTGTTGAAAATGAGTAAATCCTTTTTTCTTGGAGGATTTTTTGTTTAATACATCTGAAAAGAATGGCATATACAGAAAACCGGATATGAGAAAGCATTGGAGCCACACTGACGCATTGACAAGGATGAGACTTGGGGCTGGTGGCATAGGTGACCTACACGTTTCTAGAAGTTGGAAGCTGCAACTAAAATAAGATGAAAAAACCCCTATCAGCACTTGGGGAAAAAACCCCAAAACACTTCGGAGTCTTCATAAGGCTGCGTGTCAGATCAATATGCTTTATACTTTATAACTGACATATAACATTGTATAACTTTATCTCCATAAAAAAGTAGTAGAATCCTGTCTAAAGGAGCTCGTTGCTACAGTGAAATGAATGTTTTTTCCTGAAGAGACGTGACCCCTGACCCCTCCTGACCCCATGGCCACCCCTTCCCACCCCGTCCCAGCACATGAGAACACAGGCTTTCCAGTAACGCGTGTTCCCCTCTGCGGACTTCCTTGCAAACCTTCAGGCTCCTCCTGGGAGACGCCCATATGTTTCAGATTGTCTTCGTCAACTCATGTCTTGACCGTAGCGTCCCAGGATCTTGCTTCCTTGAGTATGGGACCCGGTAACATCAAAGGAACAGTTAACCTGGCTGCCCTCAGCAGTTTCCCATCTTTGTCATGTCCAGTGTTTTGGCAGGTGGGTACACAGCCCTCTTGGGAGATCACACGGGGAGGTGTTGGTCTTCCAGACAATACCTTCAAAGTCGCGGCTTCTCTGCCTGTCAGGTGGCTCCGTGGAGTAAAGGAAGCTTTGCCCTGCACTTCTTTTTTTAACCTTCTCCAGCCCGACTATAAGTGCCGGGGGACATTTGTCATCACGACTTCCGAGATAGCCCTTTTGAGCACGTCTGAATCCAGAAAAATGTGACCGTGGGGTTGTTTCCTGGCCTGCGTGTGTACCTGAGGGTCCCACAATGGTACCCTCTTAGAGGCACACGAGAAGGACCAGGGCTAGGCGCGTTGAGCGGATTTCCAAAAGTGTGTTACATGCGATGAGCTCCTGAAAAGTCATTGTCATGACAGTAAGATGAGGGAATTATGTAGGTTTCTGGATATTGAATCGTAGCCCCAAAGCCCCTCACTTACCACAAGGTCTAATCCCTTGACCTTCTCTGCCTGGTTCTTTTAATCCACTGGTTCTTTTTTTTTTTTTTTTTTGCAGTTTTAAAAAAATTATAGTTGATTTACAGTGTTTCAGGTGTACAGAAAAGTGATTCAGTTTTATATATATATGTATATTCTTTTTCTGATTCTTTTCCATTACAGGTTCTTACAAGATTTTGAATGTAGTTCCCTGTGCTGTACAGTAGGACCTTTACATATAATAGTGTGTGTCTGTTAGTCCCAAACTCCTAATTTATCCCTGCCCCCGTTTCCCCTTTGGTATCTGTAGCTCTGTTTTCTGTTTGTGAATCTGTTTGTGTTTCATAAATAAGTTCATTTGTATTATTTTTTAGACTCTGCATATAAGTGATGTCATATGGTATTTGTCTTTGTCTGACCTCACTTAGTATGGTCCATCCATGTTGCTGCAAATGGCATTATGTCATTCTTTTCCATGGCTGAGTAATACTCCATCACACACACACACACACACACACACACACACACACACACACACACACACACACACACACACACACACACACACACACACACACACACACACACACACAGTTATATATATACACCCCACCACCCCACGTCTTCTTCTAATCCACTGACCGTGCCCAGGGACCAGCTCCCAACCCAAAACACAGGGTGTCTGGCGTTCAAACCTTCCTCCTTCCCTCCTACTGCCCGAGGTCCACTTTTCTCAATCTCTTCTCAGCCTTTCAAGCTTTTTCTTGAACTTACAGTTCTCCTGCTGTAACTCTCCTCACTGCATGGAAACCAAGAACCTTTCTGCCGTCTCGACGTTTCCACCTCAAATTGCTAAATGTCGTCCGTTCAACACACAGGCGGAACAGTCATCTGCTCTGAGCCAACGAGGAAGCATTTCGGTTTCATCAGGCGTTGGCCAGACAGCAGAAACGAACACCACGTTGTAAACAACTGTACTTCAATAAAAATAAACTTTTTAGAAAAGAGTTGGAGACCTGAGTATTTACACTGGGGTCTTCGTATGCATCTGTCGAAATGGATTAACCCGATGTGGAAGTACAGCCCACTTGGGTGCACTTCCCTGCACCCATGGAGGCTGGGCTGCCCCAGCCTGTCCGGCCCGGCTTTGTGCCTGAGTCCATGGAAGAAGGTCAGAGGTGCTGTCTCACCCACAGTGTCTGTGAGCGTGGCGACCCCCGTGTCTCTGCTCTGAAAATTGACTTCTGTTCTTCTTCCCTTCTCCCTGCAGACCCCGGATGAGGGAGCCCGGACCTCCGTCTATGCGGCGGTCACCCCAGCGCTGGAAGGCCGTGGGGGCTGCTATCTTTACAACGAGAAAGAGACCAAGTCTCTGGGGGTCACGTACGACCTGGAGCTTCAGCGACAGCTGTGGGCCAGAAGTTGCCAGATGACGGGCATCGCCGATGTGACCCAGGAGGTCTTCTAGGGTTAGCCACCCGCCGGGGAGACCGTGATCTGCCAGGCGCGCGCAGGTGTGTCTGTGCTGGACCACGTGTCTGCGTCGTTCACATCCCCCGCCCTTGGGGCTCTGTCTCCCCAGCGTCTCCCGTCGGCTTCCTTGCCCTGGGCTGGAACTTGAGGAGAAGAGGAATGCTGAGTGCGACCCCAAGCAGCTGGCCCTCAGCCATGAATCTCGTGATCCCCAATGTGTCCAGTTGTACCGGGTGCCCTGAGTCATTAAACCCTGCCAGCCACGCAGGCGGTGTTCTTGCTTAGCACAGAGGCGCCGAGGACCCTGGGTAGAAACATCCGGGTGAAACGAACACTTTCAAGGGGGCCTGGGACTCTTGGGCGCTGGTGGCTTTGAGAGTGTCCTGTGTCCCCTGTTCTCTCACTCGCAATTTGTGCCAGAGGTGCGGTTCTGATTTGTGGGTCCTGGAAAGGGAGAGACGTGAGCCTTCCTTAGTCTGTTGATCAAGGGTCATGTGACCACCCTAACCCTCTGCCCCACCATCTTTAGTGGGACCAGGTCCTAGGGGCTTCCTGCCGCCATTAGGGCATCTATCAGGGCTCTCACCCTGTGACTCATGGAAAGACCCTCAACAGAGGGGTAGGGAATTCTCTAGGACACGGGGTAAGAAAGGGGGCCTGGACACCTGTCACCGTGGGGTCTGTGGGACAGGGTTGGGGCCTGGACCCTGTCACCATGGGGTCTGTAGGAGGGGGCCTGGACACCTGTCACCATGGGGTCTGTGGGACGGGGCCTGGACACCTGTCACTATGGGGTCTGTAGGACAGGGATGGGGCCTGGACACCTGTCACCATGGGGTCTGTGGGATGAGGCCTGGACACCTATCACCATGGGCATCTGTAGGATGGAGCCTGGACACCTGTCACCATGGGGTCTGTGGGATGGGGCCTGGACACCTGTCACCATGGGCATCTGTAGGATGGAACCTGGACACTTGTCACCATGGGGTCTGTGGGATGGGGCCTGGACACCTGTCACCATGGGCATTTGTAGGATGGGGACTGGCACCTGTCACCGTGGGGTCTGTGGGATGGGGCCTGGACACCTGTCACCATGGACATCTGTAGGATGGAGCCTGGACACCTGTCACCGTGGGGTCTGTAGGATGGGGCCTGGACACCTGTCACCATGGGCATTTGTAGGATGGGGACTGGGCACCTGTCACCGTGGGGTCTGTGGGATGGGGCCTGGACACTTGTCACCATGGGGTCTGTGGCACAGGGACGGGGCCTGGACACCTGTCACCATGGGGTCTGTGGGATGGGGCCTGGACACCTTTCACCATGGGGTCTGTAGGATGGGTACTGGACACCTGTCACCATGGGCATCTGTAGGATGGAGCCTGGACACCTGTCACCATGGGGTCTGTAGGACAGGGCCTGGACACCTGTCACCATGGGGTCTGTGGCACAGGGATAGGGCCTGGACGCCTGTCACCATGGGGTCTGTGGCACAGGGACGGGGCCTGGACACCTGTCACCATGGGGTCTGTAGGACGGGGCCTGGACACCTGTCACCATGGGGTCTGTGGCACAGGGACGGGGCCTGGACACCTGTCACTGTGGGGTCTGTAGGACGGGGCCTGGACACCTGTCACCGTGGGGTCTGTAGGACGGGGCCTGGACACCTGTCACCATGGGGTCTGTGGCACAGGGACGGGGCCTGGACACCTGTCACTGTGGGGTCTGTAGGACGGGGCCTGGACACCTGTCACCGTGGGGTCTGTAGGACAGGGACGGGCACGGGGCCTGGACTAAACCAATCATGGGATTCAGCTGCACAGAGTTTGCTGGTCTGCACATTCCCTCACCATTTTTTAGGGCCTTAGTCTAAGAATGGCAGCTTTGCTGCCCACTTGCCCTTCAGTGGTCACATGAAGCCTCTCTCCTGGTATCTGCTTCTTCATTTCATCGTCTGTTAACACAGGCATGTTCCTCTCCTGGAGATGTGTGCAGGGCTTGGATTCTACTTCAGACCACGATACTAATGTAATAACAACAATCATGTCGAATGCCCCGTGCTTCCCTGGATTTGGGTGCCCATCGCAGTCTGTCAGGCTCTTCCTGAACTAGTTTCATCATGGACCTTCCAGGGTCTGCAGACACCTCATCTTTCAGCAGCGTGACGGCCGCCCTCTATGCCTTGGAAACAGGTCAGTGGTGGGACCATCCTGGTTTCATCCAGTTCCCTCTAGTGGCTTGAATGGTGGCTTCTCAAGATACATGTCCACATCCTAACCCCTGAAACCTGCACATGTGTTCCTATTGGGAAAAGAATCATTGCAGATGTCATTAAGGTCTTAAGATGAGGACACCATTCTAGCTTATCCAGGTAGGGCGAGTGTACTCACAAGGTTGCTGATTGGAAACAGGGAGAGGGAGAACTGATTACAGAAGAGGGAGGGGGTCATGTGACCACAGAGTCAGAGATGGGAGGGATGCGGCCACAAGCCCAGGGACGCCTGGAGCCCCCAGAAGCTGGAAGAGGCAGGAAGGACCCTCCCCTGGAGCCTCTTCAGGGAGCTCAGCCCCGCATCTTCAGAACTGAGAGAGAATAAATTTCAGTTGCTTTAAGATACCAGCACCTTGATGGTAATTTGTTACAAGAAACTCATACAGTTGTTGACACATGTGAACATCTCTAGCAGCTTAGTGGACCTTTGCCTGGGCATCCGGGCCCGCCCTGCTTCACCCACCAGTCAGGCAAGGAAGGCTCAATCCTCTCTCTGAGAATGGCTCTTGGGTTCTCAAATTCCAACATGGAGAGATCAGACATTTAGAATGCTAGCGAAAGGACTCTGTGTGTTTCCTGCCAGACTGCACCCTGAATTTCAAGACCAGGGACCACTGGTCAGCTAACCATGCATTCCCTCAATTGGCAAAATCCCACTGAGGCCCCAAACCTGATGTCAGCCCCCAGCACATTCATGCGTTGGAAAAACAACCAGCAGCTCTTCCAGAGTGGGGTTCACACTACACCAGATAGATAGATAGGTAGGTAGGTAGGTAGGTAGGTAGGTAGGTAGGTAGATAGATAGGTAGGTAGATAGATAGAAAGGGTTTCCGGGTCAGCAAACTTTTTATACATAGGACCAGTTAATAAATATCTTCATATTTTAGGGCTTTATGATCTATTACAGCTACTCAACTCTTCCATATGACACACAAGCATCTACACACACTACGCTAACGTGTGGCTGTGTTCTAATAAACCTTTATTTACAAAAAGGGGGGAGGTCAGATTTATCCGAGGCCCATACTTTGTTGACCTTGGGTTTTGACCCCTGCATGCCACGTGGAGCATTGTAAGTCCTGTCGTATGGGTGGGCATTTAGCCTCAGAAAGACTCGGTGTCTCGCCCGGTTTCAAGTTCCTGCTGGCCCTTAGGTGGGAACCTCAGGGGTGTCTAACCCCAGAGACCATGTTTTCCTTACAGATGAACAAGATGTTATGAATTCTGTGTCGTGCAACCAGGAGACGTTGGTGTAAAAGGACAGGAGACCAGGACGTGTATGTTTGAGTCCTCACCTCCTCGCCTGCATCCTGCTGTGGTTGGCAGAGCTGAGACTGCAGCGTCTGGGACTGTTCACATGGTGGCCTGAGAGGAACAAACCAGGGCCCCTTCTGCAGGTGCGCAGACTCTGCAGGACGTCCGCTCAGATAAGAAACATCCTGACACCCCTCCCGGGAGAACCATAGGGTGACAAGGAGGCTCCCGGGGACCATGGACCAGCACGAGGAAGAGAGCTGCCAGAGGGTCAGAGATTCCTGTCCCCCTTCATCACAGTTGCAGGGGAGGTGATGATTACGGTGTGAAGCCACAAGACGATTTGTGGGTCCTGGTGGCCCGTGGCTCAGATCACTGTGTGAAGATGGGGGCGCGTGGTCCCAGTGGAAAACCCTGCTTATTCAAACAGCCTACTATTATGTCATGTATAAGAGTGTCCTGGGCGGCTGTAACACAGGACCACAAACTGGGAGTCTGAAAAGAACAGACATTCATCCAGCCCCCGGTCCTGGAGACCAGATGTCTGAGGTCAAGGTGTCCCAGAGCTGTGCTCCCTCCAGAGGCTCCAGGGGAGGATCCTTCCTGCCTCTTCCAGCTTCTGGGGGCTCCAGGCGTCCCTGGGCTTCTGGCCGCATCCCTCCCATCGCTGCCTGTGTCTTCATGTGGCTTCTCCTCTGTGTCTGTGTCTCTCCTCTTCTGTGTCTTATAAGGACACTGTCATTGGATGTAGGGCCACCGTCCTCCAGGAGGACCTCATCTCAGACCCTTCACTTCCATCCGGATAATCAAGAATGATCTCTTCATCTCAAGATCCTTCATTAGTTACATCTGTCAAGAGCCTTTTGCAGACAAAGTCATATCCACAGGTAACAGGGTTTAGGACCTGGTCATATCTTTTTGGTAGAAAATATTCAATCCACTGCATGGTACGTGAACTGGATACTTGGAAACTCAGGAAACATCCATTCCTTTTCTGGTGAACTGGAAAACCACGGAGGTCACGGCTTCTTCTATATGTACCCAAGGCCGCTTTCCTGGGCGAGTGACCCATGTCACTACACGGGACCCTGGGCTCATAAGGACGCCTATTGGCTTAATGCCCTATGACCACCATCTTGAAATGCTTAACGAAGCGTGAACAAGGACCCACATTTTCATTTTGTCCTGGAACTGCAAATGCGATAGCCCTCTTTGCTCACGTTCCTTCCACCCTCAAGAAAGAGGAGCAAGGCTGCACCCAGTAAGGACACCCCCCCCCAGCACGCCCTCCATCCAGCCACTGATGTGCTCAAACCTACCTTTCATGGGTGGTGAAGACCTCTCCCCAAGATCCAGTAAGGCTAGTGGGTTTTGGCTGCACACTGGGGGGGCCTCTGAAAACCACTAATGCTCAGCTCCACCGTCAACAGAATCCCCAAGTTCGTTCCTCTGGGCACCGGCATTTATTAGACCTCCTCAAGCCATCCTCTTGTTCAGGCAAGGTGGAGACCCTCTGGGCCAGGCAAATGCAGATTGAAGCTTCCAGCCCTGGGCGCCAGCCCCTCCCAGAACTGCTCAGATGTTCTGCTAAGCCCTACAGCCCCGACTGATGTGTTTCAGAACTAGAATTACTTTGTATGTTCAAACCAAGATGGAGACATGCCTTGTCTAATATTTCCGGACAGCCAGGATGGCAAAGCAGGATCTTGACTTCCAGGAAGATGCCAACCTTGGAGCATTGGCACATCACTAGAGAGCCCTTTACGGCTTGAGGTCATAGTACACAAGTGCCAGCTACTCTTAGCGGCATCACAAAGTTGGTTCCCAAGTACAGACTCAGGATGAGGATGCAGGATGAGTCCTGGCCAGTCCGACATCCTCTGTCACTTTGAGAACAAGCTTGCTGGCCCCTGAAAGATGCTGCAGTCCCTGGGCGAAGATAGGCTCTGAGAGCAATTTGGACTGTGTAGGACCCTGGCCTCACAGGACTCCTCCTCTTTGCATGACCGGCCTTATGTCGCTCGTCCACCAGGGGAGAGAGAGGACACAGTTCTGGAGAAGTTACCATGTTCCCTCGACACCTGATGATGGAACATTCCTCAGAGCTCAGAGACACTTCCCAGCAGCTGGAGAAGTCTCATGGACCACTGGGTGAGTAAGGCCACGTCCGTGGCATGGTGGGCACTGGGGGTCCTGGGTTTACACCTGTCGCTGTCGTTCAGGGAGCCTGGGAAGGGGGCTGTGTGCATACACACCGGGATGGATGGCCTTCCATCCCTGGGCAAGTCTTGATTCAGTAATTGGACCCATGGTGCATGTATTTCTCAGTTCCCTCCACGTAGCATCAATGAGTTTTGTTCGACAGTGGGGACAACCACCTCATCCATTCATCCATCCTTTTGTCCTTCCATCCATCCATCCATCCATTCGTTCGTTCGGCAATGATGTGTTGAGTAGGGTTACCCAGCCAAGCTCTGAGCAAACACTGGATGGAGCTCAAAGTTGAGTGGCACAGAGCTCTTGTTCTAAAGGAGCTTGCTGTCTAGGGTGGGATTAGGACTCAAAGATATCAGGTCTTAATGCCTAGAAACTGGGGGTGGTACCAGACGTGATAAGAGGCACTTTTGACGGGAAAGAGTGGGCTCTGCAAAGGCGGGTCTGTGTCCGATATGACCCAGTTGAAGCTTCCTCCGTCTCGGCTCCCACTGGATTTTGAGGGTGCCTGTATCGAAAATACCTCTCATCTTGGCTATTAGGAAATACAACCATAGAAGGTGCACCGGGCTCCCTCCAAGGCTGGACAGGTTGGGAGGCTGATTAGGAGCTCCTCAGGTGACCCATGGGTCCGGGAGGTAGCACCCTGCCCATTTCCCATGTGAGCTCTTCCTTGGGAAGTGTCAAGTCTCGCATTTGTTAAGCACCCTCGTTAAGTCTTTTGGTCTCTGTGTTTCCGACTCTTCATCCATCAAATAATGCTCCTAACATGTGCCCTGTCTCCAACCGGGTTTGCCGAGTGGACAGCAAGACGGTATGCGTTCTGTTTGAAGGATGCTTAGGGGTAAATCCCCGCCAGGCATGGTTCTCCATCCAAGCTCCGTAGTCACTGAATTTGTCGTTTAACCAGAGAAATGAGTTGGAGTTGTATTTTCTGTCGTCTGGGTACCAGTGTCCTAGGTGTTGGATCTAAATCCGTAGCTTGTTTACCGACGGCCACAAAAACACAAACACGATCCCAGACATGAGGACATCCTGGGTTTCTGCATGTGTGATGGGGGAGCATCTGTACGTAGTAAAAAGCTTGAGAATTTTTCAGTCTCTGGGGCTCTCTTCAGTGAAGCATTTTCTGAAGTTCACAGTCTCTTAGCGATCTTTGCGTTTATTGCTAGCTTAGAACTTCTGGTGATATTGCCTACATCTGTTCCTTCCCTTTTTTTCCCTTCATTCTTTGCCTTCATTCTGGGATGTCATGTCGGGCTTCCTGAGTTAATGCCTGCCCTTTATTTTTTACTTTTCATATTTCTGGTCGCAGGGTCCTCATTTCTCTCTGTCCCTTGGGCTGCATCTCATAGATACATAGTTCAGTCCTTATTTTCATGGTTCCTCTTTACCCCATGGGTTACTTCAATGGGTATTTAAAAATCCCCAAGTATATAGAATTAAAAATAATCCTTTTACTGTCATGGGTCCAGGAATGCATTAAAAAGTACATCTGTTCTAATTCACCCAGAGCCTACTTGTTTTGTCCTTAAAAGACCCTGCGGGACTTCTGCTCTACCGTGGTACCAGATGTGTAGATACAATAAAACGTTTTCATTTAAAATATCCTGGAAAGGAAAAAAATAGCATGGGAACGAAGAGGAACACTTTTTTAAGGGAGGAATATTTAGTTTTCTGGCTTTATTGAGGTATCAGTGACAAATAGGAATTGTATCTCTTTAAGGTGGACAACATGTTCTGATTTGCAGCAACAATGTGAAATGTCTATTGTCAACTGCATAATTTGGTCAAACAGTTTACCCTCCAGGATCCCGGTGTCCCATTCTGTTCAATGGGTCTTTTACGGTTATAAGACTCAAATAAGAGGATGGATCTAAACGCGTTTTAAGGCTGCAAATACGTTTCCTATACGAGTCATGTCGCCGTTGTGGGTTTGGTGCAAATCACGGGGACCTAGTGATCTGGACTCCTTTCCTGATATCCTGGTGCTTCTAAGCAGTGGCTGTTTTCTCCGGGGTGCAGGGAAAGGTGGGGAGGGGCACCCTGAGTGGACCTCGCACTAGCATTTGGCAGGAGGAGGCCAGCGTGTTAGATTTCTTACAAGGCACAGGACAGGGTACCCAGTGTCAGATGTTCTCACACCTCACATGACTTCTTCACATCTGGCTAGACGTTCACATAGGGGAAACCCTGTTTATGGTTAACCCCAGCCTAGAACTCACGGCTGTTTACACATCAGTGCAAGAGATTGAATTTCCAGGCGAGCAACCATTGCATTCATAGAAGATTATCCTTGGCTTGAATGTTCAGCATTTGGGGAAACCGTAGGGCAGGCGGCAGCTCGTGGCATTTGAGTTACCAGTTCTCTAGGCCTGGGGCAGCCGGCACCATCTTGGGGATCCAACATACGAAGACATCCCCTTACTGCTTCACCCTCTCCGGGCGGGGCGGGGGGGAGGTCCAAGCACTGCTATGTTCAAATGGGTATCACTTTATGGTCATTTGTCTGTAGGTATCTGTGATTTTGTTTTAGGAAAGTAAAGGGACGTTAAAAATGGGTTAAGCTACATCCCCCGGGTGGAATATTATTTGGCCATGAAAAAGGAATGAAGTATTGATACATGGTATATCGTGGGTGGACACTGGAAACATCCTAAGTGAAAGACTCCAGGCACAAAAGGCTACATCGTATATGATTCCACTTCTACAAAATACCCACAGTAGTAAACTCCAGAGAGACACAAAGTGGCTTAGTGTTTGCCAGGGGCCGGGAGTAGTGACCGCTCACGGGGACAGGTCTCCTTCTGGGGAGATGAGAAGGTTCTGGAACCAGATAGAGGTGGTGGTTGTACAACATGGTGAATGTGCTCAGCGTCCCTGATTTGTCCAGTTTCAATGACTCATTGGATGTTATGTGAATCTCGCCTCCATACAATTAAATACTTGCTACGAAGCAGATACAAAGCACCTCCCAGCAAGGCTGTGTTTTCTTCTCAGCCCCACACACTGGGCATTCGCGGGCGGTGCTCTGAACCGGACCAAACTGATCAATGGAGCAGAAGCGGTCTGGCCTGACCGTCCACTTCCATTTTTCCTTTGCACCAGGATTGCATAAGACATTCTCCCCTTGGGATAGCTTTCCTGAGCCGGGATTCCCAAGAGGGCCAGAAGAGCATTTTTCCAGGGATGTCAACCCCGGCGATGGTAGGGTTGACATAGTGTGATGCTGTGGGTTCTGACAGACCTCGAACATCGTCCTCGGTTTCCACGAGCAGGGGTTACGCCCAACTCCTGTCCATCTAAGCTAACTGCTTGGTGCCGGTGCGGGAACACCCCCATGGTGGGCTCCTTGGGTATTATATCCTGTCATAGATAGTGGACAGCCCTCAAGTTGTTTCTTGCTTCAATCAGATCAAAAATAACTAATACGGGTGCTCGTTTCCTTTTCAAAAAGATTGGGAAATAAGACAGGAGATGTGGGGCTTCCATTTAGGAAGTTCCTACTTTATGCCAGGATATTTCCAAAATGGGGAGATTAGGTTTGACATAAATACATTACCATGTGTAAAATAGGTAGCCAGTGGGAACCTGCGGTACAGCACAGGGACCTCAGCTCGAAGCTCTGTGATGACCTAGGTGGGTGGGATGTGGGGGGAATGGAAGGAAGGTCCGAGAGGGAGGGGATATAGGTTTACATAGAGCTGATTCACTTCATTGTACAGCAGAAACTAACACAACATTGTAAAGCAACTCTACTCCAAAAAAAAAAAAAATTTCCAATATCATCTTATTTAACCGTCTATGCATCCTGCAAAGAAGGCGTCCCCGTCTTGGGCTCCCAGGCCCCCAGGCCCCCATCCACTGGACCGTATGGACGATATGTCCATGCCTCAGACGTTTCGACACTTGATGTTTCGAATGAAGCTTTCAGCACACGCTCCGGGCAGCCATGTCTTGTCCATGAGGTCCTGTAGTGTAGCAGGTCGAACCCTTCACTTCCAGGTAGAATCAAGCCTCTAGGAAGCAAAACACAGCTCTCCTCTGTCTTCAAGGTCATAGCCTGCCTTTGAAGGACGCTGAAGGTCATCCTTTCACATTGAGAATGTGCAACTTCCGGTCCAAAGCAGACCTTCCCTCCTTAGCCACTGGACCAGCCTCCCAGCCACCGGGGCCATAGATCTGCATATCAGTGGCTGTTGGCAACTTCACTTTGTATTTTAGTTATTTGACCTTCAGGCGTCCTTGGCAAAGGCAAGCAGCCTTTAATGCTCACTTGTAGCAGGAGCCCCGCTTCCTTTAAAAACTCTGTCTCCCTATGTCTGAAGGGCAAGGAGGCGGAAAAACAAGAGTTTCAGTAACCTTCAAAATAGAAAAAAATAGACCCCACTGGGTTCCATCATTTTCTGCCCGTCTTTGAAATTCTCTCCGTGGAAGGTTTTATAAGTACCAAAGCGGAATGAAATATGACAGTCGATTTCCTGGGATTGGAAGGACCTCAGAGGCCATGCATGAATGATGACGCACCCTTCCCGGGGCTGGAGGGAGTTATAAAACCGTCCAAGGTGATTCAGGGACCTCCGAAGGCACAGGATTTGCTGTCGGGATGTGTCTTGGGTATTAGGAAAAAATCGCACCTGGTTAAGTTAGAGACGCAAAATTATATCCCGAGGAAAATAACCGAAAGCATTTCCAGGCAGTGCAAGTGGCAACTCTCTGCTTGGAAAACGATGGATGGAACCCCGATGGGCGAAACCAGAGAACGCACGTGTCTTAGAAGTTTGTAAGGGAGGGAGGTCAGGACACAGCCAGGAAACTGGACCAAGTGGCCAGACGCCTACACCTTGGGTTTTCTCACAATTCGATTCATGGATATGAGTGTGTACATACATATACGTGTATGTATATATATATATGCATAATTTATAAGGGGTGATGTTATTGGCCACCCAGGTATTCTCCACCTGGGCAGCGTGGACATTTGAGGCTGGACGACTCTGATGTGGGCGTCCTGGGCACTGGGGGCTGTGGAACAGCATCCCTGGTCTCCACCCACCACATTCCAGGAGCCCCTCCACAGTCGTCACACCCCACAATGTCCGTAGACATTGCTAGTGTCCCCTGGGGGTCGGGATTACTCCCTTTGGGGAACCCCTGGGTCACTCCAAAGACTAAACCCTTCAAAGCTATGTGCACTAGATTTTAGAATTGCAGAGCTGGAATGCACATTAAAATTCCAAGTGACTTATCAGTTTGTTTCAGACCAAATTAAAAACAACAACGAAAAAGCCGCTGAGATTCCCCCCCCCCCCCCCCAGCTGGTGAACACTGCTGTTTTCTTTTCCGAGGGGAGGTGTCCCAGGCTCCGCCTCTCAGCGCTTAAGGGTCTGGGATGCTGGGGAGAAGCTGGTGGGCGTGCCTCCCACCCCACCCCTCCCATCCCCACCTGACAGCCCGGACGCTCCGACCAGGTGCGCCGCCCTGAGATGCAGCTTCCACATCTGGAGCTGATATCCTGCCCACCCCCGCGGATGGTGATCAGGGATGTAAGCGGATCCGGCAAGGATCCCGGCAGCTCCAAGTGGCTATGACACGCTTGGCCTTTCTGGAATCGCGATTTCTCGGTACCATTTGCAGCTCAGCTCTGGACCCTTGTCGGGGGGAGAGAGAGAGAGACAGACTGAGTGTTTCATGTACCATCTTAACCATTTTTAAGCGCACAGTTCAGTGGCATTAAGTACATTCACAATGTACTTAATGTACCATCCCCACCATCCGTCTCCAGAAACATTTCATCTTCCCAAACTGAGACTCTGTCCTCATTAAACACTCACTCCCCAGCCCCCTCCCCAGCCCCCGGCCCCCACCATCCTACTTTCTGTCGCTATGGAATCGGACTCCTCTAGGGACCTCATATGACTGGAGCCCTACGGGATTTGTCCTTTTATATCTGGCTTCTCTCCCTGAGCATCACGTCCTCAAGGGCCATCCACGCTGTAGCCTGTGTCAGAGCTTCACACGTTTTCATGGCCGAGTCATTTTCCCCTGTGTGGATGCACCCAATGCTGTGTATCCATCCATCCACCGTCCATGGACACTCGGATTGTTTCCACCTCTTAGCTATTGTGAATAACACTGCTGTGAACATGGGCTCGCAAATATCCCTTTGGGTCCCTGCTTTTACTGCTTTTGGGTAAATACCCACATGTGGAATTGTGGGATCATAGGGTAATTCCATTTTCAAGTTTTTCAACACATAGAGCTCTTTTAAACACTTTACATGCAATAAGACATTCACTCGTTTTTGCAGGACAGTCATGTGAGTTTTAACTCATGTACAGATTCGTGGAACCACCACCCCCGATGGGATTCAGAACATTTCCGTCACCTCAGAGTATTCGCTCGTCCTGGTTCTTTATTCACAGTCAGACCCTCTCTCCAGCCCTCATCCCTGGCGACCACTGTCCCTATATTTGACTTTGCCAGAAAGTCATATAGGTAACATCCTGCAGTACTTAGCCCTCTGAAATTGGCTTCCTTCACTCAGCAATATGCATTTTGCTGAGTCGTCGCAAGGAACGATGGCCCATTCCTTTTAATCACCGAGTGATACTCCATTGTATGCACGCATTGTATGTAGTTCATCCTTTAGTTCATCCTTTCCCCACTGAAGGACGGCCAAGTGGGTTTCCATTTGGGGGTGATCTGTGCAGAATGCTGCTACCAACATTCCTGTACAGGTCTTTGTGTGAATGCAAGTTTTTGTTTCTCTTGGATAAACATCTGTGAGTAGGATTGCTGGGTCGTGCGCTAAGAGGATGCTAACCTATCAGAAACAGCCAAACTGGTTTCCAGAGAGGCGGTACCATCTTGCGTCCCTGCCAGCATCCTGTGGGAATTCTAGCCGCCCCACATCCTCAGCAGCGTTTGGCATTATCAGTATGTTTAGGTTAGCAATTTGAATAGGTGTATCGTGACGTCACATTGTGGGTCTGAGTGTGAATCTTTTTACAGAATGTAGAGGTTTATGATGAATAGTTTTTCAGTGATTTTTTTTTTCATATAGATTCTAAGTCAACACGGTGCTCAGTGAGAGAAACCAGACACGGAAGGACACACAGTGTGTGATTCCATTGGTAGGAAACGTCCAGAACAGGCAAATTCACAGACAGAGAATGGGTTCATGGTGTCGGGGGCTGGGGGAGGGGGATGGGAAGGGACTGCTCATGGGGACGGGGTCTCCTTTGGTGGGATGAGCGTGTTCTGAAACTAGACGGAGGTGATGGTTACACAACATTATAAACGTACTACATGCCGCCAAATCTTTCACTTTAAAATGGTTACTTTTATATAATACGAATTTCACGTCCGTTACAAAAATCACTAGCAGTAATTTTTTTAACGACTTTAACCTAATGCAAAGGAAAAAAAAGAAGCCCATTGTTAATGAAACATTACCTGGAGACTGTTCCTAGAATCTTTTCATCTGTGTGCATTGTGAAATTCTGCAGAGGTGAATATGGTCCCATCTGGACCATCAGAGGAGGATGAGCTGGTGTCACCATCAGAGGTCACCCAGCATCTGGATGTCCCTCATGTTTGGGGAACATTTTCTGTCTCATGGGCAGAGTCTGTCTCCTACCAGGCACGTGGCAAAGGCAGAATCTTCCCTTCTTTGTCCTTCTCCTGCCCCTGGGACAGGCCAGGTGAACCTGCTCCATCAGTCACACAGTTGCCGGGAGAGGGGAGAATCACGCAAACCTGGTGAGGCAGGGTTAGGGTAGGTGGTCCTGAATCGGCTCTCAACATGGCAATGGTGTGGTCCTTCCAGGCAGCGGGAGGATGGGTTCAGGGCAGCATCCAGGCATCTCCTGTGTGAGGCCAGTGCTGGCTGGGGCAGCCGAGCTGGACCCAGGACCTGGGGCGTGATGTTGCTTGGGCCCTGCCTTTTCTCTGGTCCGGCAGTATCCTGGGCATTCTCCAAGCTGCCCATCACCTTTTCTTCTAAGACAGTTCAGTAGTGGGTGGACCTGATTCTGAGGTGCAGACAAGGAGATGCGTCGCAGCCTACATCACAGACCCGGCAGCTCCCAGAGAGGGTCGTCCCCTCTTAGCCAAGTCCCAGAAAGGTCGTTCACGGCATCTCGGGGCAGCCACTCTATCACTTGTTGATACCTTCTGATACCTCTTTTCTGTAACCAGATGGGAAACGAGATGGTCAGACACACTGTTATCAAACAAACTTGGGTCCGGTCACCCACGTGCAACAAAGCCAATCTGCTGACCCTGGGTTGTGGTGAAGGAATATACAGCGTTTATTGCAGGCGCCAAACAAGGAGTCCAGGCAGCTGGTGCTTACAAGGCCTGAACTCCTCGATGGCTTTCAGGGGAGGGCTTTTAAAGACAGGGTGAGAGAGGGGCGTGGTGAGTGTGTGATCAGCTGGTGGACATTCTTCTGACTGGCTGGCAGGGAGGTCATCGGCAGTCCACATCGTCAACCTTCTGGTTCCGACTGGTCTGGCGTCTCCATGCTGGTGGGCAGCATGCAGGTGACTTCTCCCACCTGCTGGGGTTTCAGTATCTGCAAAACAGCTCACAGGACATGGCTCAGAATATGATCTATAGCCCTTGAGGAGGAACTAAGGTCCTTGACTTTGTTTAGTGGCTACATTATGATTATTTTGTCGTGCTGGACTGTTTCCCTTTGCTTCTCGTTTTCCCACTTCTGTGATTGAATTTGCTCTTTGGAACTCGGGGAAGGACTAAGAGGTGAAAGCTTTTCTACAAACAACAGGAAAGCAGAGGACGTGGGGGGAGGGGTTCCTGTCCCCGGAAGGACTCACAGGGTCCTGCTCAGTTACAACATTGTTCGTAAGAATTGTACAAACCAGAGAAATGAGACAAAAGCAATCCAGTGCCCCTTCAGCGCCACGTCTGAATGTTATGGAACCAAACCGTCTGGGGGGGGCTGCATTTGACCCTCTGCAATTGTAACCTTCCGTGAATTACTCTTGGGTATGGATTAAGGACCCAGCTGTGTCAGGTCACCTGGTAGCTTGTAGAAGATGGCGAAGTAGTCAGTGATCTACACCTCAGAGAACAGATAACCCCGATGTGGCAGGTTTACTGCCTTGTAGGACACCCGCCTGCTTTGTATCTGACTTTTCCATTTTAGTCCAGAATCCCGTATATATTTACCAACCCCTGCAGCTGCTGTGGGACCAGGCTTAACACTGCACACACTCCCTCGTGAATGAGGTTCAAAAAGCCCTTGATACGGGCTCGCGGTGCATCTGTAGAACAGTCGTGGTTTTATGTTTTCTGACCTCGTAGTTGGACACCGTCAACCATACAGGGACGAGACGTCCAGCCACCGGGTTTGCCCTGGGAGGGTCTTTCCCACATCATTCCAAAATCCACCAAACACCACTCTCTCTGTCAGCGTATTTTTTCCCTTCCTGTGGTTTCCTGAATAATGGTCTCCCTAAAACATCCCCATCCTAAATCCCAGAATACCTGAATCGGTTCCTGGATGTGGCCAAAGGGACTTTGCAGGTTGAGTAACTGAAGGATGCTGAGAAAGGGTGAGGGTCCTGGGTTATCCAGGCGGAACCAGTATAATCATAACGGTCTTGATCAGAGGGAGGCGGGGGCGTCAGATAGATAGAAGGCAAGAAGGCGACAAAAGACAGATATCAAGATGGAACCCTGCTCTTTGGAGGAAGAAGCCAGGAACCAAGGATGCAACTCCGGAAGCTGGAAGAGGCAGTGACATGGATTCCCCCAAGTCCTGCCGACACCCCGATTTCAGCCCTGTGAGACCCGTGTCAGACTTCTCACCTCCAGAACCGGAAGGCAGTAAACGTGTGTTGTTTTGGGGTCATTGGGTCCAGCAGCCCAGGAAGCTGATGTAAGCCCCCAGCGCTCACTGACCCCGTGTCACGCCCATGTTTGCTGAGGACGGAGAAGCAGCTGCCCATCTCTTCTGAGCCCGAGATTTCCTACGACTTACGGAGCTTTTGCTGTCCCTTCATAGAGCCCAGCGTTGAAATCGATCCAAACGCAGAAAGGCAACCCTGTCCTTCCTTCACTTGGAGACAGCAAAGTGGGCTGTCATTGCAAACTGGGCTTTTTTTTTCCTTCTCTGTTTCTCCCTTGCCGACCTGGTCTCTCTCTCCCCACCATCATATCTCCTCTCTCCTTAGCTGTTCATTTCTATTCCTACCCATTGAATAACAGCTACACCGTGATCTCCGCCGGTCCCTTGGAAATTAATTTAGTTACCTTCACAGGGAATGACCGCTTCTGACTTTAAAGTACCAGACGCCGGGGCAAGAAGGGGGAGGGAGTTAGCCCCCAGCCAAGGGCACAGATGCCGAGCAATGAGAGCTCCCTCCAGCCCCGGGGCTGTGCTGCAGACCACATTAGTAATTGATGCTCTGAGCTGGCTTCCCGGGCGGAGATGCGAGCTCCGTCCTTTGGACCATTCTTCAAGTCGTTCTGAGTCTGTGCGTTTGTCAGTGTGAAGGTTGAATCGGAGGACAAAGAAAGAAAAGAAAGAAAAAAAAGAAATGCCTTCCTTGAGATAAGATAGAAGGGCAGCGTGTAGGTGTGACAGCTCTAGAAAGAAGTGTGCACCTGTGTAGGTACATCCCCTTACTCTGTCTGCATTACCTGATTTTCTACATTGGGAGCTCTTGGATAAGGGCAGCCTGGGTGGGATGGGGAGAGACCCTCAAGGCGTCTCTCTCTGATCTTCCCCTCTCAGCACCGGGAGCAGAGGCTTCTTACATTCTGAAGTCATCAGTGAGATGAATTTTTAAATGGTGGCTTTTTGTAAAAGGTCAGGGTCCTACAAGGACCCTGCTGCGTGGGACGTGACCATGAGCTTCAGGTACCCAGGAACACACCTTCCCTGGAGGCCTGGGTGATGCTAAGGTCAGCTTTTGAGACCCAGAGGCTGTTTCCGCGAGTTCTGTGTGGGAGCCTGGAGCTCTGGGGGGCTGTTCCCCAGCAGTGTTTCTGCATCAAGAATTCTGTCCTTTTAGATGACTGCGTCTTCCAGACCTGGTTTCTCAGCCTCAGCCCACTGACGTTTGGGGCTGGATGACCCTCGGATGTGGGGTGTCCTGTGCACTGCGGGGTGTGGAGCTGCATTCCTGGTCTCCACCCACCACATGCCAGGAGCACCCCTCCCCCGAGTTGTGACAGTGGGAAGTGTCCCCAGACATTGTCAACTGTCTCCTGGGGGTAGAGTCTTCCCCAGTTTCTAACCATTATCATAGATAAATAGATACAGATGGCAGACTTTATTTAGATAGGTGGACGGATGGATGGATTAAAGAGATAAATAATTAGATAGATATAGATGATAGGTAGATGATAGATCGATAGATGATTGATAGAAGATTTTATTAGATAATAAAGATAAGATAGAGATGGATAGATGATAGATTAGATAGATATTGTTAGATAGATGCTAGATAATAGATGACAGATAGTAGTAGATAGAAGCTAGATAACAGGTAGATAATAGATGATAGATGTAAATACACGTAGACATGGATCTGAATGTCTACACAGACATGAACACAGAGACTGAGGACAACCAAGGAGAGACATGAAGTCTGTGAGGAACAGAGCAGGTGGAGAGAATTGACAGAGGGTCAGAGAAGGGGTGACATTCAAGCAGACCTCCCTGATGGGAGGGGGTGGGCCCTGCATCTACCTGGGGTGCAGGGCGCTCCGTGCACGGGGCGGGCAGGATGTGTGAAGCCCCTGGGGCAGGGCTTGGCTTGGTGATTCCAGCAGCGAGGAGACTGTGTCGCTGGAGTAGGTGTGTCTTGAGACAAAGTCCAGGAGGATGACCTCACTTGAGTTGAAAAGCTCTGTCCCTCCGTCGGCCCCAGCGTCTGAGAATTGAGGGTAACGGGGGGTATTCACCGGGGGAGGGAAGAACGGGGGACCAGAGGAAGGGCTGAGCCTAAAGAGACCGTGTGGGATGGAAGGCAGGTCTTAGGGGGAAACACAGCCATCGGTGAATCACGCAGAACCCACCTCCTGGTCACCCAGGGCACCACCCACGGCTGGAGCCTGTGGGCACTGGGTGATGGTGGGTCACCTGGGACCCTGTGTGGGCACCTTCCGGCCTCCTTCAAGCTGCTGGGAGCACCGCGCACCCAGCCGTGCTGGCCTCAGGCTCGTGGAGGACGCCAGCAAGGGTCCGGATGCACGAAGATCCCCGTCTGGCATCATTGGATTTTCATTCTGCGCCGCCCCCACCCCCACCCCCACCCCCACCCCACCCCCCCCACCCCACCCCGCCCAAGGACCACAGCGCTTCTCAGCAAGGACGTAGCGTGATTTTCCAGCGCCCAGGAAATAGCAGCAGGTGGGGAAGTGGGCAGGTCACGGGGGCTGAGAGGCTCCCAGGCAGGAGGCCACCGCAGGGTTACGGCCAGAGGGACAGAAGGGCCAGAAAGTGAACCCTACCCGGGAAGAGATGGCTCGTGGTCCTAAGTGGGAAGCAAAAGCCAGGGGAGGAGCCAGTGCACTGGATGGTGGAGCAGGAACCCTCAGGGTAGAGAGAAGATTGACAGCCTGGGGCTAAACGGCAGCGCATCCTCTTGGCTTTTGTGGAGCTGGTCAGAGGTCACGGCCTCCCACGGAGATTGATTATAAATCAACATATCCCAAGGCTCCTTGTGAAGTTGAAAGAAGACCCTGGGGACTTCCTGGGCAGTCCAGTTGTTAGGACTCGGCGCTTCCACTGCAGGGGGCACTGGTTCGGGGCACTGGTTCGATCCCTGGTCCGGAAACTGAGATCCTGCACACCGCATGGCTCGGCCAAAAAAAAAAAGAAAAGAAAAGAAAGAAGATTCTTGGCCTCCACCCACAGCCTGAAAACCCAGACGGCAAAAGTGGGAAGGGTGCGGCTGATTTGGAGAAAAGAAGGTAGCTCTTTTCATCCATACATGCGTGGATGAATTTATGTTCACGTGCATGCATGCCTGTGTGCGCGTGTGCTCCTGAGTGTGGATGTCTGCTCGTGCAAATGTATGTTCATGTGAGCAATGCACATGTGCATTTATGTGCACATGTGTGCATGCATGAATGTGTGTGCATGAATAAATATATGTGTGCAGGTGTACGGTGCATGCATGCACTTATGCATATGTGTGTGTGTGCGTGTGTGGGTGTGCCTGAGTACGTGTGCATGTATGTTTGCATGCCTGTGTGGGTGTGTGTGCATACATGCCGTGCATATGTGCAGTTCATACATGCACTCGTTTTCATGCACGTGTGAATGAGTGTGCATGGGTGTGTGGATGCCTCAGGTACGTGTGTGCGTGCACGTGTGCGCTGATGCCCTTGTGGTGCATGCACGTGTGCATCGATGCCCTTGTGTGTGTGTGCCTGTGTGCTGGGGCGTGAGTGGATGTGGGAAAACAGAACTACAAGCCCTCAGACCCTGACCCCCGGAGCCGCCCCTTGGAGGAAGAGCCGATCGTGAGCCCAGATGGAGGGGCAGAGTGGGTGCACAGGGCAGGATCGGCACCCACGTGCGGCGAAGGCCGCTTTGAAATCCGCGCGGCGCGCTGCACGCACCGAAAGAGGGAAGCACGGCTGACGGTGATCGAAGAAGTGGCGTTTGGACCCAACCAACGCATTCCAGCCTTCCAGCTGCAAACACGGCGCGGGAGTTCGGCTGAGGTTGGGATCGGCGCTGAAGACGTTCTCCAAGGAGCGTTTCCCGCAATCTCCAAGGCAAGGGGTCTTGGCAGGAGAAGGTGTGGACGGAGGACGGAGCAGGGGCGTGCGGAGGTAGGGAAGTCACTATAGAGGCCCGTGGGCATGGGGCAGAGGAACCCGAAAACAGCCCAGTTTCCATGAAAACAGTCTGTAGGGAAGCTGGGGATTGAACGCCAGCAGGCTCATTCACGGTGCAGGGTGATGAAGCCGGCCTGGTGTCTTCGGGCGCCTTGTTTTCTACTGCGTGTCCGCATCTGCCCCCGCGCCCGTGTCAGCCCTGCTGTGGCATCAGCGGCTGTCACACGTGTCCCAGAAAACACACGTGTGTGTCTGTTTCCTGCAGGCGAGACGGCACCGAGTCCCAAGCCCTGGTGTCCTGGCTTTCTGACCCCGAATGCCATTTAGGGAAACTCACTGTGTACATTCTCGTCCCGAAGTTGGTCTACTCACAAGAGAACCGTTTTGTTTTCCCCGCCTCCCAGCGATGGCCCAAACCTTGGCATTGAAGGAACGGGAGGAATCTTGCTAAAAAACTGAAGGGAGAGATTCAAGGGAAGGGAGAGGAGAGCAACATAAAATTCTGCGGTGGCCCCGAATCCCATTTTCTGTCCCTGGGAGTGCGTGTTGTCCTGTTTGTACGTGTTCAGAAACGACCGGCGTGATTGTTTTCATTATCCCCTCGGTCCTTACGGCACGTGTTTTTCCCGGACGGTGGTATTGCTTCCATGGCATTTTATAATGCCTTTGTAAATTTGGAGAAGCCTGAGCCCCACTATCTGCAAACAAAGTTAACATTTTGCGATGAAACTCCAAAAAACAGCCTCCGTCAACCGTCTGCCCCATCTGTGCCTGAAATTCTGGTCGACCTTTTCACCTGTGTTCTTACCTGATACACACAAGCATCTTAGGAGAAACACTTCATTTTACCCATTTTACAGATGAGAAAACAGAACCTCGGTGAGCAGGGGTTTTTGCACACGATGCTGTACAACCACTTTCGACAGGGCTCACATCACTTGATTGAAAAAAAGAAAACAGTAACCATTTGTGATGCCCGTGGTGGCAGTTATAAAAATTACACCATAGCATAGGATGTGGTTGAACTTCTCAGGATCTTTTTCCAAAATGACCACAAAAATGCCTTACTTTTTTAAAAATTGAAATATAGTTGATTTATAATGTTTCAAGTATACAGCAAAGTGATTCATTTATACATGTGTATGTTTATATTTCAGATTCTTTTCCCTTGTAGGTTATATTACAAGATAGTGAATAGAGTTCCCTGTGCTATACAGTAGGTCCTTGTTAGTTGTCTATTTTATATATATAGTAGTGTGCATCTGCTAATCCCAAATTCCTAATTTATCCCTCTCCCCTGACCCCCGCCATTTCCTCCTTGGTGACCATAAGTTAGTTTTCTATATCTGCCTGCCATTTGGATGCAATGATTTAATTATCATTAAAAAAAAATGTTGTTTTGTTCCTAATTAGTCTTTAAAAACCCCACCGAGTGTAGATGAGACCTGATGGAACCTAAGGGCCTTAGCTATACCTTAAAAGGCAACTTTGGGATGATTTTAGACGCTGAAGGTCAGAGGTTTGAAAGCTCTTTCTGTAAAGGGGCAGATTGTCAGTATCTTGGGCTCCAAGGCCAGAAGTCCCTCTTACAGCTCCTCAGGTGTTGTAGGAATGTGGCCATGAACAGTGTGTCAATGCACAGGCCTGGCTGTGTACCAGTAAAACTTTATTTACACAAGGAAGCGAGGGCCGGATTTGGCCCACGTGTCACAGTTTGCAGACATGCACTTTTGTGGGTGTGGTGCTGCCCTGTGCAGAGGGAAGTCCTATCAGACAGAAAAATGCATTCACCTTTGGGAATTTTACTTACTTTTGTCCTCATACAAGAGCTCGAAATCGGTACTTTGTCATTTTTATTTTTCGCGAGGTTAAAGTGTTTAAGCGATAATACGTCATCCCAGGAAGCTCGGAGGCCCGTGAGAGGCAGGGAGGGAGCAATTTGGGGACAGGTGGTCACGTGTGGTACCCCCTCCCCCCACGTCCCTGGGGAGATGAGCTCATTTGGGGTCAATGGAGGTGGATTTTGCTCCATTGATCTTTGGTAGAAGGAGGTCTCGTCCCTGGAGCGACATCCAGCGGCCAGTCCTGAGATACTTATGCTAATCTATTAGCTCATTCCCCGCTGCCAGGTCTGCTTTCCTCCACAGCTTCAGAGCCTTGCTGGCCCCTTCTCAGCCCCCACCCCCACCCCCAGGCAAGGGAGAGAAAGGCAGTGAGGGCTGTCGATTACGGGGAAGAATAAATGGAGAGAATAGGAGAAGCAGAACCTTAATTTACAGACCAATGCGGGCACCATCTCTGTTCCACAGTGGCCTGCAGGGAAGCATAGGGACCACAGCTCATACCACGCAACAAAGGCCCCACCGTGGTTCCCAAGGACTGTGGGGAACCTGGTCATTGAGGCAGAGTCTAGAACTCATGGCCTCTGGCTGGATGCAGCCTTGTCCATCCACCCCAGTGAGTCTCACTATCATTTTCTGTGTCAGTCAGGGTTCTCCAGGGAAACAGAACCAACAGGAGATTGGGTGGGTGGGTAGGTAGGTAGATAGATAGATAGATAGATAGATAGATAGGAATATAGGAAGATAGATAGATGATAGAGACAGGTGATAGATAAATAGATACATAAGAAGATGGTGGATAATAGAATAGATATGATGGATGGATAGATAGATGATAGACACATAGATAGAAAGATTGATAGATGATAGGTGATACATAAATAGATTGATGATAGATTAGATATAAATGAACACATAGATGATAGGTGGATGATAGATGAGACAGAAATATTGATGATAGATGAATGGTAGATTAGACATAGATAAAAGAATAGATGAATAAATAGATGATAGATAGGTGGATAGAAAGATTGATCGATGATAGGTAAATGATAAATAGATTGATAGGTAGGTAAATGAATTAGATTACAGACAGGTAGATATTTAAGGATGTGACTCCCATGATTGTAGGGGCTGGCAAGTCCAAAGTCTTTAGCTTAGATCAGCAGGGAAGAGTTAATGCTGTACTCTGAGTCTGAAAACCATCCGAAGTCAGAATTCCTCCTTCTCAAGGGACCCTCCGTACTTTTCTCTGAGGTCCTTCAACTGATTAGATGTGGCCCACCCGCAGTAGGAGGGCAATCTGCTTTACTTAACCTCTCCTGATTTAAACGTTCATCTCATCTTTAAAAAACAAACAAACAAAAAAAAACATCTTTACAGCAACATCTAGACTAAGGGTAGACCAAAAACTCGGTGCTACAGCCTGGCCAGTTTGACACATAAAGTTAACCGTCATACTTCTCTAAGTGTACCCTGGGGTAAAAACTATCAGGTTGCATTGCAGGGTGTGGGGTTGGTGATGGATGCTTGAGACCTGAAAAGGTCCTATTTCCTCCAAAATGTGAAAATAAAGGAGCAAAACTATAATTAGCAAGGGTTTCATTCAGTTTCTATAAAAGGTAGAATTATGGGCTTCCCTGGTGGCGCAGTGGTTGAGAGTCCACCTGCCGATGCAGGGGACACGGGTTCGTGCCCCGGTCCGGGAGGATCCCACGTGCCGCGGAGCAGCTGGGCCCATGAGCCATGGCCGCTGAGCCTGTGCGTCCGGAGCCTGTGCTCCGCAGCGGGAGAGGCCACAGCAGTGAGAGGCCCGCATACCGAAAAAAAAAAAAAGGGTAGAATTATGTTCACTGCAACTAAACTAGTAGTTTATCATTTTATTTATAACATTCACAGACATTGGCACACATAGAGTTCAAATGTAAAGATCTAGACACAGTTAATTCTTATCGAAAGTAATTTATCTAAAATGTCCCCAGAAATGCTTTCAGCAAAAAATATGTATGAAATATATATATATATTTATTTACTTATCCTATATACATATTGTGTAAACATATGCAGATTCAATATAGGTGTATATGTTATATATAACATATATGTATAGTAGTCAATTGAAGTGTATCCCTATTCTAACTGCTGGTACATATGAATGGGACCTTATTTGGAAATAGGGTCTTTGCAGATGTGATTATTTTAGGATTTCAAGATTATCGTGGGTCAGGGTGGCCTTATGTCCTTACAAGAGACAGAAGGGGAGAGACACAGACACAGAGGAGAAGCCCTGAGAAGACAGAGGCAGAGACGGGAGGGATGCGGCCACAAGCCCAGGGATGCCTGGAGCCCCCAGGAGCTGGAAGAGGCGGGAAGGACCCTCCCCTGGAGCCTCTGGAGGGGGCGCGGCCCTGGGCCACCTTGACCTCAGGCGTCTGGTCTCCAGGATGGGGGAGGGTGAATGTTTGTGGTTTTTAGCCTCCCAGTTTATGGTCATTTGTTACGGCTGCCCTTGGAAGTCGATACCTAGTAGTTTACATCCATGTATATAAGTCTGTGAATACTATTGGATGAGATAGTATTTTTATATATTTTAAGTAGTGCAGTGTGGGACCTGTCAGAGAAAAGTCTAATGGGAAGAAGAGAGACTTCTGCTGCAGGCAGGGTTCCTGCAGGAAGAAGCCCAGGTTAGGAGTCTAGACCTGGATTTCAGTCCCGGCTCTGCCGTTCACCAGCCCGGTGGACTTGAGGGCAATGCCAGTTGGGAAAGTGGACACCACCTACGCCCGTGGTCTTGATCGGGTCGAATGAAGTAATGATTCCTTTCTCGGAGCCCACGAAGTCCGCTTTGAAGGCGTAAACCGGTGTCAGGTTTTGGAGCAAGATGTTGAAATCGTCCTGCAGAAACTGGAGGGGAAACGATGTGGTTTTGAATAAGCAAATGACAAAATCAAACTGGTGTTTCAGAAAACTGTTTTTTTCCCTGCGTGCCCCATTTCTGCATCATGTGGGACGGGGAGCAGCTCAGTGGTAGTCAGGTGATAGGTGATACTGTTCTCAAACGGCAAATTCACGTGGACCTGTTCCTCATGCCTTCCACTATTTTCAGGAATCACGGCTCAAACCTGTTACCTTCCTTAAGCTGATGACTAACGACCAAAGCTATGAGGTTCTGAAGTATTTATGTCATTATTCATTTCAACAGAATTTTCACAGGCACGGGAAGCAGTGTTTGCGTGTGAGACACACACACCCAATGCTTTGTGCACTTGTGATTCTGCAGGTTTCTTATGAGAGTTCTATGCCCCGAGGCTGGGGTCCTCCAGCCTCGAGTGGGGACCCACCCTCCCTACTTGGTGGGTCCGTGCCTCCAATCTACCTTTGGTTAATATTCCCTTGTGCTCCGTGGTCACCATTTTCCTAAATAGTAGTTGATCCCAACCTAGAGCAGTACCTTGGTCACACTTTTCTCCTGTCAGCTCCCAGGACTGAAGAATGTTCTGCAGCCAGATACCAGACACCTGTGACCTCCTGGGGAATTAGGATTTACTGTCCCTGAGTATTTTGTTTGCTTTTTTTTTGTTTGTTTTCACTGTGAACCAATATGTTCTTTTTTAAAAAATTTTATTTTATATTGGACTATAGTTGATTTAGAATGTTGGGTTAGTTTCAGGTGTACAGGAAAGTGATTCTGTTTTATGTACATATACATTCTTTTTCAGATTCTTTCCCCTTATAGGTTATTACAAAATATTGAGTATAGTTCCCTGTACTATACAGTAGGTCCTTGTTGTTTATCTATTTTATTTATTTTTGAATTTTATTTTTTTATACAGCAGGTTCTTATTAGTCATCCATTTTATGCACATCAGTGTATACATGTCAATCCCAATCTCCCAATTCATCACACCACCATCCCCAGCAATCCCCACTTTCCCCCCTTGGTGTCCATACGTTTGTTCTCTACGTCTGTGTCTCAATTTCTGCCCTGCAAACCAGTTCATCTGTACCATTATTCTAGGTTCCACATATATGCGTTAATATACGATATTTGTTTTCCTCTTTCTGACTTCGCTCTGAATGATAGTCTCTACATGCATCCACGTCTCTACAAATGACCCAATTTTGTTCCTTTTTATGGCTGAGTAATATTCCATTGTATATATGTACCACATCTTCTTTATCCATTTGTCTGTCAATGGGCATTTAGGTTGCTTCCATGACCTGGCTATTATAAATAATGCTGCAATGAACATAGGGGTGCATGTGTCTTTTTGAATTATGGTTTTCTCTGGGTATATGCCCAGGAGTGGGATTGCTGGGTCATATGGTAGTTCTATTTTTAGTTTTTTAAGGAAACTCCATACTGTTCTCCATAATTACATTCCCACCAACAGTGCAGGAATGTTCCCTTTTCCCCACACCCTCTCCAGCATTTGTTGTTTGTAGATTTTCTGATGATGCCCATTCCAACTGGTGTGAGGTGATGCCTTGTTGTAGTTTTGATTTGCATTTCTCTAATAATTAGTGATCTTGAGCAGCTTTTCATGTGCTTCTTGGCCATCTGTATGTCTCCTTTGGAGAAATGTCCATTTATGGACATTTGTCCATAGGTCCAAGGTCATCTGCCCATTTTTGGATTGGGTTGTTTGTTTTTTTAATATTGAGCTGCATGAGCTGTTTATATATTTTGGAGATTAATCCTTGGTCCGTTGATTTGTTTGCAAATATTTTCTCCCATTCTGAGGGTTGTCTTTTCATCTTGTTTGTGGTTTCCTTTGCTGTGCAGAAGCTTTTTTTTTTTTTTTAACATCTTTATTGGGGTATAATTGCTTTACAATGCTGTGTTAGTTTCTGCTCCATAACAAAGTGAATCAGTCATACATAAACACATGTTCCCACATGTCTTCCCTCTTGCGTCTCCCTCCCTCCCACCCTCCCTATCACACCCCTCCAGGCTGTCACAAAGCACCGAGCCAATATCCCTGTGCCATGAGGCTGCTTCCCACTAGCTATCTACCTTACTACGTTTGTTAGTGTGTATATGCCCATGACTCTCTCTCGCCCTGTCACAGCTCACCCTTCCCCCTCCCCATAACCTCAAGTCCGTTCTCTAGGAGGTCTGCGTCTTTATTCCTGCTTTACCCCTAGGTTCTTCATGACATTTTTTTTCTTAAATTCCGTATATATGTGTTAGCATACGGTATTTGTCTTTTTCTTTCTGACTTACTTCACTCTGTATGACAGACTCTAGGTCTATCCACCTCATTACAAATAGCTCAATTTCGTTTCTTTTTATCGCTGAGTAATATTCCATTGTATATATGTGCCACATCTTCTTTATCCATTCATCCGATGATGGGCACTTAGGTTGCTTCCATCTCCGGGCTATTGTAAATAGAGCTGCAATGAACATTTTGGTACATGACTCTTTTTGAATTTTGGTTTTCTCAGGGTAGCAAAAGCTTTTAAGTTTCATTAGGTCCCACTTGTTTATTTTTATTTCCATTACTCTAGGAGGTGGATCAAAAAAGATCTTGCTGTGATTTATGTCAAAGAGTGTTCTTCCTATGTTTTCCTCTAAGCGTTTTATAGAGTCCAGTCTTAAATTTAGGTTTCTAATCCATTTTGAGTTTATTTTTGTGTATGGTGTTAAGGAGTGTTCTAATTTCAGTCTTTTACATGTAGCTGTCCAGTTTTCCCAGCACCACTTACTGAAGAGACTGTCTTTTGTCCATTGTATATCCTTGCTTCCTTTGTCATAGATTAGTTGACCATAGGTGCGTGGGTTTATCTCTGGGCTTTCTATCTTGTTCCATTGATCTATGTTTCTGTTTTTGTGCCAGTACCATATTGTCTTGATTACTGTGGCTTTGTAGTATAGTCTGAAGTCAGGGAGTCTGATTCCTCCAGCTCCGTTTTTCTCCCTCAAGACTGCTTTGGCTATTTGGGGTCTTTTGTGTCTCCATGCAAATTTTAAGATTTTTTGTTCTAGTTCTGTAAAAAATGCCATTGGTAATTTGATAGGGATTGCATTGAATCTGTAGATTGCTTTGGGTAGTATAGTCATTTTCACAGTATTGAGCCTTCCAGCCAAGAACATGGTATATCTCTCCATCTGTTGGTATCATCTTTAATTTCTTTCATCATTGTCTTATTGTTTTCTGAATACAGGTCTTTTGTCTCCCTAGGTAGGTTTATTCCTAGGTATTTTATTCTTTTTTTTTGCAATGGTAAATGGGAGTGTTTCCTTAATTTCTCTCTCAGATTTTTCTTCATTAGTGTATAGGAATGCAAGAGATTTCTGTGCATTAATTTTGTATTCTGCAACTTTACCAGATTCATTGATTAGCTCTAGTAGTTTTCTGGTGGCATCTTTAGGATTCTATGTATAGTATCATGTCATCTGCAAACAGTGACAGTTTTACTTCTTCTTTTCCAATTTGTATTCTTTCTATTTCTTTTTCTTTTCTGATTCCCGTGGCTAGGACTTCCAAAACTATGTTGAATAATAGTGGTGAGAGTGGACATCTTTGTCTTGTTACTGATCTTAGAGGAAGTGCTTTCAGTTTTTGAGCCTAAACCGTTGAGAATGATGTTTGCTGTGGGTTTGTCATATATGGCCTTTATTATGTTGAAGTAAGTTCCCTCTATGCCCACTTTCTGGAGAGTTTTTATCATAAATGGGTGTTGAATTTTGTCAAAAGTTTTATCTGCATCTACTGAGATGGTCATATGGTTTTTATTCTTCAATTTGTTAATATGGTGTATCACATTGATTGATTTGCATATATTGAAGAATCCTTGCATCTCTGGGACAAATCCCATTTGATCATGGTGTATGATGCTTTTAATGTGTTGTTGGATTCTGTTTGCTAGTATTTTGTTGAGGATTTTTGCATCTATATTCATCAGTGATATTGGTCTGTAATTGTCTTTTTTTGTAGTATATTTGTCTGGTTTTCGTATCAGGGTGATGGTGGCCTCATAGAATAAGTTTGGGAGTTTTCCTTCCTCTGAAATTTTTTGGAAGAGTTTGAGAAGGATGGGTGTTAGCTCTTCTCTAAATGTTTGATAGAATTCGCCTGTGAAGCTGTCTGGTTCTGGACTTCTGTTTCTTGGAACATTTTTCATTGCAGTTTCAATTTCATTACTTGTGATTTGTCTATTCATATTTTCTGTTTCTTCCTGGTTTAGTCTTGGAAGCTTATACCTTTCTAAGAATTTGTCCATTTCTTCCAGGTTGTCCATTTTATTGGCATAGAGTTGCTTGTAGTAGTCTCTTAGGATGCTTTGTATTTCTTTGGTGTCTGTTGTAACTTTTCCTTTTTCATTTCTAATTTTATTGATTTGAGTCCTCTCCCTCTTGTTCTTGATGAGTCTGGCTAATGGTTTATCAATTTTGTTTATCTTCTCCAAGAACCAGGTTTTAGTTTTATTGATCTTTGCTATTGTTTTCTTTGTTTCTATTTCATTTATTTCTGCTCTGATCGTTATGATTTCTTTCCTTCTGCTAATTTTAGGTTTTGTTTGTTCTTCTTTCTCTAGTTCCTTTAGGTGTAACATTAGATTGTTTATTTGAGATTTTTCTTGTTTCTTGAGGTAGGCTTGTATAGCTATAAACCTCCCTGTTAGAACTGCTTTTGCTGCATCCCATAGGTTTTGGATCATCGTGTGTTCATTGTCATTTGTCTCTAGGTATTTTTTGATTTCCTCTTTGATTTCTTCAGTGATCTCTTGGTTATTTAGTAACGTATTGTTTAGCCTCCATGTGTTTGTGTTTTTTACGTTTTTTGCCCCTGTAATTGATTTCTAATCTCACAGCATTGTGGTCAGAAAAGATGCTTGGTAGGATTTCAATTTTCTTAAATTTACCAAGGCTTGATTTGTGACCCAAGATGTGATCTATCCTGGAGAATGTTCTGTGTGCACTTGAGAATAAAGTGTAATCTGTTGTTTTTCAATGGAATGTCCTATAAATATCAATTAAATCTATCTGGTCTATTGTGTCATTCAAAGCTTGTGTTTCCTTACTAATTTTCTGTTTGGATGATCTGTCCATTGGTGTAAGTGAGGTGTTAAAGTTCCCCACTATTGTGTTCCTGTCGATTTCCTCTTTTATAGCTCTTAGCAGTTGCCTTATGTATTGAGGTGCTCCTATGTTGGGTGCATATATATTTATAATTGTTATATCTTCTTGGATTGATCCCTTGATCATTATGTAGTGTCCTTCCTTGTCTCTTGTAATATTACTTATTTGAAAGTCTATTTTATCTGATATGAGTGTTGCTACTCCAGCTTTCTTTTGATTTCCATTTGCATGGAATATCTTTTTCCATCCCCTCACTTTCAGTCTGTATGTGTCCCTAGGTCTGAAGTGGGTCTCTTGTAGACAGCATATATATGGGTCTTGTTTTTGTATCCATTCAGTGAGCCTGTGTCTTTTGGTTGGAGCTTTCACATTTAAGGTAATTATCGATATGTACGTTCCTATGATCATTTTCTTAATCGTTTTGGGTTTGTTTGTGTAGGTCCTTTTCTTCTCTTGTGTTTCCCACTTAGAGAAGTTCCTTTAGCATTTGTTGTAGAGCTGGTTTGGTGGTGCTGAATTCTCTTAGCTTTTGCTTGTCTGTAAAGCTTTTGATTTCTCCATCGAATCTGAATGAGATCCTTGCCGGGTAGAGTAATGTTGGTTGTAGGTGTTTCCCTTTCATCACTTTAAGTGTATCATGCCACTCCTTTCCGGCTTGTAGAGTTTCTGCTGAGAAATCAGCTGTTAACCTTATGGGAGTTCCCTTGTATGTTATTTGTTGTTTTTCCCTTGCTGCTTTCAATAATTTTTCTTTGTCTTTAATTTTTGCCAATTTGATTACTATGTGTCTCGGCATGTTTCTCCTTGGGTTTATCCTGTATGGGACTCGCTGCACTTCCTGGACTTGGGTGGCTATTTCCTTTCCCATGTTAGGGAAGTTTTTAACTCTAATCTCTTCAGATATTTTCTCTGGTCCTTTCTCTCTCTCTTCTCCTTCTGGGACCCCTATAATGCGAATGTTGTTGCTTTTAATGTTGTCCCAGAGGTCTCTTAGGCTGTCTTCATTTCTTTTCATTCTTTTGTCTTTATTCTGTTCTGCGGCAGTGAATTCCACCATTCTGTCTTCCAGGTCACTTATCCGTTCTTCTGCCTCAGTTATTCTGCTCTTGATTCCTTCTAGTGTATTTTTCATTTCAGTTATTGTATTGTTCATCTCTGTTTGTTCTTTAATTCTTCTAGGCCTTTGTTAAACATTTCTTTCACCTTCTCGATCTTTGCCTCCATACTTTTTCCAGGGTCCTGGATCATCTTTACTATCATTATTCTGAATTCTTTTTCTGGATGGTTGCCTATCTCCACTTCATTTACTTGTTTTTCTGGGGTTTTATCTTGTTCCTTCATCTGGTACATAGCCCTCTGCCTTTTCATCTTGCCTGTCTTTCTGTGAATGTGGTTTTTGTTCCACAGGCTGCAGGATTTTAGTTCTTCTTGCTTCTGCTGTCTGCCTTCTGGTGGATGAAGTTATCTAAGAGGCTTGATGGGAGGGACTGGTGGTGGGTAGAGCTGGCTGTTGCTCTGGTGGGCAGAGCTCAGGAAAACTTTAATCCGCTTGTCTGCTGATGGGTGGGGTTGAGTTCCATCCCTATTGGTTGTGTGTCCTGAGGTGACCCAACACTGGAGCCTGCCCCACTCTTTGTTTGGGCTAATGGCAGACTCTGGGAGGGCTCACACCAAGGAGTACTTGCCAGAACTTCTGCTGCCAGTGTCCTTGTCCCCATGGTGAACCACAGCCACCCCCCGCCTCTGCAGGAGACCCTCCAACACTAGCAGGTCGGTCTGGCTCAGTTTCCCCTGGAGTCACTGCTCCTTCCCCTGGGTCCCGATGCACACACTACTTTGTGTGTGCCCTCCAAGAATGGAGTCTCTGTTTCCCCCAGTCCTGTCAAAGTCCTGCAGTCAATTTCCACTAGCCTTCAAAGTCTGATTCTCTAGGAATTCCTCCTCCCATTGCCGGACCCCCAGGTTGGGAAGCCTGACGTGGGGCTCAGGACCTTCACTCCAGTGGGTGGACTTCTGTGGTGTAAGTGTTTGTTCTCCAGTCTGTGAGTCACCCACCAGCAGTTATGGGATTTGGTTTTATTGTGATTGCGCCCCTCCTACCGTCTCAGTGTGGCTTCTCCTTTGTCTTTGGATGTGGGGTATCTTTTCTGGTGAGTTCCAGTGACTTCCTGTCGATGATTGTTCAGCAGCTAGTTGTGATTCTGGTGTTCTCACAAGAGGGAGTGAGAGCACGTCCTTCTACTCCGCCATCTTGAACCAATCTCTGTTTATCTGTTTTATATACAGTAGTGTGTATCTGTTAATCCCAAACTCCTAATTTATCCCTCCCACCCCTTCCCCCTCTGGTAACCATAAGTTTGTTTTCTAAGTCTGTGGGTCTGTTTCTGTTTTGTAAATAAGTTCATTTGAATCATTTTTTTTAGATTCAGCATATAAGCGATATCATGTGATATTTGTCTAAAATCACTCTGCATACTGTGGTTGTTTGAGAAGTGATTAAAAGGAGAATTTCTATATTGCAAGTGAACTCCAATTTAAAAAAATAATTTAATGCAACCTAGTATATATAGCAAGGATACACAACAAGGTCCTACTGCGTAACACAGGAACTATATTCAATATCCTGTGATAAACCATAACGGAAAAGAATATGAAAAAGAATAGTTATATGTATGTATAACTGAATCACTTTGCTGTACAGCAGAAATTAGCACACCATTGTAAAACAACCTTACTACAATAAAATTAAAAAAAAATAATTTAAAAAGGAGAATTTCTGAAACAATCCCTGACTTTGAATAAAGGCTTTCTCATGCCTTGTTTTTCTTTCTGAAAATGTTCCAAATTGTTCATCATTACCCAGTGTTATCTGTTTACAGGGAAATCAGATGACATTGTACGTTACAGGGACATTACATTACATCAGATGACATTACAGGGAAATCATGACAAAACAGAAACAGACTCTCAGACATAGAAAATAAACTCATGGTTACCAAAGGGGAAAGGGGAGAGGGATAAATTAGGTGTTTGGGATTAACAGATACACGCTACTATACATAAAAAAGATAAACAACAAGGACCTGCTGTATAGCACAGGGAACTGTATGCAATATTTTATAATAACCTAAATGGGAAAAGAATATGAAAAAGAATAAATATAGGTATATGTACAGTAGAATCACTTTGCTTTACACCTGAAACTAACACAACATTGTAAATCAACTTTGGTCCAGTATAAAATAAAAATTAAAGAAAAAAATGTTTTTAATTAAAATATAATAAAGAAGATGGATGGCATCTAGTTGTTCCCACGGACTCTTAGGAACTTTTGAAAACTCACTGAACAGCCCTGCTCCTGGGGAAACAGCAGAGGTCTCAAAAATATGCTGACAGCCATGGGCTCCACCCAGCAGTTTTCCACCAGCCTGTTTCCAAAGAAAGGGGTTTCGTTTCTGCAATGAAACGACATAGCCCGATATCTCTGAACAGAAACCTATTCTGCTCCCGTGTATTTGAAGGGTCGAAATGTCCTGAAATCATTTATCTCCTTGTGTGATTCCCTTAGAGAAATGAATTTTATATTCTTCTGGGAAAACTGTAATTTTGTGTGTAACACAGCCTAAGTCATGGCTCCTAGGTTTACATTTCAGAGATGAAATCAGCAGCCCGGTGACATTCTAGGATATTTACCTGAGAACTTAGTTCTGTGCCCTTTACCGTGTGGGCTTCCTGGGGGAAATTGGCTTTTAGGGCTGGACACCTTCTCAGACAGGAGACTATTCTGTCCAATCAATGGGCTTTTTTTCCTGCACTTTACAGAGAAAGAAAGGAAAAGTGTATAGCCCAGTGCTCAGTTGTAGAGAACAGAGTCTATTTGAGGCACTGTAAGTTGGAAAAGATTTACTGCAGGATATATGTATATTTTAATAAAGATGTAATTCCCATGTCGTAAAATTCACTCTTTTATAATGTACAATTCAGGGACTTCCCTGGTGGTCTGGTGGTTAGGGCTCTGCACTCCCATTGCAGGGGATGCAGGTTTAATCCCTGGTCGGGGAATAAGGTCCCAGATGCCCCTGCACCAAAATAATAATAAAATAAAATTTTTTAAGAAGAAATAAAATAAAATATACAATTCAGTGGGTTTTAGTATATTCACAAAGTTGTGAAACCGTTAATTTTGTTTAATTTCACAACGTTGTCACCACCTAAAGAAACCCTGTTCCCATCAGCCCCCCCCGTCACCCCTTTTCTCCTAGGCCCTGGCATTACTAATCTGCCTTCTGTCTGCATGGGTTGCCCATTCTAGACATTTCATGTGGATGGAACCCTACCCTTGTGGCTCTTTGTGACTGGTTCCTTTCACTCAGCTTAGTGTTTTCAAGGTATATCCACACTGAAGCACGTAGCTGTACTTTGTTCTGTTTCATGGCTGAATAATATTCCGTTGCATGGGTGGACCCCATTCTGTCCATCCGCCGTCCTCGGGCTCTTTCCTCCTTCTTGGCTGTCGTGATTAATGCTGCTGTGGCACGCGTGGAGAGGGTTTTGTTTGCACACCCGTGCTCAGTTCTCTGGGGTAGATGCCTAGGCGTGGAATTGCCGAGTCATAGGGTAATTCTTCGTTTCCCTTTTTAAGGACCCACCAAAGTGTTTTCCAAGGTGGCTGCACCATCTCACATTAGTACCAGCCACATACGAAGACGGTCATTTTCTCCAAACTCTCCCCAACCCATGTGACTGTCTGTCCTTTATATCGAGGCCATCCTGGGTGTGTGTGTGTGAGATGCTGTCTCCTTGCGGGTTTTATTTGCATTTCCCCAGTGACTAATGATGTCCAGCATCTTTTCAAATGCTTCTTGGAGTTTTGGGTTTTTTGCATAGAAGGGGAAACACCTCTATGGTTGCCCTGGAGGCGTGGCTTCTGCCTTGACCCTTGTCCAGATCTCATGGGAGCACATCTGATGAGCTGACCTAAGTCCTCTCTAGCATTGCTGTTTTTTGTGGGGTTCTTTTTGTTTTTTAATTATGATTTGTCTTGGTAAATTCCAGAATTTGTTTTTGTTTTTTTTTTTAATTTTTGTAATTGAAGTATAGTTGATTTACAATTATCATGTTAGTTTCAGGTGTACAGCAAAGTGATTCAGTTATATACTATATATGTATGTGTGTGTGTGTGTGTGTGTGTGTGTGTGTGTGTGTGTGTTCCTTTTCACATTCTTTTCCATTATAGGTTGTTACAGGATATCGAATATAGTTCCTGTGCTCTACAGTAGGTTCTTTTTTATCTGTTTTATATATAGTAGTGTGTATATGTTAATCCCAAACTCCTAGTTTATCCCTACCCCACCCCCCATGGTAACCATGTTTGTCCTCTACGTCTGCGACTCTGTTTCTGCTTTGCAAATAAGTTCATCTCTACCATTTTTCTAGATTCCGCATATAAGTGATATCATACGATATTTGTCTTTCTCTGACTTAAGTCACTCAGTGTGATCATCTCCAGGTCCATCCGTGGTGCTGCAGATGGCATTATTGTGTTCTTTTTCTATGGCTGGGTAATATTCCATTGTCTGTTTCTACCACGTCTTCTTTATCTCGTCATCCGTCGGTGGACACTTAGGTTGCTTCTGTGTCTTGGCTACTGTAAGAAGTGCTAGCGTTCCTGTTTTAAGAGAGTCTGGAGAATGCTACTTCATCTCTGGACCTCTGACGTGTAGGTAACCCTAAAATGTGACCAGACAGTGTCTTAAGGCCCAAACCATCATAACTAGTGAATCTCACAGGACTCAAAATTCAGAGACAGATGTCAAGAGCACACAGGTAACTGAGGGTTTGGGTTCCAATGCTTGTATTACGTTTTTAGCATCACAACTTTCTTTATCGTTCCCTTTTCTTATCTGGTAAACAGGAAATACAAGTTTACGACCTTATAGGAGTTTCTGGAAGATTCAGCTCATCCAGGGTTTATGGAGCCTCTGAGATGTGTTGCTTGGGTAATAGCCGTGAACAAAATAAACAACCCCTCCCCGCTTGCCCTCCTTTTGCTTATGGCTTAAAAGGGATGGTTATCAATAACCAAGCTCAATAATTACATAACAGTAATAATAATAATGACACGTAGAGAAAGTGGCAGACTATAGGAAAAAGAACAAGTAGAAGGCAGTTGAGGAATCATGCATGCTAGGAGTGGGGTACCATTTGCAGAATACGAATGGTCAAGCTTGGTCTTACTGAAAAGATACAGTTATATGAAATAAAGGAAGCAGAACTCTTGGGGCTGTGAGCGTCACACGTACAGTCAAGGGTCCAAATCTCATTGTGATCATCACTCTTCATCACCGCCGCCAACAACACCATCATGATTGCCACCGTTTCAGTCAGCGGATGAGACTTAAGCTGCCAGCGACTAGCTCAGACGTTCAGCATCTCGGAGAAGAAACCCGGTGAGGAATCCCAGTAGGAAGCGGCTACGGTCTCTGTGAGCTGGAAAGCGTCGGGTGAAACCCTTTCATCCTGTTCTATATTCAACACTCACGCCGCCGACAGTGCTGCCTTTGATCCGGGGCAGTGGCTGGAAGATCAGGGGTCCGGGAGTCAGCAGTGCCTCAGATGTGGGGCTGTTTGATCCCCTTGCCTGGGGCTTCTGAGCTCCAACACCCGCCTTCGTAAGGACAGGACCTGGACAGTGGTCCTGATGGGGGCATCCAGACCTCATTTCCTAAGGCCACCGCGCAGCGCTGGGGTACCAGAGGCACTGTGAGGAAAGTGGGAGCGGAAACGAACCTCTCATTATTCATTGTGTGGGACTCACATGACAGTTCAGTTCTCCCCGTAGCCCAGAATATAGTTCTGCTGAGCAGCGCAGCACAGACATTTAGGTACAAGCCCACCGTCCCTAAAACAGAGATGTTGACGCCCACCCCGTCGTGCTGCCATGAGGGTCAACGAGACGCGCCATGCTCGGCCCAGCACTCTGACGCGGTCCTTCTTTTGTCCATTTATATTTATGAAACGAAGGCATCTTCAACATTCCGTATGCACGGACTCTGCCTGCCACCCGGGGAAACACAGAAGCCAGAATTTTCTCAGTCCCCCAGCAGCTTCAAGGATGCGATGCATCCTTGGAAGGTCGTCCTGCAATATGACGCCCAGTGGAAACCCATAGGGTACATTTGCATGAGATGCTTTTGTTTGACAAGCTGCCCTGTGTGTGTCAAGGCGCTGGCTTAGCTTTGGGAATTCTGGACAGATACACAGTGGATTCAGGAAGCAATCCCAGGTCTGAGATGAAAGCAGCTATTTCCCCAGCTGGCCAGGAGCCTCCGCCGTCCACGCCTTCCTCTGGTCCTTCTGACTTACAACCTGTGGATGGATTTTTCTTGGTGATCGTTTTCTCATTATGTTTTCAGTTGTGGTAGAATAACACGTCACATTTGCCACCTGAACCGTCTTTAAGTGTACGGTTGTCTGGCCTGAAGCACGTTCATACTGTGTGCAGCCACCCCCCCATGCGTCTCCAGAGCTTGTTCGTCTTCCCAAACTGCAATTCTGTCCCCGTGAGATGCTCACTCCCCACCTCCTCTGCCCCCAACCTGCTGAGGACTTTTGTCCTCTGTGTTGGAATGTCTGAAGGTGGCTTCTGTGATCATCACAGGGGAACCTGGCCTGGCTGGCAACTGGGGCCAAAGTGGGGGGCCTCCTTCTGCCACCTTTCTGAGCCGGGGACCCACCAGGACACGTGTGCCTCCACTGCCCACGCTGGAGCTCCGAGGTCCCTCCAAGTCCGAGGTCCATGGAAGCAGATCAGACAAGAGGGAGACGGATGAGGGGCCCTGACCCGTCTGCACGTGCCCCACCATCAACGACATAGAGTTCATCCTCAGCAACGAGATACGCTGTGGGCTCGTCCTCAGGAGGGGTCTGTGAAGATACAGAGGAGCTGGTCGGGGGCTCCTGGTCGAAACCCCATTCTTGCACAAGGAAAGGACGGCTTAAGGCTTGCATGCCATGAAACTCTCTAATCATGGTGCAAATGCAGGGCCTGACACCTCCTCCCACCTCTGCTTGGTCACGATAGTCGATTCTTCTTGCTTTGCAGCTTCCGGTTGCTGTATGAGTTTGGTAGCGCTCCCATAACAGAGCACCCCAGATCGGGGGGCTTAAACAACTCACACTTATTTCCCCCGGTGCTGGAGGCTGGAATCTGAGATCAGGATGTGGGCAGGGCTGGTTCCTCCCGAGACCTCTCTCCTGGGCATGTAGACGGCCGTCTCCTCCCTGTGTCCTCACAGGGTCATCCCTCTCTGTGCGTCTGTGTCCTAATCTCCTCTTCCTATAAGGACACCAGTCCTATGGGATCAGGACCCACCCTCGTGACCTCATTGTACCCTCATCCCCTCTTTAAAGGTCCTGTCTCCAAATACCCCAAGCACCGTCACATTGTGGGTTAGGATTTCAACGTATGAGTTAAGTGTAGGGGGACGCACGTAACCCGTAACACTTGGCGACTCTGTGTCCAAGGAGACCGAGCTTTGCAAGGCGGGTCCCATGCCTCTGGCTTACCTTCAGCATCCTGCATTTCGTGGGCAGCTCTTACACATGCCTTGTTGCTGGATGCATTGCAGTTGGTGAGACATTTCAACACCCGCCCGGGTACAAGCACGAGGCTGGGACCACAGCCCCACACAGGATGCCTCGGCCAGGCAGTAACTAACAGGCACGGTTAGATGCTCATGAGCTGCTTGGATGGACAACCCCCTTCAGTAACAGAGGGCAGCTTTCCTAGACCGACACTCCACCGCAGGGTCTCCTGAGTTGTCTGGTTCCAACGTTCAGAGCTGAGGATGTTGGTTTTTTAAAACCTGTACCTGCAAAGAGCATCTCTAGCACTGTGTGTGGTCAGAGGAGGTGAGGTGGGGGGGACTTCATGCAGAGGAGGGGTCCTCTAGGGGGGCGGGGGGGGGGTTGCCTGTCCATGGTGGGGAGCCCTGAGTGGGGCAGAGTGTGAGGAATCGCTGCCAGGGGCTGTACACCCGTCTCCACACCAAGAACTGCCCGTACGACAGTTAACACTGTGTCTGCTATGAACACAGAGTCAATTTTTTTTCCAAAGAAACCACAAATACGTCATAGATGATGGCTACATGAGTAGTAGCTATTTTAGCCCTTCATCTCCTCTTTTGAAGAACACCAGTATGCATGGCAGTCACGTGGGAATATGTGAATTTTTTGATATCCAAGAAGCCCGATACAGTTGAAGATGACTAACATCTGTAGCTGCTGAGAACAGGTGGTTCCTGAGATGAATCTTGGTGGCCGATGGCATGAGATGTGATCAGCTGAATAACGTCTGCTTCAGACAGGACTTCGTGATACGCTGACCAGACAGGTCAAGGTGGGGAGCTGTTTTAAAATATAGGGTTTAGAGAATTCCCTGGCGGTCCAGTGGTGAAAAAACTCTGTGCTTCCAATGCAGGGGGCGCAGGTGCAATCCCTGCTCAGGGAACTAAGATCCCACATGCCGCACAGTGTGGCCAAAAAAATAAAATAGTTAAAAAACAGGGTTTATTATTATTCGGGTATAGTAGATGCAACAAATCGGGAGATGACGGCCATGGAGAAGCTAGTTTGTAGATCTATGGCCCTGTGTCGTTCCTTAGCAATACCGTCCTTTCCTTAGCAATACCGTCTTGTACACTTGAAGTGTGCTAAGAGGGGTGATCTTAACTGCTCTCATCACAGAGAAGCGAACAAAAACGAAACTGGAAACTATGTGAGATGATGCGTATATATTCATGAGTTCATTGGTGGCCACTCTTTCACACTATATACATATATCAAAGCATCAAGTGGTACACCTTAAGTAATACACTTTTTATTCATCAATTTTATGTTGATAAAGATGGGGGGGGAAATAGATAGTTGGTGACTCACAGTTCCCAAGAGGAGGAGGCACACCACACCACGCAGGGCCACATGGGGAGGCACCAGGGTCGGTCAGGAGGATGGGGGTTGGGGACTAGGCAACAGCCTTTATTATGGTTTCCACAGGAAGGAACAGGTGAGCAGGGTTAGGATGTGCTGGTGTGAATGATTCCAGCAGGTCCTGGGTGCAGTTGCTATCCTAGCTGTCTGCTACCTGCTCTGGGAGGGATGAGGGCAGGTGGATGGTGGCCCTTGAGAATGCAGATAAAAACAGCAACACAGGTAGCTCCCTGCTGGCGTTCACACCCAGCATCACATCCTTAGTAGACTTAAAACCTGAATTCTGCTTCCTCCGTCAAATGTGGGTCCTCGAGGGGCTTCACTTCCAAAAGGGGCCAGTGTCATCAACATTGTAAACTGTCAGATCCCAGACATGTACTACTCTTTCATCTTTTTTTTTTAACATGGGGGAGCTGTTTTCACATTTTCCTCATCTGTGCTCTCAGCTTCTCAAAAAAATGTAACATAGTAGAATCAAAGAAGATCTTGAAGCAATAAAACGGCTAATATTTCTATGAAACAAGGAGGCGTATGAGAGCCCCCCTCAGAGAAGGGGGTGGGGCGTGGGGTCTGGATGGGTCAGTTCGCATTTGGAAGGGGGTTGTTTGCTATCTCTAGGAATTGGCCGTCCCCTGGAAGGTCAGGAGGACCCCAAGATATCAAAGCATCAGAAACACAGAAAGTAGGAAGTACATTATTATAGGACCCTTCTTCTGTTAAAGGACACTGACAGGATCCCTTTTTCTTTCTTTTTCCTTTAAAGGAGATGCTTGGCTTTGGGGAACAGGGGGAGGAGGGGCGTTACCAGGCTGTGGGAAAACGACACTTTCCAGAAACACCTGGACTTGTGCTTTGGAAGAGCAGCTCTGCTGCTTCCTGGGGACACCTCTTCTCCAGGCATTGTAGACATACCATGCCATGAGCCAGCATCTCTTTCGTTGTTGGCCTTGAGCTGTAGGACCACCTAATGAAACATCGTTCAGCAGCTTTACTTTGCCAGACTGGTGACTCATCGGTGGGAACCCCGGGTAGGATGTGGACCCCATGCAGAGGTGCATCTTGTCTGGCTTAGATGGATGGGTACGAATCCCCATTCGAATCTAATCTCCATTACAAGGAGGTGGAGGAACCAATTTAACAAGTGTCGTCTCTTTGTGCTGATGCTACAGCCATGTCTCACCTACCCCGAGGCTTCACGGTCATGAGTACCGTTGACTGGGACCAGGACATAAAGCAATGAGCCTGTCCGATGGCAAGGAAAGTGACGGGCTTCATGCTCTAGGTGTTGGTGGAACCCTAAGGACTGACACCATCACTTTGTTGGTAGGGACCGCCTTGCGTCTACCATCTCGTCACAAAACGCCATGTTGTGGAGGCATCAGGAGAAAGGTGTACAGCTGCCAGTTGAAACAGACAAATACTCAGAACCCAGAGAGGAAGAATAGGACCCAGCACACCCTGCATCGCTCATGCTTGGGGACAGAGGCAGAGGAGAGAGAGGGATTTTCCCCCATGCTGGTGACTGGGTTTGGGAACTCAGAAACGCCACGGGGTGACTGGAGCAACTCATCACCTCTGAGGTGGGCACTCCTGAGCTCCCCCTTGTCTGCCACCCAGGTGGCTACCCAGCTTTGCTCAGTCACACCTTCTGTCTCATTCTCACACCCAAGACTCTTCAACAGGACTTTAATGTTCAAGGTCAGCATTGTTTCCTCACAGCGGAGCTGCCTCCGTGGCAGGGATTTCTCTATCTCTGCAGAGAGTGGGGTTCATCTAGAAGACGGCTGGGTTCCCGTCCAGGTGTGGACGGGAAGGTCCTTTCACCTTTACCTGCTCCGAGCTGGGGAGCAACAAACAGTCTGTGTGAGGCCATTGCATGAGACACGCAGGAATCTCAGCACCGAAGGGGCAAAGTGGGTTGAGAATCCCAAAGCGGTTTGGCAACTCTCGTGACTGGTGTAGCACCAGAAGGTGAGCGGGAGGGGAAGGACCCGCGGGAGTTTTCCCCTGATGAGCGGCGAGGAGACAGACGTAAACTAGTCAGAAATAACGCTTGAAAGAAATACGAAAAACATGCCAACGCTTCATTTGGTATCTTTCTACACAATTTTTATTTTGTATTAGAGTAGAGTTGACGAACAGTGTTGTGCTGGTGTCAGGTGTACAACAAAGTGACTCAGTTCTGCATAGACATGTATCTCTTCTTTTTCAAATTCGTTTCCCATTACAGGTTATTACAAGATGTTGCGTAGAGTTCCCTGTGCTCTACAGTAGGTCCTTGTTGGTTATCCATTTTATATGTAGTCGTGTGTAATATGTTAACCACAAACTCCTAATTTATCCCTCCCCCCTCCCTTTCCCCTTTGGTAACCGTAAGTTTGTTTTCTAAGTCTGTGAGTCCGTTTCTGTTTTGTACATAAGTTCATTTGTGTCATTTTCTTAGATTCCACATATAAGTGATATCATATGGTATTTCTTTCTCTGACTTCACTTAGTAATAATAATCTCTAGGTCCATCCAAGTTGTTGCAAATGGCATTATTTCATTCTTTTTATGGCTGAGTAATATTCCATTGTGTCTGTGTACCACATCTTCTTTATCCATTCATCTGTTGATGGGCATTTAGGTTGTTTCCATGTCTTGGCTATTGGGAATAGTGCTGCTGTGAGCATTGAGGTACATGTATCTTTTCAAATTATGGTTGTCTCCAGATACATGCCCAGGAGTGGGATTGCTGGATCATACGGTAGCTCTATTTTTAGTTTCCTGAGGACCCTCCATCCTGTCCTCCATAGTGGCTGCAGCAATTTGCATTCCCACCAACAGTGCAGGAGGGTTCCCTTTTCTCCACACCCTCTCCAGCGTTTATTACTTGTAGACTTGTTTGATGATGGCCATTCTGAACGGTGTGAGGTGATAACCTCACTGCAGTGTTGATTTGCACTTCTCTGATAATTAGCGATGCGCATCTTGTGCCTCTTGGCCGTCTGTCTGTCTTCTTTGGAGACATGTCTGTTTAAGTCTTCCGTCCGTTTGGCATCTTGATGACACTTTCTAGATAGATTTTCTTCCATGGTCTTAAAAAAATAACCACACTCTTGGCCTTTCTAATGATTCAGGTTGACATGGGGATGTTGTCCACGCTGATGGGTCCAGGTTTTAAAATGTCGGTCCTACTCCAATAAGGAACATACTCAAAAGTCTTGGACATACGTCAAGCCGTGAGAATCTTAGACTCGTTGCTAGACCAGCCTTCTAGACAGCTCATGGGTGCCCAAGATGCCTTACTTCTCTCAAATTCCTTCAAGGGGGAAGAAAAGGGTCCTGACTTTATGGGTTTCCATGTTTCTTTTCCTTTCCCCTTCCATTCCTGCTCTGCTCAAGGTCTGTAGTGGGTTGGATTGTGGTTCCTCCCAGAGCTATGTCTACATCCTAAGCCCTGGTTCCTGGGAATTGTAGCCTTATTTCAGAAAAGGTCTTTGCAGATGCAGTGATGTTCAGAATCTCAAGATGAGGTCATCTCGGATGAGGGTAGACTCTAGAAATCCAATGGCTCATGTCCTTAAAACAGACGAAAGAGAACACACATGTAGAGAAGGTCATGTGAAGACAGGCAGGGATTGCAATGCCGAGGCTGCCAGCAGCCCCCAGAAGCCAGGAGAGAGGTGTGGAGCAAGTCGTCCCTCACGGCCCTCAGAGGGAACCCTGCCAACACCTGCGTCTTGGACTCCCGTCCTTCAGTCTGAGACACAATACATTTCTCTTGTTTGAGAGCACCCCGTTTTTGTAAATTTTGTGATAGCATCTTCAGGAAACTAACAGAAGCTCCAACACGAGTTGTTTTTTTCCCCTTAAAGGACTCTGCTGATCCCGCAGCAATCACTGCCCTAGGTGCAAGGCCGTCTCCTTTTCTGATGCTTCTGTTACGGATGTCATGCATGTGTTGTGTGTGCACAGATGCTTCACTGTTCCTTCACAACGGTGAGAAGGAAGGGGAGCTCTCAGTACTTCTCACTTAATTTTTCTTACGCATGGAAAGATGGGCACCCGTGTCCGTAGAGGGGATGATCCGGCAGGTGCTCAGGCCACGACGTATCCCGCTTGGTTGGAAGTCTCTGCCTCGGACCGGAATATAGTAGTCACAAGCAATTCATTCTTCCTGTGAGCGGCCCAAGGTTGCTTTTCACATCCTCAGTGGTCTCTTGCAAGATGGGATACGTTTCCCTCCGTCAGGCCCTGCCCTCTGGCTCCTGGCAGGGCTTGGCTACGTGGAGCCTGGCATCCTCAGCCCGTTAACTCTCCCCGGCAGCGGAACTGTGTGGTTGACAGGTATTGATCCCCTTTCCCTGGGGGGATCCGAGGATGCTGAGTGAAGCCGACATTTTGTGGTTGCCCTGGAGCTTGGAAGGCTCTACTGCGCCCCATGCTGATGGCAGAAGACAAGAGACACCCAGACACGCACGTAGGAAAGCAGTTGAGAGGTGGGTCATAAAACTCTCCGTTTCTATTTAGACGGAGAGATTACTGTAAGACTGTCTCAGGTTCGGGTGTCCATTGAGAAGACCGAAGAGTATTCTAAATTCTCTGTGTTCCTTGAGAAACGCCTTGGGTGTTGGGGAAAGAGGAGGCAACCACGTATCCACAGGAACATTCTGCAGTTTTCCTGTGGTCAGAAAGCTAGAAAATAGAACACAGAGTCGACTCACCCATGCGTCCTTGCTTTCCTGGACTTGGAATGGGCCATCAAAATCCATCGACCGTAATCCATGGAGTAGAACGGACGAACCAGGCTGACTTTTGGAGACTGTCTGCCTAGGTTAAAGGATTCCTGTGTCCCCAGATGACTCATGACCCCAGCAGATGGATCATCATGCAATTCCCACAATGATGAGAAACATACTGGTTAAGATGGAGTGATGCAAACCTCTAGGGAGGCGTCCATGAGACTCAGAGGTTATGCTAATTGGAACAAAGAAGGATGGACATGTTTACGTGGGGACTTGGGACTTGGAACAGTTATCATGTGCAGTTGTCACGTGCTCGGGGAAGAAAGGACTGTCTACCCAAGGGAGCGTCCTGACAGTGTAGACAGCTATGGGATTGGAGGAAGAGTTGTCATATAAATTGGGTCCCTACTTGACTCTTGGGCCGTCTCCCAGTTTGGGAATCAGACTATAAAGTTTGAAATATTTTTCCAAAATCATTTAAAGCTGTATGGCTAGAGGCATGGCTGACAGAAAATCTGGATTTCTAGCTGGGACAGAACCTCATGACATATCAACAATCGATGGTGTCATCTTAGTGTTTATGTCCAGAGCTTAAACATCTCAAACTAGGACAGAAGTTCGAATGATTCCACGGTAAGAGACCTTCACCTCACTGATTTCATCTCCTGCTGGCTGGAGTCTACCATTTAATAAAATAACTAAAAAAAGACCTGAGAGTGGATACCTCATATATATGTATTTGCACTCAGCTCTCTGTTGTCCGCATTAGACAAACCTGAGCGTCCATGGTGTGATCGCAGCATGATTCCGAAAACCCAAGAAGGAACCTCTCATTCTGTGTCTGCCACAGTTTGGGAATCCTATCCCCTTTTGCAGATGCTACCAGCACAAGGGTGTCGCGTGCTCTTTGTTCTTCATCGCGAAAGGCCCTGGTATCTTAGCTCCTTTGGTATTTTCTAAAGTGATGCCACAGGCTGATCCACACCCCGCCCGCTAAGCCTTATTCTCATGCAGTTTTGCATCCAACCACGTCCTTCCGTTTCTCCTCCTGCAACCCACTGCCGCCGCTTATTGTGCGATCAGCAGATTTCCCCAAAAGCTAAAAGAAGACTGAGGAGACTGAGGAGAAACCCGTGAGGACTGAGGGACGGGGGGCTCTTTGTCAGATCTGCGGCAGCTCCAAGCAAGCTCGTCCTCTACCACGCGCTTCTGTGTAAGGAGCTCCTGTGTGTGCGTACTCCCGTCACAGACTGTGGCTTTGTCGTAGGACGGGACTCAGGACACGGCTGGAACAGAGTGTCTTACTCTTTAAAAATAATACCACACCCAGAGCGTAAAACTTAAGACCTTCCTTGGAAATTCACACCACAACCTAATAAATTTTTTTATTAATTTATATTGGAGTGTAGTTGCTTTACAATGTTGTGTTAGTTTCTGCTGTACAGCAAAGTGAATCAGTTATACATACACATAGATCCACTCCTTTTTAGGTTCTTTTCCCATATAGGCCATTACAGAGTATTGAGTAGAGTTCCCTGTGTTATACAGTAGGTCCTTATTAGTTATCTAGTTTATATATACTAGTAGGTATATGTCAATCCCAATCTCCCAATTTATCCCTCCCCCCTCTTACCCCCTGGTAACCATAAGTTTGTTTTCTACATCTGTGATTCTAGTTCTGTTTTGTAAATAAATTCAGTTGTATCATTTTTTTTTTAGATTCCACATACAAGTGATACCATATGATTTGTCTTTCTCTGTCTGACTTACTTCACTCAGTGTGGTCATCTCTAGTTGCATCCATGTTGCTGCAAATGGCATTATTTCATTCTTTTTTATGGCTGAGTAATAGTCTGTTGTATATATGCACCACATCTTCTTTATCCATTCTTCACTTGATGGACACTTAGGTTGCTTCCATGTCTTGGCTATTGTAAATAGTACTTCTGTGAATATTGGGGTGCATGTGTCTTTTTGAATTATGGTTTTCTCCGGATACATGCCCAAGAGTGGGATTGCTGGGTCATATGGTATTTTTAGTTTTTTAAGGAACCTCCGTACTGTTTTCCACAGTGGCTGCACCAATTTACATTCCTACTGACAGTGTAGGAGGGTTCCCTTTTCTCCACACCCTCTCCAGCGTTTATTGTTCGTAGATCTTTTGATGATGGCCATTCTGACGGGTGTCTGGTGATACCTCATTGTAGTTTTGATTTGCATTTCTCTAATAATTAGTGATGTTGAGCATCTTTACAGCCATCTCTATATGACCTAATAATTTTAATGGGCCAGAATTTCTTCTTCATCTCTAAACTAAAACCACATGTACAGGGACTTCTGTGGTGGTGCAGTGATTAAGAGTCCGCCTGCCAATGCAGGGGACACGGGTTCGAGCCCTGGTACGGGAAGATCCCACATGCCGCGGAGCAACTAAGCCCGTGCGCCACAGCTACTGAGCCTGCGCTCTGGAGCCTGTGAGCCACAACTACTGAGCCCGCGTGCCACAACTACTGAAGCCCGTGTGCCTAGAGCCCGTGCTCCGCAACAAGAGAAGCCACCGCAATGAGAAGCCCGCGCACCGCAACGAAGACCCAACGCAGCCAAAAATAAATAAATAAACAAATAATTAAGTGTATTTTTTAAAAAAACATATGTACAAGTGCAGCTATTCAATGAAAACAGCACCCTTTTCTTCACCAGATTCATAGCTGCGTTTCTTTGCCATCCAGTCCCAACATAACCCCTTGCTACTTGCTTGTGATGACTTCTAGTCACGAGGATGGACGTATGAACCTGTTTATGATGTGTTTGCTGCCATTGTGTCCTCCGTCGTCTTTGGCGTCCAATCCACTGGCTGCCCCAACCTCTCGCAGCTCCCAGTCTGGGCTGCCATGCTTCTGCTCCATCTTGGGACCACCTTCTTCCCCTCTGCTTCATGTTCTCTCGATATCTGTCTTCCTGCCGTTTCTCTTTTCTTTCCCTGAAGTGTGGGTCTCAGGCTCTAACTTTGCTAACAATACTCTGCCAACCATAGTTAATGGAGCCAAGGTGCAGCCGTCAGCCACAGCAGCTCAGAATTCATTGACATATGTGGTGCCCTTGACTTTCTGTTGCTCCTCCGTGGGACCCGAGGCCATGGGAAGACTTCTGGTTTGCTCCATTCACATGCAACCATGTCTGATCTAAACAAAAAACACTGTTTTAAATTTCTTCATCCAACTCTTTCCCCAGTGAGTTCTTCTAGCACAGCTTTGGTGGATCCTTTCTCTGACTTATATCTGAGTTCAGTTGCACAGTTGCACACCACACGTCTAAAGCTATTTCAAAATGAGCGGATGGGGCCACCTAAGTGTTTTAGTTTCCAGATGGCCACGCCAGAGATGCCTCATGCTTATTACTCCTGTCATTTTTCCCGGAAGGGCAAAGTAACAGACATGAATATCTCTGTGCCTATACTTGTTCAGGACAATAAGTTCCTCTGGAGAAAAACCAATACTTGTTGAAGGAAAGTTAAAGGAGAGAAAGAGACCTTATTCTGTTCAGTTTCCGTTAATTGATTCCCAAGGAACCATGGCATTGACACACAACAAATGAGTTCAGGGGGATGGAACTGCCCTGAACATCACTTAGGAGGCTCAAACCAGACCAATTTGTTATGAGGCCACTTAGAGGCTGTCCCACAAGGAGGTTCGATCATCACTTTTCCTAGTTTTTAGGCCACCGAGAATGCGCCACTGCCCAAATGAAAACATCAGTCAGAAGACTATCTTTCAGGGATAAAGAAGAGAGGGAAACAGTCATTTGGGGTCAGATTGTTTTCTCAGAAGCCTAAGTGGAGGCTCTGATGACTCACCACAGGGGATTCAGATTCATGGGTGATGGCGGTGGTGCTGCTGATGGTGATAGTGATGATGATGATGATAGGGATAATGGAATGAAGATGATGGTGTTGATGATGATAATGGCAATGATGGTGATGATGTTGGTGATGAGGATGCTTTTTGCTAATAAGCTATGAGGCTTATATCACTTAGAAAATAAGATCATGCCCACTTTAGTTTTGGGTTATCATGCAAGATCTTCTTTTTTTGATCTTATTAAACATGGATTAAGGCAAATCTCAGAAATCCATTTTACGTACTATGTGAAATGACCAAGGCTCATCCCAGAGTTTCTGCTCAGTATTTTGTAAGGGAGGATGGAGCAAAGGAATTAGTCATTTATCCATTCATTGCTTTGACCTATGAGTAGTGCAAACATTCGGGATATCAGTACTGCATGAGAAACCAGGGATAGAAAAATATAGGAGCTAGCAAGATGATGGAGATCATGCAGTAGTGTTTGTTGAATGAATAAATGATGCCCATGAGCTCTTGGAAAAAGTTGGCCTGGCTAACACCTGTGAGGTCTACCTTTTAACCTACGATATGATTGTGCTTCTTTCATAGGTACGGGGCTCTTTCCTGGTAACACACACACATATCTCAGAAGAGCTTGGATCAGATATCATCCATGTTTGAACCAGAGTGTCAGGGCAAACTCTGTTCTCCTGACGCTGTGTCCCAAACTGAAGGCAACACTTGGCACAGTGGAGGACTGGCAGCTATCTGTGAGGGATTTCTCCTTCTGCTGTCAAATCACAGAAGGTCCTGGCTTGGGGTTGACAAGAGGGGTCCTCATTTGGAAGGCTTTCCTTAGTCTCTTGTTCCTGACCCACAAGCACAGCAGACTCCCTTGTCTTACGTGAGCTTCTTCTAACCTTGTGTTACCTACACATGCGTCCCCATTTATATCAGCCCTTTGTTTGTCTGGTTGCTTTTAAAAATAGTGCATTCTGTCAGCTCCCAGTTCCCTGCTTCACCTTCAGTCTTCCTTTTTTCCCCAACTATTTCATCTTAGTAATAGTGCTTGCGTTAATTTTATATGTCGACTTGACTTGGCCATGGTGCCCAGATATGTGGTCAGACATTATTCTGGGGGTTTCCGTGGGGGTGTTTATGGATGAAATTAACATTTAAATTGTTGGACTTTGAGTAAAGCAGATTGTGCTCCATAGTGTGGGTGGGCCTCGTCAAATCAGTGGAAGGTGCGAATAGAACAAAAGACTGACCTCCCCAGAGAAAGATGGCATTTTGCAGCAGAGGTCCTCTGGACTTGCACTGCAACATCATCTCTTTCCCGGGTCTCCAGCTTGCTGGTCTACCCTGCAGATTTTGGACTTGCCAGCCTTTATAGTTGCATGTAATGGCATGAATCAATTCCTTAAAATAAAAATCTCCCTTTCTTTCTCCCTCTCTCTCCATACACACACAGACACACACACACACACACACACACACACACACACACACTCTCACACACACACACACACCCTATTGGTTCTGTTTCTCTGGAGAACCTTACTACAATAATTTCAGCATGAATATTAGAATAAAATATCTCACACAATCTAATTGCTCTGTCATGCTGAGTCTTTTTTAATGTGTAGCTTCAACGTTTATTGATAATGATGCTTATGGTGACAGGTTTTTTTAACATCTTTATTGGGGTATAATTGCTTTACGATGCTGTGTTAGTTTCTGCTTTATAACAAAGTGAATCAGTTTTACATATACATATATCCCCATATCTCTTCCCTCTTGCATCTCCCTCCCTCCCACCCTCCCTATCCCACCCCTCTAGGTGGTCACAAAGCACCGAGCTGATCTTCCTGTGCTATGTGGCTGCTTCCCACTACCTAGCTATTTTACGTTTGGAAGTGTATATATGTCCATGCCACTCTCTCACTTTGTCTCAGCTTACCCTTCCCCCTCCCCATATCTTCAAGTCCATTCTCTGTTAGGTCTGCATCTTTATTCCCGTCTTGCCCCTAGATTCTTCATGACCATATTTTTTTTTAGATTCCATATATATGTGTTAGGATACAGTATTTGTTTTTCTCTTTCTGCATTACTTCACTCTGTATGACAGACTCTAGGTCCATGCACCTCACTGCAAATAACTCAATTACGTTTCCTTTTATGGCTGAGTAATATTCCATTGTATATACGTGCCACATCTTCTTTATCCATTCATCTGTTGATGGACGCTTAGGTTGCTTCCATGTCCTGGTTATTGTAAACAGAGCTGCAGTGAACATTTTGGTACATGACTCTTTTTGAATTATGGTTTCCTCAGGGTATATGTCCAGTAGTGGGATGGCTGGGTGATATGGTAGTTCTATTTTTAGTTTTTTAAGGAACCTCCATACTGTTCTCCATAGTGGCTGTATCAATTTACATTCCCACAAACAGTGCAAGAGGGTTCCCTTTTCTCCACACCCTCTCCAGCATTTATTGTTTCTAGATTTTTTGATAATGGCCATTCTGACTGGTGTGAGATGATATCTCATTGTAGTTTTGATTTGCATTTCTCTAATGATTAATGATGTTGAGCATTCTTTCATGTGTTTGTTGGCAGTCTGTATATCTTCTTTGGAGAAATGTCTATTTAGGTCTTCTGCCCGTTTTTGGATTGGGTTGTTTGTTTTTTTGTTATTGAGCTGCATGCATGAGCTGTTTGTATATTTTGGAGATTTTTCCTTTGTCAGTTTCTTCATTAGCAAATATTTTCTCCCATTCTGAGGGTTGTCTTTTCATCTTGTTTATGGTTTCCTTTGCTGTGCAAAAGCTTTTAAGTTTCATTAGGTTCCATTTGTTTATTTTTGTTTTTATTTCCCTTACTCTAGGAGGTGGGTCAAAAAGGATCTTGTTGTGATTTATGTCATAGAGTGTGCTGCCTATGTTTTCCTCTAAGAGTTTGATAGTGTCTGCCTTACATTTATGTCTTTAATCCATTTTGAGTTTATTTTTGTGTATGGTCTTAACGACTGTTCTAATTTCATTCTTTTACATGTAGCTGTCCAGTTTTCCCAGCACCACTTATTGAAGAGGCTGTCTTTTCTCCACTGTATATTCTTGCCTCCTTTATCAAAGATAAGATGACCATATGTGCGTGGGTTTATCTCTGGGCTTTCTATCCTGTTCCAATGATCTATATTTCTGTTTTTGTGCCAGTACCATGCTGTCTTGATGACTGTAGCTTTGTAGTATAGTCTGAAGTCAGGGAGCCTGATTTCTCCAGCTCCGTTTTTCTTTCTCAAGATTGCTTTGGCTATTCGGGGTCTTTTGTGTTTCCATACAAATTGTGAAATTTTTTGTTCTAGTTCTGTGAAAAATGCCATTGGTAGTTTGATAGGGATTGCATTGAATCTGTAGATTTATTTGGGTAGTAGAGTCATTTTCACAATGTTGATGTGCAAATGTGTTTGTAATTACAGTGTTCTAATATTTAATTTAATATTCATTCATGAAAATTTTATGTATTGCTTTCCCCATTAGTTTTGATGGCAGCCCGGTGTTTTATCAAATGAAAAAGTGCACTTTATCTGACCTTTTATAAAATGGTTCTGAGGTAACCATCTTTGTGCTTCCCTCCTCCCCACATTTGTATTATTTACTTAGAATAAACCCTGATTAACAGGACTTCTTGGTCACACTGTATGGACGTTTTGCATGTTTTTGATACCCAACTCTCTTTGTCTCTTTCTTTTCTGCCCCTAAGAATCAGCCTTTGGAAGTGGTGTTGCCCGATCAAATTACAAGACACCAGTTAAACTTGACTTTTTTATAAATAACATTTTTCAGTGTAAATATATACCAAATATTGCACGATAAACAATACATAGTAGTTTAGTATATGTATATCCCATGCAGTATTTGAGACAAGTAGTTTATTTAGTACAAGTATGTCCCATACAATATTTTAGACAAATCTTTTATTTAGTATTTGTATGTCCCATGCTGTAGTTGGGACACACTTATACTAAAGAACAGATATTTGTTGTTTATCTGAAACTCAAATTTAACTATGTGTCCTGTGTGTTGATTTGCTAAAGCCAGCAACCCTGTTTGAAACATTTGTCTAGGACTTAGAGCCAGATTGATGAAGCCTTTAGAGTCAGAATACTCCTTATTTTCAATATTTTACAATCTGACTTCTGATGAGACCACTGAAGTGAGTGAAATTGTGTCTCAAGTGCTAACATTTTTTGAGCACCACTGGAAACCATTGGAGAACCATAGACCAATAACTGGGCAACATTTATTGAGTGTGGGCGGGTATCAAGGTAGGAAAGAACCAACCAAGATTGCTTAGCTTCAAAAAAGAAGTATATAGGTTTGTTGAGCACTGTGTTAGGTATTTGTGGTCTAACCACTAGGTTCGTGTAGCGCAAACCTAGTTTTCTATGGTAGGTTCTGCTAATCACCCCCAGACTAGGACAGTGGAAGCAAGGTTTCCGGGCATATTTAAGGAAGACACTGTCAGGTGCAGACTCTGCATTTGCGGGAGTCTGACAGAGAGCACATCCTCCAGTGTTGCATCCTGGGTGCTTGCTTGCCTTAATTTTGCTCAGTCTTGCTGCAGATCCACCAGAGATGAGAAATACAATGAAAGATCCCTATCTCAGACCATAAACCCAACCCGCACGTTTCTTGTCTCACTGAAACCCTTGAAGGGCGGCACTATTGCCATAGAAATCTTATTTTTGTCTGTAGACTGTAAGCTCCTTCAGAAAAAGGACCAGGAATCACTTGCCTCTCCACTTTGCTCAGTCTGTACCTTCTTTCTTAACATGGCCTTAGCGTCCTGTAAATATCAGTTGAATTAGTAAAGCAGTGACAACTTTACAATTATTGGGTTGGCCAAAAAGTTCATTTGAACGTCTTACAGAAAAAAACATACGAGCTTTTGGCCAACACAATCTTTTCCAAAGAAGACGGGAAATGAAACTCCAGACTCATCCACTTTTACCCATTTTCGCCATCACTTCCTGTTATTTTCCAAAGCTTTAACTGGGAAGATGTCAGTCTACATGATCAGGTAAATTGATGTGAAAATCACTGTAGGAACAGAAATTCCTCCCCACCTAAGAAGATACTTCTGCTAACAAATGATTTATTCAACAGAGGTGTTGAATGTCCTTTAAAATTAAGTTTTCCAAGAAGGAAGTTGGACATTTTTCACCTGCCCGGTCATGACTGCCCTGGGTGATTAAAAGCGATTCGAGGAATGTGCAAAATGGCTCTCATGAATTTCACCCTGACAGGTGTTGAGACGCGCAGGTGGGCGTTCATTTGTCTGAACATTGCTGTGGAGGCTCTTGTGTTCCCTGGACGCATAGGAGTGTGAGCTGTGTAAAGCACACATTGTGAAGGGAGGTTGGACCTTCAGATTGTATCTCCTGAGTTAAAAAAAAAAAAAAGGCATTGTAGATTTTAAAATAATAAGAATAGTTGAGCCACGGTCATGCCACGTATGAAAGTAGAACAGTGATGTTGATCTCTCATTGCTCTTCATCCTTTAAATAACTAGCCTGAGAGTGAGGCAGCAGAGGAAATACTCCGAAGAGAACATTTCATCACAAGAAGAAAGTCTGTGGAGAGAGAACCTATCACGCAGAGTTGTCTGATCTGAACAGTAGAATCTCAGCATTCATTTTTGAGGTCCCGTCCTTTGCAACCACAATTTCCTCTTTATCATAGGCAGCGGTGTGTCCATTGTGCCTTGTCACCCTTCCACTGAGTGACTTCTAGCATTGATTGGCAGCCTGCTGCCAATCTGAAAGGAAATAAAGTGTGCTGGGTTTCACAAGTCAATCGTTAAGTCAACGATGGGTGGGAAATGTCCCCCGCGGTTTCCAGGAGTTCGCGCGTGCGTGTGCGCGCGCATGTGTGTGTATATATGCACGCACACACCAGATACATCAGATGGCTGGTGACTGGGGTGCCTGCGCAGGGTTCTGGGGGATGCCACCTGCTGCAGATTCCTGCTGGCATTTCACTTGCAGTGTCCACTATATCACTTAAGACATCCTCCAGATTTCATTCCCAAACATCCCAGCAGAGCCTGCACCAAGATGAACCCATGTGGTCATAAAGAATCATCATTTATCTGACCTGTGAGAGTATCAATTTATCAACGCCTAACACGTTCGTATTATTAAATATGACATTACTTGTATAAAATGTATCCATTTAAAAAGTTACCTTTACTTTTTTCCCGTGGTCAGTTTCCCTTGGCAAGCACTGATTTCAGATGTGGTTCCTCATGTTATCCCAGACCTTATACAAAACATGAGTAATATCGTTTTATACATTCAATATTTGTATAGATTTGCCTTCCCATTTACCATTTTTTGATGTCTTTATTTCTTTTGACATTCTTGCACCTTCCAACATGGGTTAGTGCTGGCTTTCTTTTTTAATTTTAAAAAACTTTTATTGAGATACAATTGACATAAAACATTGTATAAGTTTAAGATATGCAACATGTGGCTTTGATACATTGATGTGTTGCAATGTGACTGCCACTGTACTAACACCTCTGTCATATAATTATGTCTTTTTTGTTGTGGGAACAATTAAGATCTAATCTGTTAGCAACTTTGTAGTTTACAAGATTGATGTCTGTAATCACTGTGCTGTGCGTTAAATCTCCAGGACTTATTTATCTACTGGTTGCAAGCTTGTACCCTTAAACAACATCTCCCAATCCCCTACTCCCAAGCCCCTGATCACCACCATTCCACTCTCTGCTTTTACAAGTCTGAGGTTTTTAGATTCCACATATAAGCTATACCATACAGTATTGGTCTTTGTGTAACCTGACATCTCATTTAGCATAATGTCCTCAAGGTCCATCCACGTTGTTGCAAATGGTAGGACTTCCTTCTTCCTCATGGCTGAATAATATTCCTGTGTGTGTGTGCGCGCGTGCGTGCACGAGTGATATTTTTATCCGTTACTTTGATTTATCTGTTGAAGACATTTAGGTTCTTTCAATATCTTGGCTATTGTGAATAATTCTGCAGTAAACATGGGAGTGTAGTTATCTCTTTGATATCCTATTTTTATTCCCTTGGAATATACCAAGGAATGGAATTTGTGGATCATATGGTAGTTCTATTTTTTAAAATAAATTTATTTATTTTATTTATTTATGTTTGGCTGCAGTGGGTCTTCATTGTTGCGCACGGGCTTTCTCTAGTACCAGCCAGCGGGGTCTACTCTTTGTTGTGGTGCGCGGGCTTCTCATGGCAGTGGCTCCTCTTGTTGTGGAGCACGGGCTCTAGGCACATGGGCTTCAGTAGTTGTGGTGCATGGGCTCCGTAGTTGTGGATCGTGATCTCTAGAGCACAGGCTCAGTAGTTGTGGCACAGGGGCTTAGTGGCTCCGCGGTATGTGGGATCTTCCTGGACTAGGGCTTGAACCCATGTCCCCTGCATTGGCAGGCGGATTCTTAACCACTGTGCCACCAGGGAAGTTCCAGTAATTCTAGTTTTAATTTTGGGGAGAACCTCCATACTGTTTTTCATAGTGGCTGAACAAGTTTACACTCTTACCAACTGTGCACAGGGCTCCTTTTTCTCCACATCTTCACCAACATTTGTCATCTCTTGTCTTCTTGATGATAGCCATTCTAACAGGGGTGAGGTGTTATATTATTGTAGTTTAAATTTGCATTTCCCTAGTAAATATCATATAATAACGCATATATGTGGAATCTAGAAAATGGTATAGATGATCTTATTTGCAAAGCAGAAATAGAGACACAGGCGTAGAGAACAGATGTATGGATACCAAGGGGGAAAGGGGTGGGGTGGGAGGAATTGGGAGATTGGGATTGACATATATACATTGTTGATACTATGTATAAAATGGACAGCTGATGGGAACATACTGTATAGCACAGGGAACTAATGCATGTGATAACCTAAATGGGAGGGAAGTCCAAAAGGGAGGGGATATCTGTATGTGTATGGCTGATTCATTGGGTTGTGCAGTGGAGGCTAACACAACATTGTAAAGCAACCATACTCCAATAAAAATTACTTTAAAAAAAAGAAAAGAAAAATCTGGAAGTAGATGCTGCCTCTACTCCTGCTCTCAATATATACATATCCTTTCTCTTAACTTCTATATCTTTGGTTAACTAAGTCAGAAACTGATAGCTTGTGTATAATCATATTATTTTCAATAATAAATGTCTTTTCAATAAAAAAAAATTTTGCATTTCCCTGATGATTACTGATGTTGAGCACCTTTTCATGTACCTGTTGGCCATTTGATGTCTTCTTTGAAAATGTGTCTATTCAGTTCCTCTTCCCATTTTTAATTGGATTTGGGGGGGGGGGGTGTTGAGTGGTACAAGTTTATTATATTTTTTGGATATTAATTCCTTGCTCCATACATGGTTTGCAAACATTTTCTCCCAGTCTATAGGTTACCTTTTCATTTTTTGGATTCTTTTGCTATGTATAAGCTTTTTACTTTGATATAGTATAATTTGTTTATTTTTGCTTTTGTTGTTTGCTTTTAATGTTATATCTTAAAAAAATTATTGCCAAGACCTATGCCAAGGAGCTTCTTTCCTAAGTTTTCTTTAGGAGTTTTATGGTATTAGGTCTTACGTTTAAGTCTTTGATTCATTTCAAGTTAATTTTTGAGGGTGGTGTAAAATAGGGATCCAATTTCATTTTTCTATATGTGGTCATCCCATTTTCCCGTCACAATTTGTTGAAGAGACTCTCCTTTCCCCATTGAGTGTTATTGGGTCCCTTGTCAAATATTAGTTGACCATAAATGTGGGGAGTTATTTCTGGGCTCGGTTTTCATTCCATTGGTCTTTGTGTTTATTTTTATGCCACTGCCATATTGTTTTGATCATCATAGCTTTGTAGTATAGTTTGAAATCAGGAAGTGTGATACTTCTGGCTTTGTTCTTCTTCCTCATGATTGCTTTGGCTATGAGGGGTCTTTTGTGATGCCATACAAGTTTTAGGACTACTTGTTCTATTTATGTGAAAAATGCCTTTGGGATTTTGATGAGGATGGCTTTGCATCTATAGATTGCTTTGGGTAGTATGGACTTTTTTTTTTTTTTTCCCCCGGTACGCAGGCCTCTCACTGTTGTGGCCTCTCCCGTTGCGGAGCACAGGCTCCGGACGTGCAGGCTCAGCGTCCATGGCTCACGGGCCCAGCCGCTCTGTGACATGTGGGATGTTCCTGGACCGGGGCACGAACCCGTGTCCCCTGCATCGGCAGGTGGAGTCTCAACCACTGCGCCACCAGGGAAGCCCAGTATGGACATTTTAACAATAATATTTCTTTTGATCCATGAATACATGCTATGTTTACATTTGTCTTTCTTCCTCAGTTTCTTTCATCAGAGATTTTTCTTCATTGTACAGATTTTTAATTCCTTAAGTAAATATATTTCTAAGTATTCTATTATTTCTATGCTGTTGTGAATGGGATGAGCTTTGTAATTTCTTTTCAGATTTTTCATTGTTAGTGTATAGAAACACATGATTTCTGTATGGTAATTTTATATATTGAAACTGTACTGAATTCATTAATTCCAACAGTTTCATGATTGACTCTTTAGGATTTTCTATATGTCAGATTATATCATCTGTAAATAACAACAGTTTACTTCTTCCTTGTCAATTTGGATGCTTTTTATTTTTTTGTCTTGCCTAGTTGCTCTAGCCAGGACTTCCAGTACTGTGTTGAATAGGAGTGGTGAGAGAGTGCACCTTAATGCACAGGCTTTAACATCTCCTTCAGTGGCGGTCTACTCGTGGAAATGTTCAGAGGCTGTTGTTTTTGCAGCTCTATTTATTTCAGCCCCATTTTGGAAAGATACTTTCTCTGGGGTCTATTTCCTTTCAGTGCTTTCATTCTTTTATTCCACTCTCTCCTGGTAGACTGGCTTCCACTGCTTGATAAGAGTCAGGTGTAAGTCCCACCATCAAGCCTTTGAAAATATGCCACCTTTTGTCGTCTGGCTGCCTTCAAGCTTATCTCTTTGTCTTTGGTATACTCTGGAATGCCTTGTGATGTATGTGTGTCCATGTATTTAATTTTATTCTTTTTGGGATTACTTTGATTTCCCCTACGTGTGGGTTACTGTCTTTCTGGTTGATTTTCAATCATCATCTCTTCATGTATTCCTGTCCCCTGTCTTTCTGGAACTCTTAACGTTTGTTAGCTCTTCTTCTTGTGTCTTCACTATTTTTCTAACATCTCTTTCACATTTTTCATTTCTGTGTCTCTCTGTGCTGGCTTCTGGAAAGTGTAGGCTTCCAATTCACTGATTCTCTCTTCAGTTCTTTCTTATCTACTTTTAACTCCATCCACTGAGTTTTAAATTTCAGTGTTTGTATCTTGCATTTCTAGAAGTTCTGTTGGGTCTTTTTCAAATCAAGCTCGCTGTTATTTCTTTGTGTAGGTTGCGCTGCCATCTGTGTCTGATCATCTAAACCTGAAATCTTTGTTGCTCTGTTTGTTCTGTGTCTCATGCCTGTTGAGAATTGCTCAGGGAGACTTAAGTCCTATGGACTTTGTAATCTTTACATTTCAGACACTCTTCTCCCTTGTCCCTGAATGAGAGCGCATTCCTCCAGAGATGTGTGTTTGCATCTGCTGGGGGTCTCTGTGGGCCAAAAGTATGATGTAATCATGCTGTTCATTCTGATAGTTGGAATCCTTGCTGTATCCTTGCTGTTACACTTCAGATGTCATCACAGTGCCTAGAAACACTGTCAATTAGGACCATTTTAAACCAAATTCAGAGTTTAGAATTTTACTGGAGGGAATACCACCTACGTGATGTGAATTTATCCTGCTAATCTGCATGAGGGCAGGTTCTTGGTTACAGATTTTCAAGAAATTCCCTTTGCCTTATTAACTAAGTGCCAATGCATGACTTCTAGAGGGTGGAAGCTGTGTTTGCATCTTGTGGACTCTTATACTGAGAATGTCATTGCTGGTTCTCAAACCCATAAATTCACGTCTTCTTTACATTCTAAATAATGATTAAGGACCCCACACAGCTTCTGTCTGGGTGACTTATATAAATTGATATTTACCATATTAGCAACGAAAACTAAGAAGATTGTTACACATCTATTGATGGACACATTTAAAAATAATGATAATAAATCCATTACATGTTAACACAAATAATATATTCTTATTGTATGAAGAATATCTTATATTCTTATTATATAAAGAATATAGTCTTATGAGTATATTATATTCTTCTTATAAACTATATATATATGTTATATGTAATATATTCTCACTAATGGGAGAATATGAGTGATAAGAATGGCATTGTTTTACATTTTTGCAAATCACTTTAATGTCTGGCATTCTAGAAAACAACCAGATTCTCATATCTGCTTCTGTATTCAATCCGTTGTGTTATCACCCATCACATAGCCTCCAGAAAAGTCCCCTGGACTCTTACAAGAGAGCGAGGGTGAAAAAGACAAATATGGTCTCAGTATCATTAGGAAAAGAGTTTTGACTCAGGGTACCCATCCCCAAGGTTCCCTGTACCACACTTTGAGAACAACTCGTGTAGCACTTTGGAGTCACAACTTTGTGGAGGAAAATGTCTCATTAGACTCCCGACCTTGACAAGGACATAAAAAGCATTGTCTTCTGTTTGTAGAGACGTGAGAGGACATCAAAAACGTGGTCTGTGTTGGACCAGTTCAGTGACTGTTCTCTGGGAAGAGGTGACTTCAGGGCTCTGCCTGTCTGTCTCCCTCAAGATTCTGACGGTTCTGTTATCCCATCTGTCTTGAGATGCTTCTAATAAGATGCTTTATGGGAATTCCCTGGCAGTCCGGTGGTTAGGGCTCCGTGCTTTCACTGCAGAGGGCCCGGTTTCAATCCCTGGTCAGGGAACTAAGATCCCACAAGCTGTGCAGCCAGAAAAAAAAAAAAAAAAAAAGGTGCTTTACAAATATAGTCAGCCAGCATTCTTCATTCTGTTTCAGCTGGAATGTTGGCTCAAATAAGCTAATCTTCCATGTTACCAGAAATAGCTCTCATATTAAAAGACTTAAGCATGACAGATTAAGATGATGAGAAGAAAATAGGAATATTAAGGATTTAAGTTATATAACAGAAGGAAAGTTTAATGGATGTATAAGAAAATCCGTACCCGTAAAATATAAATGACACTGTTAACTACTAGCTCAAAAAGAAACATTAATTTCAAATCGTATAAATAGGATCAACCGTATTTGGGGCCATAATGTCGTGATGTTAAAATCTGATAACAGAATATTCACAAGTGCTATCATCCAACTGGAATTTGTGTTTTATTGAAGTAGAGTTGATTTACCACGTTGTGCCAGTCTCTGTAGAGTGACTCAGTTAAGCACCTATATAGATTCTTTTTTATATTCTTTTCCATTATGGTTTATCCCAGGAGATTGGATATAGTTCCCTGTGCTCTACAGTAGGACCTTGTTGTTTATCCATTCTCTATATGTAATAGTTCGCATCTACTAATTCCAAACTCCTAATCCATCCCTCTACCTCCCCCCTGCCCCCCTGCCCCTTGGCAACCATAAGTCTCTTTTCTGTGTCTGTGAGTCTATTTCTGTTTTGTAGATAAGTTCGTTTGTGTCATATTTTAGATTCTACATATAAGTGATATCATATGATACTTGTCTTTCTCTGTTTGACTTATTTCACTTAGTATGATCATCTCTAGGTCCATCCATGTTGCTGCAAATGGTATTATTTCATTCTTTTTTATGGCTGAGTAATATTCCATTGCATACATGTACCACATCTTCTTTATCCATTCCTCTGTTGATGGACGTTTAGGTTGCTTCCATGTCTTGGCTGTTGTAAACAGTGCTGCAGCTAGGGGTGCATGTGTCTTTTTGAGTTACAGTTTCCAACTGGAATTTTAAAACTCTCTTTTAAATGTCTTTCGGGAAGAAGAAAGGAAGTTAAAGCAATCACTTTCAGAACATCGGGGATATGGCTAAAATTACTCTCGGGTGGTAGGGAAAAGGGGGTTGACTTTTTTTAAATGAGTTTATTTTTTAAATAACGAATCAAATGTTAGACTAAGAAGTTGATAAAGAGAAACATCAATCTCAAGAAAGCAGGAAAATGAAATTCTTCAGCTAATAGGGGAGTAATTGAATAAGTAAGAACATAGGTCAATATGCATAATATAAAATCCCCCCTTGTTCCCAAAGCCTTCAGGGATCTACATGATTCGGAGACAAGCTACCTCTGTGATCTCCAATTCCACCACTATGTATTTTTCTCCCTTCATTGATGACACATGGACCTCCTTGCTTTTCTGGCATTGCAGTCCCACCTTAGGGCCTTTACCCCGTCGGTTCTCCTTGCTAGAATTTTCAATGCCCAGATGGCAATCGCTACGAAGTAGGGGATTTAACTGTTGTGTTCACAGCCTTATATCCACCTTCTAGAATATTGCAGAGTCTGAAACGAATGCTTCGTAAATATATTTAATAAGAGGATACAATAAAGCAGAGACCTAGTCTTCTGAAAAAATGTTCAGATAAACCACTAGAAAGCAATATGAAAAGAATGATAAAGTGTGCCTACCCCCAATCGACCCCAAGACAGTATATTCATCACAAAAATCATCAGTGTGATTGTCAGTGGCTTCTGTAAATACTTTTGAAAAGTAGAATAAAAGGGATGCTTCTGGGGAAAATATGCATGACCAGAATTTAGAAAAACAAAGCAAATACCAGTAAATCAGCTTTAACAAAGAAATTGAGTAAGAGCTCTCTCTGCATAAAAATGTTCAAGGTCATAGAATTCTTAACTAAGTTCTCTGAAACCTGCCAGGAATTCTCAAGGTATTTATATTACTCAGAGATGGGGTTAAGAAGGAAAGCTTCTAAATAATTTGGGACAGCTTCCTCAGAATCATTCTAAAATTTGATTTAAAAAGCCTAAGAAAAAGAGACTCCAAAGTGATAGGAATATTATTGCAAATAACATGAAAATTGATTCAGCAAATAGCGTCATTCACTACATCAAAAGAATAAGACCCAGGACAAGGTGAGGTTAATTTTAGCAATTGAAGGATGGGTTAATTAAGATATGATTCATGCAATGCACCCTATAAATAGGTCAAAATAAAAGGAAACAACTAATACAGGTCTAACGGGTATTTGATAAAATTGCACCCTTCTTCCTGAGAAGAACTCTTTAACAAAACAGGAGTAGAAAAATGTTGTTCCACAGAGAACAGACTTGTGGTAGCCAAGGGGGAGGGGCTGGGGGAGGGATGGACTGTGGGGTTGGGATTAGCAGATGTAAACTATTATCTGTAGGATGGATACACAACAAGGTCCTACTGTAGAGCACAGGAAACTCTATTCACTACCCCGGGATAAGCCATCATGGAAAAGAATATGAAAAAGAATGTATATATGTGTGTACCTGAGTCACTTTGCTGTACAGCCGAAATGAACCAAGTATACTTCAATAAAAAAATAAATTAAAAAAAAAGAAAGGTAACATGTTGTTCCCATGGTGTATATTTACGTACACATATGTGTATGTTTGCAAACACCAGTAGTGTGCTAAATGAGGATTCACCAGAAAACAAGCTGTGAAAACCACAGACAAGACAAGCATGTTTTATCCTGTCACCTTTGTGTTTCAATAGTGTTGTAGGTACCTTGTATCTACACAGAGAAAGGAAAAACAGCTGTCGTGACATCTGACGTAGGTTGACCAGTTAATACGTGCCTGCCCTTTATATTTCTTTTTTCTAATTTTTTATGGAAGTAGAGTTGATTTACCATGTTGTGTTAGTTCCAGGTGTACAGCAAAGTGATTCAGCGATACATATATGTATCTATTCTTTTTCATATTCTTTTCCATTATAGGTTATTACAAGACATTGAATATAGTTCCCTGTGCTATCCAGTAGGTCTTTGTTGATTATCTATTTTATATATAGTAGTGTGTGTATGTTAATCCAAACCTCCTATTCTTCCCCCCATCGCCTTTGGTAACCACACGTCTGTTCTCTAAGTCTGTGGGTCTGTTTCTGTTCTGTAAATAAGTTCATTTGTGTCATTTTTTTAGATTCCACATGTAAGTGATATCATATGATATTTGTCTTTCTCTTTCTGACTTCACTTATTATGATCATCTCTAGGTCTGTCCATGTTCTAAGCACTTTATCTTCCTGACGTCATTGAAACCTCAGACAGAATTGAGAAAGGAGGTACTGTCATTAACCCATTTCACAGACAAGAAAATACATGCAGAAGGAGGTCAAATAACTTGCCCATCGTTTATTAAGTGCAGACCTTGGGTCTCAGGAAGTGTGACGTTAAGAGCCCTAAGGTCTTAGCATTTCTAAGATCCTCAGTGAGCTGTTGTAAGGTGTACAGCTATTGGGAGTGGGTGTGCAAGTATTTGTAGGGGATACGTCTTCAAAGATTTATAATGATGGACCTAGGGCTTCCCTGATGGCGCAGTGGTTAAGAATCCCCCTGCCAGTGCAGGGGACACGGGTTTGAGCCCTGGTCCAGGAAGATCCCACAGGCCGCGGAGCAACTAAGCCCATGCGCCACAACTACCAAGCCTGCGCTGTAGAGCCCGTGAGCCACAACTACTGAGCCCACGTGCCACAACTATTGAAAACCCGTGCACCTAGAGCCTGTGCTCCACAATAAGAGAAGCCACCGCAATGAGAAGCCTGCGTACCGCAACAAAAGAGTAGCCGCCGCTCATCACAACTAGAGAAAGCACGTGCACAGCAACGGAGACCCAACCCAGCCATGAATGAATGAATGAATGAATAAATAAATAAATTTTAAAAAATAAAATAAAATAATGGACCTAATAATAATCAACATAGCAAATGAAAAAACGCTTTAAAAAAAACTGGGCCAACTATACAAAGAGGCAGTTCAGAGAAGGAAAGAAAGATATACCCAGTGATCACCTTCACAGGCTCATTTATTTTTTTTAAAGGCAAATGAATATAAAGTGAAATGCCATTTATAGTTATCATTTTGGCAAAAATGAAAATGTCTGATGCTCTCCAGCCTTGATGCATGTGTGGGAAACCAGGAACTGTAGATTATTGAAACGTTTTAGGAGGGTCAGTTGACAATGTCCACCAAATTATAATGTGCACGTCCCTGAGGATTTATCCTAAAGATCTACCTGATTTATTGAATGTCTGTGCAAAGCTCCATGTGGGAAGACGGAGCTTAAGCTACGGCACATTGGAAACAACCTAAATGTTTATCAATAGGAAATGTTTAAGTCAGTGGATGTCCAAATAGAGATAGGAAAAAACCCTGACATCTTCTCAAATGGGATCGATCGATCCCATAGGTCTGCAAATGTAAAGTGTCCAAAATGCATTCTAAGTGAAACCAGTTGAGTTTGAAGCTAGTTTGTAAAGATGATTTCAATTGCATTTTGAGTTACATATATGAATGTACTGTAATGTACGTGTCTGTGCATCGGAACTTCTGGACGGATACAGACGGTTACATAACAGTGATGACTTTTCAGGAGGAAAAGTGGTGTTGAGGCAGGGGTGGGGGTAGGGGGGTTCTATTTGCGCTGCACCCCATGCACTCCCTCTTCTTCTACATTTTTTCATTTTTTATTACAGGCATGAGTTGTATTTACAACTGTTTAACCCGGGTAAAATTGTGAGCCAAAAGGCATGTGAACTTGAAAAGCTAAATGAAAACTTCCTAAAAGCCGGTTGAACTTGTAAAGCGCGATGCTAATTGTATTAGAGTTCTCCAGAGAAGCAGAAATGATGGGGGGTGGCAGAGAGAGAGAGAGAGAGAGAGGAGATGACAGATAGGTGGATAGATAGATAGACAATAGGTGGTTAGATAGATAGGCAGACATACAGATGGACATAGATGATAGCTACATATAGATAAATAGGCAGGTAGATAGAGAGGGATGATAAATAGATAGACGTATAGATAGATAAACATATAGATAGACATAGATGATAGACAGATAGATAGATAGAGATGATAGATATAGATAGATAGCCAGGTAGTTAGATAGATACAGATAGATGGATAGATAGGTAGATAGATATAGTTGATAGATATAGATAGATAGGCAGGTAGATAGATAGATTGATACTTATTCAAATGTTATTGTAAGTTTCATGAGATTATGGAGGCTAGAGGTCTCACCATCTGCCATCTGTAAGTTGAACACCCAAGGGAGCAGGTGGTGTAGCTTGAAGGCCTGGGAGCCAGAGGGTGGAGGGCAGGCAAAGATGGATGTCCCAGCTCAGCAACTAGGCAGAAAGTGAATTCTCCCTTCCTCCACCTTTTTGTTCTGTTCAGGCCTTCACCTGATTAGATGAGGCCCACCCACCCTGGGGAGGGCAATCTGCTTTCTTCAGTCCACTGATGCAAACGCTCATCTCATCCTGAAACACACTCCCAGACACACCCAGAAATAATGCTTCACCAAATATCTGGACCCCATGGCCCAATCACGTTGACGCATGCAATGCACCCTTACATTAACGAACTTGAAAGTCTTTTTAAAAATGATGCTTTCCCAGGAAACTGGGGGTCCTCTTTAAATTAGGTAGACATAGTCCCAGCACCTTCCGAGGGGCCAAGCCCACCATGAGGGGTGACCTCAAGTAGCATCTTGGTGTCTCTGCATTTCAGGATGATGTCCTCAAAGTGAGGAGGATTGGACAGGGCGACCTCCAAGGTCATCCCTGGTTCTGAGGTTCTAATGCCCATCTTGGGGCGGGACCCTCAGCCTCATGGCATCACCTTCTCTGGTTTGCCTGTGGATTCTAGAGAACATTCCCAGGAAGCGGACCAGGACCCATGGGCAATGTCCTGCCATCTTGGTGGGTGGGCCTCCCACTTCCATTCCCTTCTGCTGTCCCCAGCTGACCCCTGCAGAATGACCCCTCCACAGAGGCCCCTCCTGGCCTACACTTCCGACATGGACAGAAGCACCACAGGCCTCGTGTGATGCTTAAATTCAGTGTGTCGACTTGGATGCGCAGTGGTGCCCTGTCCATCAATCAAACACTCCTCTAGGGGTTGCCATGGAGCTATGTCGACATGACTGACATCTACAGTCCGTAGACTTTAGGCAAAGCAGCTCACCCTTGGGAATGTGGGTGGGCCTCGTCCAATCACTTTAAGGTGTTAGGAGCAGAATCTGAGGATTCCTGCAGAGGGGCTTCTGCCTAAGGACTGAAGCATAGAAATGCTGTTCGCCAGCCTGCCTTGCAGATTTCAGACTTGTCAGCCCGACAATTGCTTGAACCCATCCCTTAAAATAAATCTCTCTCTCAACCCATCCATACCCGTAGCCTATTGGTCCTGTTTCCTTGAGAATCCTGACTTACATACCTGGCTTGTCTGTGTAAGGACCAGGGGCATTGACGAGACTCTTCCCAGCCCACCTTGAGTCCCCTGATAGGGCATCGCCTTCTTTGGAAGTGGGCATCGGGGCCCGTGGCCAGCGGAGAGCCACAGGCCCTAGGCCTGTAAAGTCAGGCTAGAGCCCAGCCACACTGAACCATTTCTCAGGTTCACTCTTGTCCCCGACTGGCGGTGCGTGCGTGTGATCTTGATATCGCGTCTCCTTAAAACATCTCAAAAGTAGAATCCGCGTTCTCCCGCTTTGCACGTCTCTAATTTTTGTAATGGACACGTTTTCTTAATCTCAAGTGAAACCCCTGATCAGGCTGATCGGCATGTACGAGAACGGCTCAGCCTACACGGATGAAATCACGTTCACACATGCTTTTCAGGTTTCTTGTATTAAAAGAGAGGTTGGACGTAAGAGGTTCCACCTCCCCGTCACCACTTTACCTGGGGAACGCAATCCCCAGCGCCACGCAAATAAGGAGACGTGGCCTTGCAAACATGTCCACGTGTGGATTTCTAATCCATACGCAGCTCCTCTCGTCTTTTGGGGTTTCTTCTTTTTCGGTGGATTTTGCTTCTCATCGTATAACTGACACAGTAATGGAGAAGCAGTCTGAATCAAGGCATCTTCTGCGCCAGATCAAGAGAAAATCGTACATTCTGTGACACGCGCCACCAAGCCCGTACTTCCGCCGTGCGCGCGTGGCTAATTATCGGCCGTGATGTGTCCTTGGGTTAATGTATGCACGCCTATTCCTTGCTTCCCAGAAGCAAAAATACAGCACGACACCGGGGCTGCAGAAACCTATCATTTTAGCTGTCGGTGGATGCCTCCCCACAGTGAGAAAAAGCATTTGCAAGTTGAATCTTATCCTCCACACAAGTTCGGAGACAGAAGACAAAACATTTGGTTGTGAGCTTGTCCTGCATCCCCGGCGACACATGTGCACGCAGGGGTCGTGATGTCCGTCGCCGGTGATGTTCATTTCCCAGAGGTGGTACCCAAGTCATGTCTCTGAAGAAGGGTAACCCGAGTTTTACAAACTCTCTTTCTCTGCGTTGATCGTGTAAAAATGTGGTTTGTCTCCTAAAGATAATACTTTGCTTATTTTAGTCGCTACTGTTTCCTTGGCGATTTTTTTCCGAGGAGGATTGGATTTGCTCAAGATAGATGTTGCTGATGTCACCCAACGCCCACTGGCTCTGTCTCAGGGTTTCAGATCCCAAATTCATCGCTGGCCATCCTTGCAAAGAATTCTGTGTCCATTTCCTCCTTTCCTCACAAACTTGAGTAAAGCTGGAACTGTCAGCTGCAGGTCTTGACGTGTGTCCAGTGAACTGTGCAGACAGGAAACCATTTTCCACGTCACTTCCTTTGGATGGAAATGAAGATGCCGTGAAGATCGATGGGAACCGAGTCTCACTTTTTTAAAGAGAGAAGACCTTTGGTGACGCCAGCTTCTGAATTCCCTTCTGGGGAACAAAGATGCATGGGTATTTTCTAGGGAGAAAAGAACCTTAGGAGAACATGCGTAGAGGAGATACAGCAGAGATGCTTGTGGGGAATAACACAGCATCATGCTAACGTGGCTCTTTCTTCTTCCTGTGCGTCGTCAAATGAGAATATGGGCATCAGGAACTTTAAATAATAAGGACACACACAAAGGTGGAAGGGCAACTCATCCTCTCTCCCCACAGGAAACCTTCTCTGGAAAATAAGCCTATTGGCTAACATGGATGGACTCCTGTGTATTGGAAGTCCTTCATCCAGGAATTCTGAAAAGAACATCTATAGTTAAGATTGGAGATCGCAGCCCATCAAACAAATACTCTTCCCAAGAGAAGTAAAGAGGGAATCCCCATTCTGAGCTTGTGGTGTTACTTCTTCAGGGTGGAGGATGTTATCAATCATGGAATCTTCAGCATAACATAGGATATTTCTCATGATGCTGCATTATCCCTTTAATATGTCACTCATCACTAAATATGTAATTACCAGGAAAAAAAAAGCTCAGGTCACTCTCCAATTTTATATTAATTTCTTTATTTTACTGGAGATGGAGTATAGTTGATTTACAAGGTTGTGTTAGTTTCAGATGTACACCAAAGTGATTCAGTTATACATATATTCATTCTTTTTCACATTCTTTTCTCATATAGGTTATTATAGAGTATCGAGTAGAGTTCCCTGTGCTATACAGTAGGTCCTTGTTGGTTATCTATCTTATATATAGTAGTGTGTGTGTGTTAATCCCATGCTCCTAATTTATCCCCCCCTCCCTTTCCCCTTTGGTAGCCATAAGTTTGTTTTCTATGTCTGTGAGTCTGTTTCTGTTTTGTAAATAAGTTCATTTGTATCATTTTTTTCAGATTCCACATATGAGTGATATCATGTGATATTTGTCTTTGTCTTACTTCACTTAGTACGATAATCTCTAGGTCCATCCGTGTTGCCGCAAATGGCATTATTTCATTCTTTTTTTATGGCCGAGTAATATTCCATTGTATATATGTACTACATCTTGTTTATCCATTCCTCTGTTGATGGACATTTAGGTTGCTTCCATGTCGTGGCTGTAAACAGCACTGCAGTGAACTTTGGGGTGCAGGTATCTTTCCAAATTAGAGTTTTCTCAGGGTATATGCCTAGTAGTGGGATTGCTGGGTCATATGGTAGTTCTAGTTGTAGTTTTTTAAGGAACCTCCATACTGTTCTCCATAGTGGTTGCACAATTTGACATTCCCACTCCATTTTTAATTATTATTGTATTCCATTTCCAAACAATCGAATCACTTAAGGATATTTGCTTCATATTTGTGTTCAGTCACTGCCAATACTAGGAAACAAAAGTGTAAGCGTTCACAGTTGACAAAATCCTCGGAATAGAAACAGGTCTAGGAACCAACCATCTGAAATCACCTAAACCACATTGATTGGAAACTGAGGGATGAACTACAAGATCCTGTCCACACCGTGAACTTCAACCCAGGGATTGAACTTCTTGCTTGTCCTTGTATCATAATAACAGTCAAGCGACAGGGGATGAGTACACCTTTGTTAGAGAATCGACTTGTCCCCCAAGTTGATGAATATACCTTGGTGTTGTCTTCTAATTCTGTGACTCAAATGAAGGGTTTGAAAAATACCAGCTTTCTACATAGTTTTCTCATTTGGTCCATGTTAAAATTTTAGAATTAGACCCGATAGAACCAGGATATCTGAAGAGAGAGAACGCAGGTGGTGTTTTTGGCTTTTTGGTTACGTTTTCAGTGACCTCTGAGGCACTGGCCAAGCACATTTTTGGCTCGCGTGATTGACCTTTATCTTCTCAGACAGTGCTTTCGTCTTGATGCCTCATAAAATGAAAATAAATTCACCTGCCGTCCCTGGGCTGATCAGCACAGTGGCCTTTGATGAACAGAATATCACCACAGGCTTTTGAGACCCAGATGTAAAGAACTTCTCTTTTTTCCCATATGATGTTCATATGTATGTATATTGACCAAGACTTGGAATCCTGTAGAAAACAGGGGATAGTGGCATCTTACAATTTATCAAGGCATGTGTATCAAAAACGACTTAGTTGACAAAAACAGAAATCTTAGAAAACAGTGGGAAACCCAGTTGGTCAAGTAGAATGAGAGCCTCAGAGAAGACGGCCTTACAAGTCCCATAGGGCAGTTGGGAAACTGAGGCAGGGCTTTGACATTAGGCAGCAAAGACCAGGGTAGGTGAGCAGGTAGAAAGGAGGACAGGATAATTGTGATGGAGGGAAAGATGGAAACAGAACAGCCAGGAGACCACCTTGGAAGTCTTTTGCCAGAGACGCTGAAAAAATAATTGCATCGTTAAAAGCACAGTTAGCTGGGGAGGGGGTTCGATTAGGGGAGAAAGAAGAAATTTTAGCAGGGCTATTCTTTAGCTGGAAGATTCCAGTACCTTTCTTCTGTTTGTTCAAATATGCAACACATTCTTTATCAGTTGGGAGAGAGTCACGGCCCCAAGCCCACTTCCCCGTTAGGTGTCACCACCATGCTTCCTGGACCCTCTAGGAAACCCTGGTAGGGTAAGAGGCCACCAGGAAATCTCTGACAATACGGCTGGAATCCATGCTGAGTGCCCAGTACCATTCAAAGAGGTGGCGAAATATGTGGGATGTTGTAGTGGGTTGAGTGGTGGCCCCTCAGAAGATAGTTCCATGTTCTAATCCTCAGAACCTCTGAAGGCGACCTTATTTGGAGATAGGGACTCTGAAGATGTGATTAAGTGAAGGGTCTCGAGATGAGACCACATCTGGATGAGGCTGGCCCTAACTCCAGTGACAGGAAGCTGTGAACGGGACCTTAGTTAGAAACAGGGTCTCTGCAGATGAGATGAAGTGAAGGGTCTGAGATGAGGTCCTCCTGGAGGAGGGTGGCCCTACATCCAATGAAAATGTCCTTCCGAGACACAGAAGAGGAGAGACACAGACACACAGGAGAAGCCACGTGAAGACGGAGGAAGAGACAGGAGGGAGGCGGCCACAAGCCCAGGGACGCCTGGAGTCCCCAGGAGCTGGAAGAGGCGGGAAGGACCCTCCGCTGGAGCCTCTGGAGGGAGCTTGGGCCTGAGACACCTTGATGGCAGACCTCTGGCCTCCAGGACAGGGGGAGGATGAGTTTGTGGTGTTTCAAGCTTCATGGTTTACGGTCATTTTTTAGGGCGACCCCAGGAAACTCATACGGACGTCATCCCTGATTTGAGGAATGATGACATTTTGAGAAAGAAAAGACACTCACAGAAATATCCTAGAACCATTAGAGACGAGAAATCAGTGCAGGAGATGTTTGGGAACACACTGTACCCCGTGAAAGTGGATGTCTTTGAGAGTGGAGGGGCTTCCTAGAGGGCAGAAGGTAAGAAGGAAGAAAGAAAAACGTCCAAAGTGTTGCAGGAGCACAGAACTGGTGATTGAAAGCTTAAAGATGAAGATGAATTTGGGCTAGTAGAGAATTACGGGAATTCCCTGGCGGTCCAGTGGTTAGGACTCTGTACTTCCACTGCTGAGGGCTCAGGTTCCATCCTGGTCCTGGTCGGGGAACAAAGATCCCGCAAGGTGTGTGGCACAGCCAAACAAAACAAAGCAAAACAAAACACTACAAAGAAGAGAATTACAAGGAACACGGGGAGTACACTCAGCCCTCTGGTGGCCAGGAGGACACTGCAGGCTTCCGGCAGAGGAATCAACTCATAAAAACCTGAAACACGAGAGCTGGAGAGGCTGTTTAGACCGTTTCCAGAACCCTCTGCGTTCCAGATAAGGAACAGAAGTGCCTAGTGCCCGGTCAACGTGCCGACCCACTGCCGCAGCCCTGCATAGCCACCTCCTACGCTGCCCCCTCCCCATGTTGGGGTACACCCTTTGCAGCTCTGTGTTCTGACAGATAACAAAATACAACGAACAGGAGTCGACCTTTTGTCTGTGAAAGTCATTTTCAATCCCTTTTATAGAAAGGAGACTTTGTTTTTCTTTAAGCCAAAGAGTTTTATTGCATATAGACTGGATAAACAGCAAGGCCCTACTGTAGAGCCCAGGGAACTATATCCAGTCTCCTGGGCTAAACCCTCATGGAAAAGAATATGAAAAAGAATGTCTAGATATGTAGAAGTGAGTCACTTTGCTGGAGAGCATAAATTGACACACATTGTAAATCAACTATACATCAATTAAAATAAATATTTAAAAGTTCTCCCAAACCCATAAATTCCTATTTGCATAAATGATAAATTCCTATCTTATTCTGAGACTGATTTGTTTTTCCCAGCTGGCTGAAAGATTACTTAGAAAATAACTCACTAGGAGGTAAATTTGCAGCTGGGTGGCCTCCTGAGGCCACCATCTCCTTCCACAGTAATGGAAATTCAATCCTCAGAGAAAGGTCAGGACACTGACTTGTGGTCTACCCAGAAGGCTTAGAAAACCTTTTATTTAAAAAAAAAAATCATTTATTTTCCCTCTTGGTTGGCTGATATGTCAATAGCTACGTTTTAAATGTCTTGGAGACGTTTCGATTATAGTCTTGTGTTTTATGACCAACATTCTTAGAGTCTGATCTTAACCTTGAGCCTTGGAAGCCTTCCATGGTAATAATTTTTATCAGATGGGCTCCCAGCTACTGCGTTTGTCACATCATGTTTTATTTTTTCCTTCTATTGAATGTGGGATAATTGACTGAACATGTCACATCATATTTTAAATACTGAGCACTGAATAGAGGCCAAACTGTGGGCTTTTTTTTTTTCCATCACACTCCTGCCCTGTAAAAATATAGACGGTCTTACGGGTTTTGCAAGATATAATTGATAGTGTACTTTTTGAGTAGCAAAATAAATAGAGTAGGGTTGGATTATAACCCAAAGTATAAACTAAATATCCATTAATCTCTACAGACATAAATAAATGATTGAATAAGGATATAATGGGGAGAATAAATAAATCTCCCTTACAGGAGAAGAACAGGTAGATGATTTACGTAGATAGTTGGCCCTCAAGGATATGAAGCATAAACTCCCATGCCCTAAGCATGGGCTGTCCATAGTGAACTTCATTCCAAAGAGGACAGACTAGAAGGGGCAGTGGGGGAAGAGTCACTTGACAGTAGAGACACCCGACCCATGCGACCTCAGCCAGGTGATCAAGGTCCTCATCAATGGTAGGTCATGTTGGTAGCAGTGCACCTTGTATTTATGAGAACTCAAATAGAACTGGAACGTTTGCTGTCCCTAAACATATACTTGTGTTTCCCTGTGACTCCCCAGGAGCTGAAGTCTTCTTTTAGCCTCATGTTTCCTCCATCCTCATCCCTTTTTCCAAAACAAAATAGTTGAGATGTCCTGCATGCTCCCATTCTGTGTGCATTTGGACCACTGCCAAACACGGTGGGCTGGTTTCTGTCTTCTTTCCCTCCCCTCTCAGCCTCACTCCATCTGCCTGGACCGGCTCAGCATCCTTTAAGAAGTAGCCCCTTTGCAGACTCTTTGCTTCCCCATGAGAAACACCGCCCACTCCCAGGCCCGGACACCCTGATGCAACTCTGATAAATTTTCCTCTCGATGGCTCTGAATCCCTAGCTCCTGGCACTTGGTCATAGGGGTGGGCTTTGTTGACTGTCTTCTTACCATCCCCCATCCCTCCCTGAGAGGTGAGTTTCTTGAGAACAAGCTCTGTGACTTTCAACCCTGCACTCTCAAAACTTGTACATAGGGCTTCCCCGGTGGCGCAGTGGTTGAGAGTCCGCCTGCCGATGCAGGGGACGCGGGTTCGTGCCCCGGTCCAGGGAGATCCCACATGCCGCGGAGCGGCTGGGCCCGTGAGCCATGGCCGCTGAGCCTGCGCGTCCGGAGCCTGTGCTCCGCCACAACGGGAGAGGCCACAACGGTGAGAGGTACCGCCAAAAAAAAAAAATCAGCTGAATGAATGCACTTCCTTCCATGTAGCCATTCACTGTGGACAAAGCCGTTTGAATATGTTCATTCTTGCTTCTGGAGAGGAAGAAGTCTGGGCTCTGGTTTTTTTGTTTTGTTTTGTTTTGTTTTGTTTGTGGTACGCGGGCCTCTCACTGCTGTGGCCTCTCCCGTTGCGGAGCACAGGCTCCGGACGCACAGGCTCAGCGGCCATGGCTCACGGGCCCAGCCGCTCCGCGGCACGTGGGATCTTCCCGGACCGGGGCACGAACCCACGTCCCCTGCATCGGCAGGCGGACTCTCAACCACCGCGCCACCAGGGAAGCCCTGGGCTCTGGTTTTTATGGGATGACCCCAGGGAGAATTTCATGATTTCACTTGACCCCATGGAGCAGTCGTTCTGAAACTTGCCTGTACACTTTATTTATTTGTTTGTTTGTTTGTTTATGGCTGTGCTGGGTCTTTGTTGCTGCACACAGGCTTTCTCTAGTTGCGGCGAGCGGGGGCTACTCTTCGTTGCGGCGCATGGGCTTCTCATTGCAATGGCTTCACTTGTTGCAGAGCACGGGCTCTAGGTGTGCGGGCTTCAGTAGTTGTGGCTCCCGGGCTCAGTAGTGGCGGCATGTGGGCCTTAGAGCATGCAGGCTTCAGTAGTTGTGGCAGACGGGCTCAGTAGTTGTGGCCCGAGGGCTTCAGTAGTTGTGGCTCGCGGGCTCTAGAGCGCAGGCTCAGTAGTTGTGGCACACGGGATTAGTTGCTCCGCGGCATGTGGGATCTTCCCGGACCAGGGATAGAACCCATGTTCCCTGCATTGGCAGGCGGATTCTTAAGCACTACGCCACCAGGAAAGTCCCGGCTGTACACTTTAGAATCACTGAGAGAACTTGCAAAAATCCCGATGCCCAGATCTGCTTCCCTGGCCATTAAATAACAATCTCTTGAGGTGAAATCCAGGCAGAGTAGAGTTTTCGGTTCCCCAGGGGATTCCAGTGAATAGGCAAATTTTAATCTCTGTGTAAAAGTCCGATGTAAAAAGGAAGGTATTTCTAGCGGAGACCACGTGCCATCCCTACAAAATATTTATCACAAAGAATTCTGAGTCTTAACCACCTTGGACTATTTCATAATAACAAAGAGAATCTGACTCATGCTTGGAGTTTGTTGAGGTGAGACACCATTCATCTTTTATTCATCTTCTAGAATATTTGTACTACCTAGGATTTTTTTAAATGAAAAAAATCTGTAACGTTAGCAGCATTTCCTTTTACACAATTGCAATATCCTTGCATTGTTACCCTACTCAGAGTTGCCGACACCCGAATGTGTTTTCATTTTTACGTGTTATATTTATTCACAAAGAAAAAGTTAATCTAGCATCATGTCATCCGTCACCTTGCTACTGGAAGCACGAAGCCCAGGTTAACAGCATTCCCGCAGAACAGAGGATCCACCCACCCCGAATTACTCCGTCAGAATCCACCTTTTTGCAATATCTCCAGGACATGCATATGCATAGTTATGGTTGAGTTGTCCTGATAAACAGCACCTACTTAGTAGGAATGCAGTGTTGTTTATCAGGAATAAAGGAGCAAAAAGGAGGAATGTAAGAGGAGGAAGGGAAGGCAGAATAGAATGTTAGACCTGAGAAGAGCGAGACACATGGGTGTGCCCAGTCTCTGCATTTTGTGGATAACAGAATGGTAGATGAAAGCATGGAAATCGATTATCAGTTTACCTGGCTGGGCAAGCAGAGATCGGTGTGCGGATTCTGGTCTAGTGCTGCCTTTAAGCTGGGGTGAGTGTGACGTGTGATCAAGTAAAATTCACACGTCCTTGAGGAATACACAGATCCCCAGGTACAGCCTCAAAACACCACCCCATGCTGAAGAAACATCACGTGTACTTTGCTGACCGATGGCCAAAACACATTTTATGGATTTGATTAGAAACCCGCTGTAAATACCGCCCATGATCCAACATTTTCAGTGTATTCAGAACTGTTACTGAAACTTAACCATTTTTCCCCCAGATCTGTTATGATATTAAAATAAACCTACAGGTTCTGTGGCCAGAGGGCACGTTTTGGGTAACTCCCACTATTTGTTTGAAAAATAAGAATACGAAAACAAGAAAATGAAGAAGGAAAAGAGATCGGCATTTGAGTCTTGCCCCATGGGGCACGGTTGTTGCACACCATCAGGTTTCCACACCACTGACTTTCCGTAGACATTCCGAACTGGCTACAACTTAGGAGTGCATTTAACAAAGGAACAAATGTAACAGGAGCATCCTGCAAAAATACAAAGACTCCGTGTGCATATGTACATGTGCATATGTGCGTGTGTGTGGGTGTGAGTACGTATGTGTATTTCCATTCGGTGATAACTGCTACAGTGTAACTCAGCAAATGAGAATCTCCAGATGAATAAACTATAAAAAGTACAGAGGTTGGTATTTGCCCCAGATTCCATCCATTGGGTTGTTGTTTATTTACTTATTTTGGCTGTGTTGTGTCTTTGTTGCTGCACATGGGCTTTCTCTAGTTGCAGCAAGTGGGGGCTACTCTTCATTGCAGTGCACAGGCTTCTCATTGCGGTGGCTTCTCTTGTTGCGAAGCACGGGCTCTCGGCTTGCCGGCTTTAGCAGTTGTGGCACGCAGGCTCAGTAGATGTGGCTCGCTGGCTCAGTAGTTGTGGCTCACGGGCTCTACAGCCCAGGCTCAGTAATTGTGGTGTTTGAGCTCAGTAGTTGTGTCTTGCGGGCTCTAGAATGCAGGCTCAGTAGTTGTGGCAGGTGGGCTTCAGTAGTTGTGGCTCTTGGGCTCTACAGCACAGGCTCAGTAGTTGTGGCGCATGGGCTTAGTTGCTCTGTGGCATGTGGGATCTTCCCGGACCAGGAATTGAACCCGTGTCCCCTGCATTGGCAGGTGGATTCTTAACCACTGCGCCACCATTGGGTTTTGATCTTCTCCCTGTGACGTAGATCTAGGGGACCTGGAAGGGAAAGAAGGAAGACCACGCGCATCCTTGGGGAGGGTTTGGAGAAACAGAAGTGAGCTTCGCCTCCTCCACTTTGCTACCTGGTCCGTTATTCTCCCTTTGTTTGCTTCCTGCCCCCTCTGCATGACTTCGCAGTTCCCCAGGCTTCTGGAGTGCTGGCTAGAACTTTTCCGAGCCCCGTACCCAGAAACCATTCAGACCTTGAAAGATGACGCCACAGTTAATGGTCTCGACAGTTTTAATAATGACTCCATTCCTGTGTTTCGATTACTACCAGACGGTCGGAGACAGTGAAGCAAGCCAGCTAAAAACCACAATAAAGCCACGTGAGCCACGGAGTCATGAGGACACTGTGCTTCTACCCCGTGGGAGGGACTCTTCATGCACCAGGAAACAGGAAGGCAGCCCAGGGTCTGCATCCCACTGGCCCAGTGCTGTCTGTCCTGCACAAGCTTCGTCCTCCTACCCCACTGCCTCTACCATCCGGTGCTGGTGTCATTCCGTTTACCTCCTTTTCTGAGCCTCTTCCCCGGCACAAGGCACAGACTTTGCTCCCTGCTGTTTCCTGGCCCAGAACCGTCTTTCCTCCTGTTGTCAACTGTCCAGATTTTCTTTTTAAAATTTTTTGAGGTAGAGTTGCTGTACAATATTATATAAATTTTAGGGGTACAATATAGTGAGTCACAATTTTTAAAGGTTATACTCCAGTTAATAGTTATTATAAAATATTGGCTGTATTCCCCATGTTGTGCGGTATATCCTTGTAGCTTATTTTATACGTAATAGTTTGCCCCCCTTACTCCCCTCCCCCATCTTGCTCCACCCTCCTTCCCTCTCCCCACTGGTCACCACTAGTTTGTTCTCTGTATCTGGGAGTCTGCTTCTTTTTCTTATATTCACTAGTTTGTGGCATTTTTTAGATTCCACACATATGTGATATCATCCAGTATTCCTCTTTCTCTGTCCCTTAAATACCTCATTTAGTGATTTGGAAGTCTCCTTGATCTGCATAACCAGTCATCCTCCAAGAATGATTGATTCTGCATCCCATGTACTTTTATCCCAGTCTCTCAGGCTGGCTACGTTCGTGTCTGCATTTGCCGTCTACACCACTTATGTCTTGGACCATTCCAGTACCTCCCTTAATGGCTTCCCATCTCCTCCAAGCCTCCAATGTAGAACCCACTCAACAGTATCTTTCTAAAAACACAGTTTGAAGGCATGGAAAACCACCATGCTGATAAGAGAGGCATTCCAGAATTCAGTCCCTCCCCGACACCTCCACACTCATTCGTAACCTACCTCCCTATCATCCAATCTACACCCCAAAACTTGCAAGGACCCCAAGGAGCCTCCTCCTAGGTGTCTTTCTGGAGAAGTCCTCCTCATGTTTTAAAACCTGCCCGAGGTGTCACCTCCTGCCCAAAGTCTTCCCTGAACCCCCAGATCAGATTCATTCATTACTTCTGTGGCCTATGCTTCCATCCATCACTTCATACACTGAGCTGCATTCTGTCTTTTTCTAATTCTTTTAGGTGGTAAGTTAAGCTGTTGATTTGAGATTTCTCTTGTTTCTCGAGGAAGGCCTGTATTGCTATGAACATCCCTCTAAGAACTGCTTTTGCTGCATCCCATAGATTTTGTGTGGTTGTGTCTGAGCTGCACTCTGATTCTCTGTTTACACCTTGGCCTGCCCAGCGAGATGACTCCTGGGATCATATTTCTGCCTCTAGACCCTAGAATGGCACACAGTATGTGACGGGCATTCAGGAAGTGTTTACAAGCGGGGGCCAGCCTTCTGTTTATATAGATCCAAGGGACACCGAATATCAAAGCAGTGCACAGAGAGCATTGTGGGTGGATGCACTTGTGCTGGTTGAGTTTAAACAGCAACACAAAATTTATCTTCAGGCATCAGGACCCACTCCGCTCCCTGCTTTACTCCCGACTTTGACATGAACATTCAAAATACTGTCTGCGTGTTTTCTCTTTTCCACGGTTAGAACACAGATTTCTGATCTGTGTTTCCATTTTGACCTCTCACAGGCACCGTGGCTAAACTTTATCCTGTTTTGGCAATGGCAGAGCTCTTCTATCATTTTCTTCCCAGATGTTAGCAAACCATTTTTTAATTTAAACGTATGCTTTATCTAGCCAGATTCATTCATTCATTCATTCAGCAAAGTTCAATTTTATAAAGGGATCTGGGATACGGACGAAAGCTCTCTCTTTGTAGTTCTCTTTGCTCTGAATTTTTAATTTTGTATTCCTTGGAGTAAAATACACATTTCCACGATCTCCCCTTCCTTTTGACATCTTCCAAAACCTTCAACTTGTCAAGGGCAGAAGCTGCTGCTTGTTTTTAATGACTCCTCCAAACAGCCACACAATATACACAACTTAGCGGAAATGATCGATATTAGAGAAATGACAGCTGACTTCAGGAATAGGACCTGGCTGGCACGGCAAGCCTGTCATCGTAACGGCAGGGGCTCTCATGGTGATGGACGCTGCCCCCGCTGTGCCCCGCCCCGGCCTTTCCTACTCCCCCAGCAGATCTCACCTCCCCCTGCGATAATAACTGAGTCAATCCACGTCTGCATTTGCTGGCCCGCAGGAAGAGATGCCCACCGTCACTCCTGGCACACACATGTCCTTTTAAACACCCACTGACGTTTAAACACTTCCCTCTCCTGCCCCGCCCCATCTCACCCAGATGTCACTGTCATTTGCCGACAGACACAAGTGCCAGTGTACCCGGTGCCACATCCAGGTCTCTCCAGGTCCTCGGATGCAGAATCCCACGCTGAGGCCGTGGTGTGGAAGTGGCCGCCACCTGGCTTTGTGTGGGATTCGAATCAGCTGTATTTTATGCCGCTGTTTTCTCTTCACCCGGGAGGACAGGGAAAGTGGCAGCTTTGTCCAGAGCACAGAGTTTCAACAGGTTTTTTTTTTTTCCATTATGTCCTGACTATAGATCTGTGCATTCTTTCACTCATATTAAGTATGTAGTTTGAATTCTGAACAGGAAGCAAGAGGCAGGTGAGAGCAGACAATTGAAATAAAGTGGAGGATGAGACACACTTGCAGAAAGAATGTGCTGGAGAAACAGGATTTATACTCATTTGATCATAGCTCAGACGTCCACTGGGCTTGTGAGGGCTTCCCAGCTCTGGAGCGTGCCTTAAAACACCCCGATCTGTATGTACATATAATGGAATATCATTCAACCTTTAAAAAAAAGAAGAAGGAAATCCTGCCGTTTGCAACAACATGGATAGATCTGGAAGGCATTCTGCGTAGTGAAATAAGCCAGACACGGAAAGACAAATACTGCAGGCTACCGTTTATGTGAGGGACTGAAAATTCTCCAGTTTGCAGAACAGAGAGTAGAACGGTGGTTGCCAGGGGCTGGGGGTGGACAAGTGGGGAGACGGTGGTCAAAAGGTACAAACCTTTGGTTATAAGATGAATAACTTCTGGGGGTCTGATTCCAGCCTGGCACCTGGAGCCAGCCACGGGTGGGTGGGCTTTTTGTGCACGGGGGTTTGGACGCAGTGAATAAGGTGGCTGTAAACATCTGTGGATGCACATTTCCGGCTCTTTGGGATAAATCCTAGGAGTGGGGTCCATCGCCACGCTGCAAAAGTGGGATCCTTCACCAGCTAACTTAAGTGTGTCATGTTGGTGCGGAAACGTTCCGGTCCTGAGGGCAGGGTCCCTTACTCGTGGCTACCCTTGGCCGGGTCTTGCTATGTCAAGACATCTTCTGAAAGCACTGAGCTAGCAGGAAATCAGGGAGGATTCTAAAGGCAGAGCCCAGCTCGGTCATGAGACAGTGGTCTCTGCATTTTGCTCTGAGGGTGTTGGAAAACCACGGTGGGCATCCATTACCCCCAGTCCCAAGGCTTGATTGGGAAGCTCACAGGAGACCCTCCCCAAATAGGACTAGAACCCCCAAGGACCAAGTTTAAAAGTGAAGGAGAAGCTTGTCATAACCTTGAATGGAAAAGAATCTAAAAGCGAATATATACATGTATACGTATAACTGAATCACTTTGCTGTACACCTGAAACTAGCACCGTATTGTAAATCAACTATATTTCAGTAAAAACATGTTTTAAAGTGAACGAGAAATGTCACCACTTCCGCCACCACGCCGGCCACCAAAGAAAGCCACGCCTGACGTGATGGGTGGTCTCTAAATGGCCAAGCAGCCGTGAACAACACGCCTCCACTCACGCCTAAGAAGCCTGGTTTATTCCACTGGGAAGAATCCCACAATGGCGTCGAGAAAGAGAACAAGAGGCTCATTTGGCAAAGAAAGAACCATACGGATAACAAGTCAAAAGGAACAGAGAAGAAGCCAAGAACCCAAAAAACGCACAGCGCCCCTCCCCCCGCTCCGTACGTGGAGGTGATCCCGCCCCGGTGAGCCGCGGTCCCGAGGTCACGTTAGCGGGCCTGAGCCCGAAAGCCAGCCCTGTTGCCCCTGCGGCCACCCAAGCCCTTGCTGTGATTGCCACGTCCAGCTCTCCGAGCTCATTCTGGTGTCCACGGCCCCGCCTTCCCCGGAACCATCAACGTCCCCCATTCTCCGAGGGGACAGAGTGCCCCCTCGGCAACCTTGGGGCACTCACTGGCCACGTGCTCTTGGGGGTGGCCGCCAGCTTGTCCACCTGAATCTCTGCCCCACGTTCCTTGGAGCCGTGCTTCCCATCCCCACATGCATCCGCTGTCCGTGTACATCTTCCCACGTAGGCAGTGCCCCCTGTGGAGCTGTGCATATGGCCCCAGGTACCAGCAGGTCAGCGTCTGCCTCTACGTCCTCTTCTCAGCCCTCCTGTCCGGTCCCCAATGCCCACGTAGCTGGGCACGTCCAAAAAGTCACCACGGCGTGGACAAAGGAACCCAGCGGTGGGAGCTGGCTTCCACAGTCTTGGCGGGTGGACAGAATTCATTGCTTCCTCACCTCAGGGTCGCAGACGTTAGAAACAATGATCGCCAGAGCCCTGGAGGGGAGGGTGGATGCCATAGATGACAGTGATTGCCCTGAGTTCTCCACCTCTGGGTCCTCCTCGGTGCAGAATGTTGGGGCCACTGACGGAACCCAGTTTCCGACAAATACGTGTGCATCGCTGCGTGTGTGTCTATCTGTCTGTCTGTGGGGGTGTGTCAGTGAGAGAAGAGAGAGGAAGAAAGAGAGGAAACAGAGACAAAGATTCACGCATTAGTGTAAGTTACAAGGAAGAATCTGACAGCCCCAAGAAACAACAGCTGATTGAGAAGCCGGCGGTGGCCTGGGGCTTGCTGAAGGGTCCCCCACTGTTTTCTTAATTACTGCCTCTCCCCAGTCAACAATATGCTATTGATGAAAGGCGGAAGCCTGGGAGCCGGGAGCCTGGAGGATTTGTCACCTCATCAGTGCACCTGGTCATTGTCAAGATTCCCTTTGGGCATCACCTCTGCTAAACTCTCTGCCTTTTCTTTGTCTTAATTACACACATTGAGAAACAAAGAAGTGGGCAGAGGCTTCACCCCCAGATGCGTTCAGCAGCCCACAGGTTAAGTTCCTACTTTTCTGTGCAAAACAAATGCCCCCAGCGAGGGTGCCCTGGCTTCAGGCCACCAGAGCCGAGCTGATTTTATTAGCCTTTTCACACCAGCCTGCGATCGGAGCCCAAGCTGAGTGAAATTCTGCATCCCGGGCATCTTGTCTGCATGGGCGGCAGGGTTCGCCCCTTGCCCACCCTCGTGCACGGGGGATGCGCCTCCTGTAGCTGTGCTTGCCTACAGCGTCCGTCACGGCTTCCACGCGCGGACAGGAGCCGCAAGAGCGCATGCAGGATACATGGGAGACTGACTCCCGGGTGGTGTCCGGGGCTGCAGACCTGGTGCCGGTGTCCTTGCAGGTTCTCCACGTCTGCAAAGGAGTGTGATGCTCCCAAATAGACCTTGGGAACATCCCGGGGAGGAGCCCCAGGCTGACACGATCCAGGAGATAATGGTCCCCTGACACAAGCGCAGATGCCTGCCCGGTATTCAGGGAGGAGGACCCCTAAAAGCTGGGGTGGTTTAAGGGCAGGGTTAATGGAGGAGACACTGAGCGGGTGGGGAAGGAAACCCCCAAGAGTTTTGGGGGGATGAGAAAGAAGTATTCGCTCAGGTCTGAGCCCGTGGGTTTGTTCCAAGGATGTTAAACTTCGGGTGATGTGAACACAGCCGGGTTCTGGCACCCATGTCATTCGCTGTCCTGGTCACAGGCTCTCCAGTGTTTGCAGCTCTGCCTGTTTGGGTCCTTTCTCTTGTTAGCAGCAATGTGCAGGGATGAATTATTTAGATTTCTGGGTCTGACCTTCTGACGTGGGGTCTCCCTCCCTCCCTCCCTCCCTCTCTCTCCCTCTCTCTCCCTCTCTCTCCCTCTCTCTCCCTCTCTCTCTCTCTCTCTCTCTCTCTCCCTCTCTCCCTCTCTCCCTCTCTCCCTCTCTCCCTCTCTCCCTCTCTCTCCCTCTCTCTCTCTCTCCCTCTCTCCCTCTCTCTCCCTCTCTCTCTCTCTCCCTCTCTCTCTCCCTCTCTCCCTCTCTCCCTCTCTCCCTCTCTCCCTCTCTCCCTCTCTCCCTCTCTCTCCCTCTCTCTCTCTCTCTCTCCCTCTCTCTCTCCCTCTCTCCCTCTCTCTCCCTCTCTCTCTCTCTCTCTCCCTCTCTCTCTCCCTCTCTCCCTCTCTCTCCCTCTCTCTCCCTCTCTCTCCCTCTCTCTCCCTCTCTCTCCCTCTCTCTCCCTCTCTCTCCCTCTCTCTCTCTCTCTCTCTCTCTCTCTCCTGACTCCCCATCTTATTTCACAAAGGGTTTAAGGAAAACCACCACTCCTCCCGCACCATTTAAAAGCTGGTTCTTATATAGATCAATGAAACAGGATAGAAAGCCCAGAGATAAACCCACACGCATATGGTCACCTTATCTTTGATAAAGGAGGCAAGAGCATACAATGGAGAAAAGACAGCCTCTTCAATAAGTGGTTCTGGGAAAACTGGACAGCTACATGTAAAAGAATGAAATTAGAGCACTCCCTAACACCATACACAAAAATAGACTCAAAATGGATTAAAGACTTAAATGTAAGGCCAGACACTATCAAACTCTTAGAGGAAAACATAGGCAGAACACTCTGACATAAATCACCACAAGATCCTTTTTGACCCACCTCCTAGAGAAATGGAAATAAAAACAAATGGGACCTAATGAAACGTCAAAGCTTTTGCACAGGAAAGGAAACCATAAACAAGATGAAAAGACAACCCTCAGAATGGGAGAAAATATTTGCAAATGAAGCAACTGACAAAGGATTAATCTCCAAAATTTACAAGCAGCTCATGCAGCTCAATAACAAAAAAACAACCCAATCCAAAAATGGGCAGAAGACCTAAATAGACATTTCTCCAAAGAAGATATACAGACTGCCAACAAACACATGAAAGGATGCTCAACATCACTAATCATTAGAGAAATGCAAATCAGAACTACAGTGAGGGGGCTTTCTTAGTGGCGCAGTGGTTGAGAAGCTGCCTGCTAATGCAGGGGACATGGGTTGGAGCCCTGGTCTGGGCGGATCCCACATGCCACGGAGCAACTGGGCCCGTGAGCCACAACTACTGAGCTTGTGTGTCTGGAGCCTGTGCTCCGCAACAGGAGAGGCCACGATAGTGAGAGGCCCGCGCACCGCGATGAAGAGTGGCCCCCGCTCGCCACAACTAGAGAAAGCCCTCGCACAGAAACGAAGACCCAACACAGCAAAAATAAAAAATTAATTAAAAAAAAAACCTCCTACCCCCAACATCTTCTTAAAAAAAAAAACAACTACAATGAGGTATCACCTCACACCAGTCAGGATGGCCATCATCAAAAAATCTACAAACAATAAATACTGGAGAGGGTGTGGAGAGAAGGGAACCCTCTTGCACTGTTGGTAGGAATGTAAATTGATAAAACCACTATGGAGAACAGTATGGAGGTTCCTTAAAAAACTACAAATAGAACTACCATATGACCCAGCAATCCCACTACTGCATATATACCCTGAGAAAACCATAATTCAAGAAGAGTCATGTACCACAATGTTCATAGCAGCTCTATTTACAATAATTAGGACATGGAAGCAACCTAAGATGAATGGATAAAGAAGATGTGGCACATATATACGATGGAATATTACTCAGCCATAAAAAGAAATGCAATTGAGTTATTTGTAGTGAGGTGGATGGACCTAGAGTCTGTCATACAGAGTGAAGTAAGTCAGAAAGAGAAAGACAAATACTGTATGCTAACACATATATATGGAATCGAAAGGAAAAAACGGTCATGAAGAACCTAGGGGCAGGATGGGAATAAAGATGCAGACCTACTAGAAAATGGACTTGAGGACACGGGGAGGGGGAAGGGTAAGCTGGGACAAAGTGAGAGAGTGGCATGGACATATATACACTACCAAACGTAAAACCGATAGCTGGTGGGAAGCAGCCGCATAGCACAGGGAGATCAGCTCGGTGCTTTGTGACCACCTAGAGGGGTGGGATAGGGAGGGTGGGAGGGAGACGCAAGAGGGAGGGGATATGGGGATATATGTATACATAGAGCTGATTCACTTTGTTATACAGCAGAAATGAACACACCATTGTAAAGCAGTTATACTCCAATAAAGATGTTAAAATTTTTCTTTAAAAAATAAAAAGTAAAAGCTGGTTCTTTCAGAATCTATAGGGGATGCAGTTGTGAAAACATTTTAAAAAGTTGCATTAAGTAGACAGTTTTTAGGAGCTGTTCTTTTCTTTTAAAAAATATGGGGTTTTTATTTTTGTTGTTGTTTGTTTGTTTTTTGAGGGGACCCGGTTCTCTTAGGCGCAGCTGGTGAGCATTATGGGAAAACCACTCTGGTATGGCTACAGAGAATGGATTTGCCCCTGGGGGCAAGTACAGAGTGGGGAGAACTGCATAAACTTTGGGAAAACCTGGATTTGGGTGATGGAGGGACAGAGGGAGTTGGAGAGATACAGCCAAGACTCTGGGTGAGTGTAGATGCTGAAGGGGTGGAGAAAAGCCACATTCAACTGTTAGCCTGGGATTCCTGGGGCCAGACAGGAAAGACAGGGATGGAGGGATTGGGGAGGATCTGGGGGTGGGACTTAGTGAATTCAATTATAGACATGGATTCAAGGACTATGTGGAAATTTCTGGCATCCCGTTGCCTATTTGTTGTCTGGCCACAGGAGAATGGTCTACCCATTACTCAGTCTTGGGTTCCATGCATAGACCATCAAGTGACCTTCCACAAGGGGGCCAAGGACACAATGGGGAAAGGACAGTCTTGTCAACAAACGGTGTTGGGAAAACTGGATATCCGCATGCCAAAGAATGAAACTGGACCCTTATCGCATGCCATACACAAAAATTAACTCAAAATGTAGTAAGACTTCAGCGTCCCATCTGAAAAGCCTAAAACACCTAAAAGAAAACATACAGGAAGAGTTTCTTGGCAGCAGTGATTTCATAGATCTGACCCCAAAAGCACAGGCAACAAAAGCAAAAAATAGACAAATGGGATTGCAACAAACTAAAAACACTTCTGCATAGCAAGGGAAACAAAGCATACAGCAAAGAGACAGTGTCTCTGCAGAATGGGAGACAATATTTGCAATCTGCACATCTGATACTATAGAGCGTTTGGACAGACGAGATGCCCTTTAAAAGCTTCAGTGACTGCAAAGTGGGTTGGGAGGTTCTGCCTTGTAACAGATGTTCCGGATTGCTGGTTTTTCCGTCTCGAGCAATTTGTCTTAATTATGCAAGTAAATTAGCTCAATGTTACCTCTTACTGAAAGATGCAAGCTTTATTATTATGTGATTTCTAGTCCCCTAGGGGTGTAACTACGGCTCTAGGAAATTGGTTGATTTTTCAGACGGTTGGTGGGATTTCGTTTATTCTCTGGAGAACCCTTCCCATCTGTGCTCCTATCTGGAAAATTCAAATATTTTTTGTTGTCTACACGGTACTCAGCACTCTTGAGGCAAACCTCCCAGCTCCCCTGAGCCACTGCCCAAGTTTTGCAAATCAGATTCTGTTTTGGAGAACCGTCTGGAGCTCTAAAGGGTTTTTTCATCTTTCATCTACTTTCCTTTAAAATTCTCTGAACAGGCTTATGCCTGCACCAAAGTCACACTCAGGGAGCTTCTAATAGGCGACTTGGTGCGTTGTTTTTTTTGTAAATGAGTTTGGCAGACAGCAGGTTCATTTCCCCAGAGCTGTGCAGCTTATGGCCCTGCGTTTGCAGGCACCCATCACAGCACTGGAGAGTCATGGACAGAAGCCCCCATCCTCCTGCTTTCACAGAGAGAAGACGGTCCCTGCTGAGAGCCAACATTAGTCTGAGCACAGTAGAAAAACAAGGAGGTGGGCACCTTTCCAGGTAATTAAATCTGTGCAGAAAACTCCAAAACCTAATTGAGGCTGTAAACTCTGTTTTGGTTGTTATTTGTAATCAATCCACCCTGGCATTTCCTGTCAACGTTGCGTATGGAGGCATACTCCCAAAATGTTCTCTCAGTTATTTAGAAAGGAAAAGGTCACTCTTTCAAAATTTTTATTTTTTTAGTTGAAGTATAGTTGCTGTACCATATTATATAAGTTACAGGTGTATAATATAGTGATTCACAATTTTTAAAGGTTATACTCAATTTGTAGTTATAAAATACTGGCTGTATTCCCTGTGTGTGCTGTAGAAAATATTCTTGTAGCTTACTGATTTCACACATAGTAGTTTGTACCTCTTACTCCCCTCCCCCATCTTGCCCCTCCCCCTTCCCTCTCCACACTGGGAACCACTGGTTTGTTCTCTATATCTGTGAGTCTGCTTCTTTTTAGTTATATTCACTAGTTTGTTGTATTTTCTTAGATTCCCCATATAAGTGATATCATATAGTATTTGTCTTTCTCTGTCTGACTTATTTCACTAACATAATGTCCTCCAAGTCCATTCATGTTGCTGCAAATGGCAAATTTTCATTCTTTTTTATGGCTGAGTAGTACTCCATTGTATATATGCACCACATCTTCTTTATCCATTCATCTGTTGATGGACACTTAGGTTGCTTCCACATCTTGGCTATTGTATAAATAATGCTGCTATGAACATTGGGGTGCATGTATCTTTTCAAACCAAAAATTTTAGCGTAAAGATCTAGAATTCTGCATTTTATTTCTTTTCTAATCAAACATTACATGTATTTTTTAAGTTGGAATATAGTTGCTTTACAATGTTATGTTAGTTTCTGCTGTACAATGAAGTGAATCAGCTATATGTACACCTATATCCCCTCCCTCTTGGACCTCCCACATCCCATCCCACCCAGTTGGGTCATCACAGAGCCCTGAGCTGAGCTCCCTGTGCTATACTGCAGGTGCCCACTAGCTATCTGTTTTACACATGGTAGTGTATATATGTCAATCCTAATCTCCCAATTCATCCCACCCTCCTGTTTTCCCCCCATGTCAACACATTCATTCTCTACATCTGCATCTCTATTCTTGCCCTGCCAATAGGTTCATCTGTACCATTTTTCTAGATTCCAAATATATGCATTAATATATGATAATTTTTTTCTTTCTTCACTCTGTATGACAGACTCTAGGTCCATCCACATGTCTATAAATGACCCAATTTCATTCTTTTTATGGCTGAGTAATATTCTATTGTATATATGTACCACATCTTCTTTAACCATTCAACTGTTGATGGACATTTAGGTTGCTTCCATGACCTGGCTATTGTAAATAGTGCTACAGTGAATATTGGGGTGCATGTGTCTTTTTGAATTGTGGTTTTCTCTGGGTATATGCCCAGGAGTGGGATTGCTGGGTCATATGGTGGCTCTATTTTTAGGTTTTGAGGAACCTTCATACTGTTTTCCATACTGGCTGCACCAACTTACATTCCCACCAACAGTGTGGGAGGGTTCCCTTTTCTCCACACCCTTCCCGGCATTTGTTGGTTGTAGATTTCTGATGATGCCCGTTCTGACCGGCATGAGGGGATACCTCACTGTAGTTTCGATTTGCATTTCTCTAATAATTAGTGATGTTGAGTGTCTTTTCATGTGCCTTTTCGCCATCTCTATGTCTTCTTTGGAGAAATGTCTATTTAGGTCTTCTGCTCATTTATGGATTGTTTTTTTTTTTTTTTTTTAAATATTGAGCTTCATGAGCTGTTTGTACATTTTGGAGATTAATCCTTTGTCAGTTGCTTCATTTGCAAATATTTTCTCCTATTCTGAGGGTTGTCTTTACATCTTGTTTATTTCCTTTGCTGTGCAGAAGCTTTTAAGTTAATTAGGTCCCATTTGTTTATTTTTATTTTCATTACTTCAGGAGGTGGATCAAAAAAGATCTTGCTGTGATTTATGTCAGAGTGTTTTTCCTATATTTTCCTCTAAGAGTTTTATAGTGTCTGGTCTTACATTTAGGTCTTTAATCCATTTTGAGTTTATTTTTGTGTATGGTCTTAGGGACTGTTCTAATTTCATTCTTTTACATGTGGCTGTCCAGTTTTCCCAGCACCACTTATTGAAGAGACTGTCTTTTCTCCATTGTATATTCTTGCCTTCTTTGTCATAGATTAGGTGACCATATGTGCCTGGGTTTATCTCTGGGCTTTCTATCCTGTTCCGTTGATCTATATTTCTGTGTTTGTGCCAGTACCATACTGTCTTGATTACTGTAGCTTTGTAGTATAGTCTGAAGTCAGGGAGCCTGATTCCTCCAACTTTGTTTTTCTTTCTCAAGATTGGCTATTCAGGGTCTTTTGTGTTTCCATACAAATTGTAACATTTTTTGTTCTACTTCTGTGAACAGTGCCATTGATAATTTGATAGGAATTGCATTGAATCTGTAGATTGCTTTGGGTAGTATAGTCATTTTCACAATATTGATTCTTCCAATCCAAGAACATGGAATATCTCTCCATCTGTTTGTGTCATCTGTGAGTTCTTCCATCAGTGTTTTATAGTTTTCTGAGTACAGTTCTTTTGCCTGTGTAGGTAGGCTTATTCCTAGGTATTTTGTTCTTTTTGTTGCAATGGTAAATGGGATTGTTTTTTTAATTTCTCTTTCTGATCTTTTGTTTTGTTAGAGTATAGGAATGCAAGAGATTTGTGTGCATTAATTTTGTATCCTGCAGCTTTACCAAATTCATTGATTAGTTCTGGTCGTTTTCTGGTGGCACATTTAGGATTTTTTATGTATAGTATCATGTCATCTGCGAACAGTGACAATTTTCTTCTTTTCCAATTTGTATTCCTTTTATTTCTTTTTCTTCTCTGATTACTGTGGCTAGGACTTCCAAAACTATTTTGAATAATAGTGACAAGAGTGGACGTCTTTGTCTTGTTCCTGATCTTAGAGGAAATGCTTTCAGCTTTTCTCTCTTGAGGAAGATGTTAGCTGTGGGTTTGTCATACATGGGCTTTATTATGTTGAGGTAGTTCCTTCTGTGCCCACTTTCTGGAGAGTTTTAATCATAAATTGGTGTTGAATTTTGTCAAAAGCTTTTTCTGCATCTATTGAGATGATCATATGGTTTTTATTCCTTAATTTGTTAATATGGTGTATCACATTGATTGATTTGTGTATATTGAAGAATCGTTTGCATCCCTGGGATAAATCCCACTTGATCATGGTGTATGATCCTTTTAATGTTTTGTTAGATCCTGTTTGCTAGTATTTTGTTGAGGATTTCTGCATCTATGTTCATCAGTTATATTGGTCTGTAATTTTCTTTTTTTGTAGTATTTCTGTCTGGTTTTGATATCAGGGTGATGGTGGCCTCGTAGAATGAGTTTGTGAGTGTTCCTTCTGCAATTTTTTGGAGGAGTTTGAGAAGGATGGGTGTTAGCTCGTCTCGAAATGTTTGATAGAATTCACCTGTGAAGCCATCTGCTCCTGGACTTTTGCTTGTTGGAAGATTTTTAATGACAGTTTTAATTTCACTGCTTGTGATAGGTCTGTTTATATTTTCTATTTCTTCCTGGTTCAGTTTTGAAGGTTTTACCTTTCTAAGAATTTGTCCATTTCTTCCAGGTTGTCCATTTTTATTGGCATAGAGCTGCTTGTAGTAGTCTCGTCTGATCCTGTGTATTTCTGTCGTATCAGTTATAATGTCTCCTTTTTCATTTCTAATTTTATTGATTTGCATCTTCTCCCTTTTTTTTCTTGATGAGTCTGGCTAAAGGTTTTCGATTTTGATAATCTTCTTCAAGGAGCAATTTTATTGACCTTTGCTGTTATTTTCTTCATTTCTGTGTCATTTGTGGGGTTTTTTGTTGTTGTTGTTCTTTCTCTAGTTGCTTTAGGTGTAGGGTTAGATTGTTTATTTGAGATTTTTCTTGTTTCTTGAGGTGAGGTTGAATTGCTATAAACTTCCCTCTTAGAGCTGCTTTTGCTGCATCCCATAGGTTTTGGGTCATCATGTTTTCATTGTCATTTGTTTCTATGAATTTTTAAATTTCCTCTTTGATTTCTTCAGTGATTTATTGGTTATTTATTAGTGTATTGTTTAGTCTCCCTGTGTTTGTGTTTTTTACAGTTTTCTTCTTGTAATTGACTTCTAATGTCATAGCACTGTGGTCAGAAAAGATGCTTGATATGATTTCAAATTTCTTAAATTTTCCAAGGCTTGATTTGTGACCCAAGATGTGATCTGTCCTGGAGAATGTTCCATGTGCACTTGAGAAGAAATTCCATTCTTTCAGGTGGAATGTCCTATAAATATGAATTGAATCTATCTGGTCTATTGTGTCATTTAAAGCTTGTGTTTCCTTATTTATTTTCTGTTTGGATAATCTTTCCATTGGTGTAAGTGAGGTGTTAAAGTCCCCTACTACTATTATGTTACTGTCAATTTCCCCTTGTATGGATGTTAGCATTTGTCTTATGTATTGAGGTGCTCCTATGTTGGGTGCATAAATATTTACAATTGTCATATCTTCTCGGATTGATCCCTTGATCATTATGTAGTGTCCTTCCTTGCCTCTTGTAACAGTTTTTATTTTAACGTCTATTTTATCGGATAAAAGTATTGCTACTCCAGCTTTCTTTTGATTTCTATTTGCATGGAATATCTTTTTCCATCCCCTCACTTTCAGTCTGTATGTGTCCCTAGGTCTGAAGTGGGTCTCTTATAGATAGCATATATACATACGGGTCTTGTTTTTTTGTATCCATTCAGCCAGTCTAGGTCTTTTGGTTGGAGCATTTAACCCATTTACATTCAAGGTACTTAATTGATATGTATGTTCCTATTACCATTTTCTTAATTGTTTTTGGCTTGTTTTTGTGGGGCTTCTCTTGTGTTTCCTGCCTAGAGAAGTTCCTTTAGCATTTGTTGTAGAGCTGGTTTGGTGGTGCTGAATTCTCTTCGCTTTTGCTTGTCTGAAAAGCTTTGATTTCTCCATCGGATCTGAATGAGATCCTTGCCGGGTAGAGTAATATTGGTTGTAGGTTCTTCCCTTCCATCACTTTAAATATGTCCTGCCACTCCCTCTGGCTTGCAGAGTTTCTGCTGAAAGATCAGCTGTTAACCTTATGGGGATTCCCTTGTATGTTATTTGTTGCTTTTCCCTTGCTGCTTTTAATATTTTTTCTTTGAATTTAATTTTTGTTAGTTTGATTAATATGTGTCTTGGCGTGTTTCTCCTTGGGTTTATCCTGTATGGGACTCTCTGCACTTCCTGGACTTGATTAACTATTTCCTTTCCCATGCTAGGGAAGTTTTCCACTATAATCTCTTCAAATATTTTCTCAGACCCTTTCTTTTCCCCTTCTTCTTCTGGGACCCCTATCATTTGAATGTTGGTGTGTTTTGTGTTGTCCCAGAGGTCTCTGAGACTGTCCTCAGTTCTTTTCATCCTTTTTTTATTCTGCTCTGTGGCAGTTACTTCCACCATTTTAATCTTCCAGCTCACTTATCCGTTCTTCTGCCTCTTGATTCCTTCTAGAGTATTTTTCATTTAAGTTATTGTGTTGTTCATCTCTGTTTGTTTGTTCTTTAGTTCTTCTAGGTCCTTGTTAAATATTTCTTGTATTTTCTCGATCCGTGCCTCCATTCTCTTTCCGAGATTTTGCATCATCTTTACTATCATTTCTCTGAATTCTTTTTCAGGTAGGTTGCCTATTTCTTCTTCCTCTATTTGGTCTTGTAGGTTTTTACCTTGCTCCTTCATCTATAACATTTTTTTTGTCGTCTCATTTTTTTGGATGGGTCAGGCTGTATTCCTCTCTTATTGGTTGTTTGGCCTGAGGCCTCCAGCACTGGAGTTTGCAGGCAGTTGGATGGAGCCGGGTCTTGGTGCCGAGATGAGGACCTCCGGGAGACCTCACTTTGCTTAATATTCCCTGGGGTTTGAGGTTCTCTGTTAGTCCAGCAGTTTGTACATGGCACTCCCACCACAGGGGCTCAGGCCCTACCCCCAGCCTGGGAACCAAGATCCCGCAAGCCACGTGGCGTGGCAAAAGAAAGAAAAAAAGGGACAAACGAAAAAGGGCAGAACGATAACAAAGAATAAGAAATAAAATAAAATTAGAAACATAAAAAATATATTAGAAAAAGTAAAAGTGAAAATGAAACAGCAACAACAAAGCAAAACAGAACCACAACAGCGGAAAAAAAACCAAAAAGGCCGGAGGAGGCCCTGGGGGAGAGAGAGGGGGCTTGGACCCAGGACGCACATGGCCAGAGGGGCTCCAGGGGGCAGGGCTTCAGGCCCGGGATCCCAGCTGGCTCGCCAGGGCCGAGCAGGCAGGGGAGATGCTGGCCTTGTTCCCCTCTGATCCTCCAGTCCCCTGACGGTCTCTCCCCGTCCCCGCTGATCCCCTCACCGTGAGTGGGCCTTTCTGAGGGTGGGAACCCCTCCCCTCTCCCAGCCATCCCTCAGGGACACCAGTCCCATCCCGCCTCCACGTTTCATACCCCCACTCCTTCCCCTCCACATCCTTCCCAGTCATGCGGGGATTCCTCCCATCTCCTTAGGGGTCTGAGGTCCCCCAGCAGCGCCTAGTAGGTGCCCTGGTTACGAGGAGACGCAAACTCCACATCCTCCTACTCTGCCATCTTCACCCCGCCCCCTGCAATAGAATTCTGCATTTTAAATCACAGGAGGCATGCTTGGAAAATTATGACTAGGTCTTCCCGCTTTGATAAATGCTTGGACATTTTATGATTGTCACCCCTGGAGCCAAGCTAATCTGTTCCAGTTTTCTTAGAAATATTCCAATTTCTGATTTGCAAATGGAAAATCAGGCTAGCAATGCTTCTGCCTTTGGGTAAGAGAGATGGATGTCAGGATGTCAGAATTTCCTCCAACTGTCCTTTTTCTTTGACTCTGGTTTTGAACTTGGAAAATGTAGCCCAAGACAAATAGGGAAATGTGAGTAAGAGTTAGTCAATTTATAGATTTTCAAAGTATCAGCAAAGGTAAATGAAAGAATCCGTTTCCAGCATGGGAAGCAGGCAGATTTTATGAAAGATTGGATGTAACTAGGATTAGTTTTATGAGATCTTTTGTGGTTAGTCCCCAACCATATTTTTATAAGTCAGTATGAAAACCTCCACCTGTCATGAACTGTGTTTTCCTGTGATAATTCCAAATGTGCGTCCATTCAGGATATCTCAGCTGTGGGTTGACGTATATTATCCTGTCGTGGGATAGTGGAGGATCCGGCAGGAAGCAGTCGACATGTTTTCTAGTTTCCGGTCATCCCATCCTGGGTCACTCGCTGTTCTCTGCTGTATCTACACCAACCCAATATTAATGCCTGTAAGATACTCACTTTTAGGTAGAATTAGAAAAAAAAACCCACAAATACAGGGAAAAGATCAGCATAAACCAGGAGTGGGACAGGACTTGAATTCCACCAACTGCCACCCACATGGAAACTTCCAAGGAGCACCAACCCCCTTGATTTTCAAATGCATTCTAATTTATTCTGCTTTCTGAAGAGCATGAGCGAGAATGAATCTTCTGGGCTTCCCTGGTGGCGCAGTGGTTGAGAGTCCGCCTGCCGATGCAGGGGACACAGGTTCGTGCCCCGGCCCGGGAAGATCCCACGTGCCGTGGAGCGGCTGCGCCCGTGAGCCATGGCCGCTGAGCCTGCGCGTCCAGAGCCTGTGCTCCGCAGCGGGAGAGGCCACAGCAGTGAGAGGCCCGCGTACCACAAAAAAACCAAGATGAGCGTAAAGAGGAACTGGGCATGGCCATTAAGATGGCCACTGTTTATAAAAATAGAAAATGGCAAGTGTTGGCGAGGATGTAGGGAAGCGGGGGTCCCTGTGCACTGTCGGTGGGTATATAAATGGTGCAGCTGCTGCGGGAAACAGTGTGGCAGCGCCTCAAAAATTAAAAATAGAATTACCATAGGATCCAGCAATTCTAATTCTGGGTGTACACCTGAAAGAATTGAAAGTAGAGTCATGAAGAGAGATTTGCACACCCATGTTCATAGCAGCAGAATTCACAGCAGCTAAAATGTGCAAACAACCCCAGCGTCCATGGAGGGGTGAATGGATAAGTAAAATGTGGTCCCTCCGTGCAAGGGAATATGATTCAGTCTTTAAAAAGGAAGGACGTTCTGTCACAGGCTACAGCATGGGTGAACCTTGAGGACATGATACTGAGTGAAATAAGCCAGACACAGAAGGACAAATACTGTTTGATTCCACTCCTATGAGGTCCTTGGAGGAGTCAAGTTCACAGTGACAGAAAGTAGGGGCTGGGGGAGGGGGATGCGGTTTGAGTGTTCAATGGCGACACCTTCCGTTTTCCAAGAAGGATGAGTTCTGGAGATGGGTGATGGTGATGGTTGCAAAACCGTGTGACTGTACTTAATGCCACTGAACCATATGTTTTTAAATGGCTGAAATGGCACTTTTTTCCCACCAATCCAGAGTTTGTTTTTTTTTTTTAATTTTATATTGGAGTAAAGTTGATTTACAATGGTGTGTTAGTTTCAGGGGTACAGCAAAGTGAATCAGTTATACATATATGTATCCATTCTTTTTCAGATTTCTTTCCCATATAAGTTATTACAGAATATTGAGAGAGTTCCCTGTGCTATACAGTAGGTCCTTGTTATCTATTTCATAATAGTAGTGTGTATACGTCAGTCCCAAACTCCTAATTTATCACTCCCCTGCTCCCCGAGTTCCCTTTGGTAACCATAAGTTTGATTTCGAGTTCTGTGAATCTGTTTCTGTTTTCTAAATAAGTTCATTTGTATCATTTTTATTAGATTCCACATGTAAGTGATATCATATGATATTTGTCTTTGTCTTTGACTTACTTCGCTTAGTATGATAATCTCTGGGTCCATCCATGTTGCTGGAAATGGCATTATTTCATTCTTTTTATGGCTGAGTAATGTTCCATTGTATATATGTACCACATCTAAAAAGAAGGCGAATTCTGCCCACAAGAACGAAGTTGTAAAAACAGCTCTACCTTCCAGTGAAAATACAGACCTTAACAACCAGTGAAAATATGAAGTATGATCTACTCCACTCAGGGGGATTTCAACCCAATAGCCAGTAGGTGAAACATCTAATATGCTCATCATGTGAATCTCTCTGAATCACGCAGCACGTATGAGTGTGCGTAGTCGATATGACAAGATGGCATGTGAGTGCGGAAGGATAATTATTTCACCTGCACAGTATAGTGTCTCGATCTCACAGGGCTGGAGAAAATGATTCAGGGTTAAGCCCCACTGAGATCATTAGTCTGTCTCGGGGCAGGAATATTTCACAGTAGAGGAATATTGGGGAAATTTTACAACACATTCTGTCCACAAAGCAAGCATCACTCTTTTGGGTAAGGGATGATGACCTCCCAGGTGGATCCTGGTAGTTGACTCTTTGACAGTCAAATAGGACAATTCTTCAGACGCAGGTGGCTCCCAAGATGAACCCAGATGGCAAATAGACACCTTCAACAAGTCTCCCACCTTCCCATCTGGTGGGGTCTTCTGGTGACAGATCATCTCCCTGTCCGATCACGTCTGTGATTGGCCCTTGTCCCTTCCTGTTTTCTGGATATAAAAGAAACATCAGTGGTCACCAACACATCAGTGTGATTATTTTAATAGATTTAGACAAACTCAAGTGGGACGAATGGTCCCAATCCCATTTTCTGACCAAAAGATGCTCAGAAGACTTGAGTCATCAACTATAAATCATCCATGACTAATATCATTAATGGTGGGAGAACCCTTCACAGAGAGAACTAGGGTCGCTCACCAAAAGAAAGGCAGCGGCACTGCCTTTGGATAAGGCAAAACCCACAAAAGCCCACCACACCTCAGTGTCTTAGCTCAAGATGCCGTAACAAGATGCCAGAGGGTGGGTAGCTTAAACAAAAGTAATTGATGTTCTCACAGTTCTGGAAGCTAGATGTCCAAGGTCGTGGTGTGGGCAGATTCAGTTCCTGGTGAGGCTCTCTTCCTGGCTTACACATGGCATCCTTCTTGCTGTGTCCTCACATGGTAGAGAGAGAGATCTGGTCTCTTTCTCTTCTTGCAAGGTCAGTAATCCCATCACGGGGGCTCCACCCTCAAGATCTCATCTACCTCCAATCACCTCCCAAACACCACCTCCTAACACCATCCTGCTGGGGGCAGGGCTTCCACACAGGAATTTTGGGTGAGGGACACAATTTAGTCCCTACAACCCATCCTGGTACATAGCATCGTTCCGTTGCTCAAACCAAAAGGGAAGCTTGGTTCTTCCTCCTTCCCCATATTTCATCCACTCTCAGGCTTTGCTCATTCTATCCATGACAGACATGTCCAGGTATCCCCATCATGGCAGCCACCAGCCCAGACCCAGACACATTCATGAACCTGGACCACAGCCTTAGTTTCCTAAGCATCCTACCTTTGGTCACCGTTCTCCCACGCACACTCCAGGCAGCTGCGTCTCCAGCTCCTCAGCCTCACCTCCACCTGCACAGCCTTACCTCCAAGCCACAGACTCTAAACTCTCCATCTCCCCACCGTATCCTACAAGACCCAGGGTGATCTTCTGGGGCGTCAGTCTCCCCATCCCAGCCCGCTCTCTCACCTGCCCTCCTCCTTTCAGGCCCACCAAGCTCCTTTCTCTTCTTTAACCCACGGGTCCTCAGTGGTCTCCTGTGCTACTTTCCTGGCTGTTCATTCCTTCTCGGGCTTCAAGAGGAATGTCACCCCCTCAGAGAGACGTGCTCTGATTTTTCCATTCACAGGGACCTCTCCCACCATCTGTATACTTCCGCAAGACACATATCAGATTCTTTTTTTTTAATTTTTTAAATTTAATTTTATTTATTTATTTTGGTTGCGTTGGGTCTTCGTTGCGGTGCACGGGCTTTCTCTAGTTGTGTCGAGAGGGGGCTACTCTTCGTTTCTTCGTTGCGGTGCGCGGGCTTCTCATTGCGGTGGTTTCTCTTGTTGCGGAGCACAGGTTCTAGGCATGCGGGCTTCAGTAGTTGTGGCACGTGGGCTCAGTAGTTGTAGCTCATGGGCTCTAGAGCGCAGGCTCAGTAGTTGTGACACACGGGCTTAGTTTCTCCGTGGCGTATGGGATCTTCTTGGACCAGGGCTCGAACCTGTGTCCCCTGCATTGGCAGGTGGATTCTTAACCATGGCGCCACCAGGGAAGTCCCCATATCAGATTCTTTAGTTCTTCATTTCTTTTTTCTGGTCACCGTTTATCCCTCCTAGTACAATGGATGTTCCCTGGGAGCAGGGAGAATTTCCAATGGGAGACTGTCCACACCTCCCAGGACCTGCCTCACAAAGAAGCGAAATGTGTTAGGTGGATGAGAGAGGGGATGACCGTTCTCACCTGCCTCCCATCCCTACAAGCAGAATCTCCTCCCCCCAGGATGTCTTCCACCTTCTCCTCCCCTGAGGAGCTGCCCATCCCCCAAGGCTGACCCACAGAGCAGAATCTTATCAAGACTGTGACTTACTCCTACATGTCCAAACTCCAATTAAAATGACTAATAGGGGTTCAGAGAGGGAGAAATCAATGTCATGTCTAAAAAAACAGGAGCTAGGGCTTCCCTGGTGGCGCAGGGAGTCCGCCTGCCGATGCAGGGGACACGGGTTCGTGCCCCGGTCTGGGAAGATCCCACATGCCGCGGAGCGGCTGGGCCCGTGAGCCATGGCCGCTGAGCCTGCGCGTCCGGAGCCTGTGCTCCGCAACGGGAGAGCCCGCAGCAGTGAGAGGCCCGCGTTCCCAAAAAAAAAATGAGATTCAAAAGATTTATGAGATTCAGAGGAAACTGGCATATTTGATTCTAAGAAATAAACTGAGGTAAACTGGTGCGCATGCAATAGATAAACATGATTTGCTGAGTTTAAAGCACTAATGCAGGCACTTTGCACTGTGAGGAATCAAATGTGGGCGAAGTAGAAAACTGGCGAGGAAAAAATCTTCCCAGCATGCAGAGGAAAGTTTAAAATGCTCAAGGGAAAAAGATCAATTTTGAGACATGAAGAAGAATCGCCAAAGCCAATCTGTGAAAAAGGGTTTCCTACAAAGGAATATGGCATAGACGGACCAGAAGCACTAGTTATAGAAATGATAGAAGGTAAATGTCTTAAGCGCAAGAAATAGAAAAATGACTACATACTGACTTCTCAGTGAAAAATTGAAAGAAAACCAATTCTAGACATGCTCTGGTAGCATTGTCAAACAAGATAAAGAATACTCTATAAGTGCTCATGGAAAGATAAAAATAACAGAAGAGCCAGTACTGGTTTGGCTTCATTTCATCTCAGCCACAAGAAATGACACAATGTTATTGGACCTTCAAGCACTGATGAGGGGAAAAATGTCATTATGAAAAATTCCAGGGCTTCCCTGGTGGTGCAGTGGTTGAGAGTCCGCCTGCCGATGCAGGGGACACGGGTTCGTGCCCCGGTCCGGGAAGATCCTACATGCCGCGGAGCAGCTGGGCCCGTGAGCCATGGCTGCTGAGCCTGCGTCTGGAGCCTGTGCTCCGCAGCGGGAGAGGCCACAACAGTGAGAGGCCCACGTACCGCAAAAAAAAAAAAAAAAAAAAAAAAAAAAAAAAAAAATTCCACAGTGAAACCATTATAGAATTATCTATTGCTCCCAAAGTAGTGTTAATTTTCAATACCGTTAATACAATTAACTATATTCTACTCGGTAACCGTGCAGTGCTGCAGACTCAGGTGGTGGAGAGGAAACCACTTTCTAAGTAAATGAATGAATCCTGCAGCCAGATAGATTTACCCCCTAAATCGAACATTTTTTGTGTTATGCAAATTATTTGCCTCCAGAGCAGTTAGAAAGTGTAAAGAGGGGATGATTCTTGATCCACACTTCAAAAAGACATCAAAAACCAGAAAGCAAAACAGATGAGGATTTTCAAAAGTTTTTCAAAAATCAGGTCATAGCCAAGTCATCCTTGTCTTCCAATCTATCAAGCCGTGGAACAGGGATAAAACATCTTTAATAGGATTTTCTGATGATGACTAAATAATTTGTATAGTCTCCTCTGAGGGACAAAATCAACATGAGTTGACTGTAATGTGTTTGATCCTTTCCTCTGTAGATTGGTGCTCCTTAAAGAGGGGGACACGTCTTCCCACATGAAAATGTGGAATTGAAAACCTTTCTAAGAACTAAAGTATTGGCTAAAATCCTCAACTGGTATGTGCTCCAAAGAAAAAGTTAAAATTGTGTGGGAAGGAGATCTATCTAAGACGGGATAGTCTAAGAACCGGGCATCCATGAATCTGCTGAAACGTTTTTTTCCTTTTCATCATTTCAGACACTCAGGAGGGTCGCTCGACTTTCTGGAAGACCCTATTGGATACGCAGAAAATGGAAGTGGGATGGTCCAAATCCACAGAGACGCACTCCCGTGCCATCTGTGGAATTGTTGACTCCGTCCCTGGTGAGTGCCCTTGTGCGTGTCAGCAAACGGTCTTAGTGCAAAATATGATTCTTAACCCTGACCTTGACCTACAGGTGTTGAGGGGATGAGGTAGGTAATCCCCTGCCGTATTAATCCTGGTGACCATCCTCTTCAGTGGGTCTTCCGAGACAGAGATTCAACTTAGAATTTCCCTGTGACATACTTTCTTGGGTCCAACTGGGACTCAGAACCAGGAGGGGGGGTACCATATGGCAGGGCCCCCTGAGGCCCATTTGGGTCTGAGTCATAGCTGGGTCAAGAGCAATTCAGCCAGTCCGTGGAGTCTTTGCTGCACATGAATTATATGTGAGAGTCAGGCACGAAATGAGAACAGAATGCAGTCAAATACTCGACCACGATATCTAGGATTTAAGCCCTGCTCAGGGCACAGGGCACGTCTTGACTTGCAGCACCTTCACTACGGCCCTTGAAGGAAGACAGCCTCTGGCCGATGTTTATAAATGAGAAAGTTGAGGCACACGCTTGAGTCAGCGTCAAGGTCACACAGTTTGTAAACGTGGAAGAGTCTGGATGCTAATTCAGACAGTATCAGGCGCAGGAAAAGGAAATGACTTGTATCTAAGTGTTGGGGCCGATGGTTAATTTCCAAACGTGGTCACCATCTATTGGAAAACCCCTAAGGTCTAGCATTTGAGAGATGGAGGGCAGAAATTCCTTCTAGGGAAGAAATACCCAGACCCCCTGGTGGAGAGTCATCTGGGTTCTGCTGGGAAGTGCCCAGGGAAGTGGTCACAGAACGCCGTGTAGCAGCAGCCAAGGTTCTCACCTCCCTGGTATCTGACTTGAGGGTCTTCCACCGGGAAGCAGTTAGGAGCTCCTCTTAATAGCAGAAGCTATGTCAGTAGTCGTCGTAGTGACAAAAATTGTCTCCTCAACCAGACTCTATCCGGCTCCCCTAAATTCTTCAGTGAGGTCTGATTTTTGGACTTTTGTGTACATTTCTGCATTGTCCAATTTTAGCAAGAGCCATGCTTAGTCGGTTTAACCAGAACCCACCCCCTTCATATCTGGTCATCACCATGTCTGGTCAACTTCGTATCTGCTCATCTCAATATCTGATTAGGTTCTTCATCCTGCACGCCCCACCCCCCAGGTGACATCTAGTCACCCTTCCCTGTCTTCAGCAGGAATCCTGTGGGGTTAGTTTAGCCAGAATGCCCTCACCCCTAATTTTCCTGTTAGTAGTTTTCCATCCACTGACCCTCCCCTGCTCCGTGGCTGTAAATCCCCACTTGCCCGTGCTGCCTTTGCAGTTGAGTCTGGCTCTATACTGAGCTCTCTTTGCTCTATTGCAATAGTCCTGAATCAAGTCTGTGTTTACCACTTTTTCTGTCCTGCTCTGGCTTTTCTTTAACAGTAATAGTAATAATAGCAGTAGTAGTTGTTGTTGTAGCAATGATTGGAGTAGGAGTAGCAGTCATAGTAGCATTAGTAACAATCGTGGCAATAGTTGTTGTATTAGTAGTAACAATACTTGTAGTAGTTGTTATCCTAGCAGTAGTAACAAGAGTGGCAATAGTTGTAGTAGCAAATTGTAGTAGCCGTAGTAACAATAGGGGCAATAATTGTTGTAGTAGCAATAATTGTAGTCATTGTAGTAGCAATGCTAGTTATAGTAGTATCGATAGTTGTTACAGAAGTTGTAGTTGCGATACTTGTGCAAATAGTTGTAGTAGTATTTGAAGTAGTACCTATAGTTGCAGGAAGAGGAGGAGAAATAATTACAGAAGCAGTTTAGCAGTAGTAACAGCACTAGGTCCAGTAGTAATCATTGTCCTAGAGCTAGATGTTGTAGTATTTGTAGTTGTAGCCACAGGAACAATTGTAACACTAGTAACAGTGGTACTGGTAATTGTTATAATTGTAGTAGTAAATGTAATCGTTGTAGTAGTCATTGTAGTACCACTCATTGTTGTAATAATTGTCATTGTAGCACTAGTAATAATTACAGTAGTGTTTGTCATAGTAGCATTGTAGTAATTGTTAAAATTGTAGTCATAGCCATAATAGCTGTAGTGATGGTTGTAGTAGCACTAAGTGTAATCACTGTAGTTGGACCAGTAGGAATAATTGTAGCAGTGGTTGTAATAATAGTAGTTTCTGTAGCACGAGCAACTGTTGTAGTTGTGGTAGTAATAGGAGTTGTGATACTAATAGTTGTAGCAGTCATTGTAGCTGTAGCAATAATTGTCGTAGTTGTGATAGGAACAGCAGTAGCTGTCGTAGTCCTAGTAGTACCATTTGCTGTCACAGCAGTAGCTGTAGCCACAGCAATAATGGTACTAGTCGTCGTCGTCAGAATTGCTGTGCTTGTAATAATAATAGTAGCAGTTGTCGTGGCACTAATTGCTGTAGTCATTGTGGCGGTAGTCACAATCGTAGCAGCAGTGGTAGCAGTCGTGGTAGTAGTAGTAAGTGTTACAGTTGTGAGAGTAACCCTAAGAGTTGTAGTAGTAATTATACCAGTACTGATTGCTGTAATAGTTATAGCACTGGTAATAATTATAGTAGTGTTTGTAATCATAGTAGTTGTGGTAATTGTTGTAACTGCAGCAGTAAATGTAATAGTTGTAGTGGTGGTTGTAGGAGGGCTACCTTTTATAGCGGTAGCAACTGTTGTAGTTGTAGTAATAAGAGTTGTGACCGTAAGAGTTGTAGCAGTACTAATTGTAATAGCGGTGGGTGTAGCAGTAGCAAAAATGATAGTAGCCGTGACAGTAGTAGCTACTACAGTAGTGGCAGTCGTTGTTGGAGTCACTGGAATTGCTGTACTTGTAAGGATAATAACAGTAGCAGTTGTAGTACACATTGCTGTAGTCATTATAGTGGTAGGAACTTGTAGCAGCAGCAGTAGCAGTTGTAGCAGTAAATAGTACGGCTGTAGTAGTAAGCCTCATGGTTGTGGAAGTAGTTACAGTACTAATGGCTGCAGTCATCGTAGCAGCAGTCACAATCGTAGCAGCAGTAATGGTAGTAGTCGTTGTCGTAGTGATAAATGCTACAGTTGTAGTGGTAAATGCGATAGTTGGAGTAGCAGTTACACTAGCACTAGTCGCGGTACTCATTGTGGTCCTGCAGTAGTCTGCACGCCGTCATCACTAACAACGGTCCCACGTGTAAGCTGTGCTGGGGGTCGGGTGCAGCCGTGGGAGTTCTCACCGGCTGAACTCAGTGGACCCTCGCCGTGCCTTTATGTGACCCGTCCCGGCCTCTGAGAGGCGGAGTGACCTGCCCAAGCTCGCACAGCTGGTACCAGGCACAGTCTCACCCCTGCATCTTCTGTGCTTGGCCCTGCTTAGGAGAGATAAGGAATTAAAACACACTTTCTAAAAAATAAAAATAAAAACCCAAAACTACACAAAAGGAGGCATGCTTTCTGTCTTCAAAGAATTCTCCACCGCTGAGGGCCATCACGCCCGGGGAGAAATGGGGCAAGAAATCACCTCCAAAGACGCGCACCTTCAAGATTACGGATGACACACACGTGTCCAGGAGAAAAGTCTACAGTTTTTGTTTGCTATGAAAGAGATGTTTGAGTCCAAGGATTGTGAGAAACCATTGAGAAACTGGTTAAACCGATGCCACCAGATGCATTCCTCCTCCTCGGGAGGCAGGGAGAGCCCACGGGAAAGCCGTTCCGCATTAGGGGTGGGCTGTCATCCAGATGTGCGCTCAGAGCAGCTTTGCAGCCTGAGGATGTTACAGCATCCGTGGGAGCTGAGCTCGTTTTCTAACCTCATGGGAGACCCGTCTGCATCACAATTCAGTACCCGGTGTTTGCAAGCAGCCCGCTCGCAGACCTCCCACCCCCTCCCCTGTGTGCTCTCTACAAGGTGAGCCTGGTCTCGTCTCGTTTGCTCTACCCGGCGCTATGAGTCCTGCAGGGCCGGCTCCTGAGGGAGTTTGCCTCTTCCTGATACAGGTCGCTTATGACTTAGATCCCCTCTCTGGTTTCCACCAGGATGACAGGTGGTCTGATCGTGAAGGGACTTTGGGGACCTCCATTTTCAGATGGAAAAACAAAAGTCCGTACCAGCTCCATGATATAGTCGGTAACATGACCGTGTCTGAGACCGTTTAATGCCAAGAACATCTCAATGACTATTGGGCTTGGATTTATGCACTTACATGACGTGTGGAATCGTTAGTTGTAGGTGCGTTTCTGTGTGTATAACACACACATACGTATATAAACATCCAGTGCCTTCACCACCCACACACAGACTTATACAGACATACACACACGCACTAATATACTTTGTTATACGTTATTAAAAGCATAACAAAGTACGTTTAGTAAAAGTATGTTTTACATCTACTCATTGGACAACCTGTCTCAGTGTACTTTGAAATATTTATCATACACAACTTTCCCCAGACAGGTGAGGTCAGAAAGCTTATTCCTTTTCGTTCCAATGTAGCAAAAGCAGGACATTAAGAGGACGGTGAATAATTATGACATGTCCCCAAAAGGGCCAGATTCTTGCCTTTGGAACCATTTCCAAGGTAATGTCTTTTTCTTTACCCTGGAGCCCTGCCCACTGACCCCTGGGATGGGAGAAATGCGCCTTTTGGTATCACACACCCAGAAGGATGTTTAACCAAATATCTGGTGCCCCATGACTAGTCAAGCTGAAACACGAAATTATCCCTCACGGGTCTTCCAACCCTGGAAAAGTGCCACAGCTCAGACATTAAGAATAAGGAAAGGGCTTCCCTGGTGGCACAGTGGTTGAGAGTCCACCTGCCGATGCAGGGGACACGGGTTCGTGCCCCTGTCCAGGGAGATCCCACATGCCGCTGAGCGGCTGGGCCCGTGAGCCATGGCCGCTGAGCCTGCGCGTCCAGAGCCTGTGCTCCACAACGGGAGAGGCCACAATGGTGAGAGGCCCGCGTACCACCAAAAAAAAAAAAAAAAAAAAAAAAATGTATGTCCGGCCTCCCTGGTGGCGCAGTGGTTGAGAGTCCGCCTGCCGATGCAGGGGACGCGGGTTCATGCCCCGGTCCAGGAAGATCCCACATGCCGCGGAGCGGCTGGGCCCGTGAGCCATGGCCGCTGAGCCTACGCGTCCGGAGCCTGTGCTCCGCAAGGGGAGAGACCACGACAGTGAGGGGCCCGCGTACCGCAAAAAAAAAAAAAAAAAAAAAAAAGCTTGTGATGAGAAATAGAAGAAAAGTCAGGATACAGATTTCTCCGTGTTTACTGGGAAGTACTTCTAGCAGGAGGCTTCGGGGTGTGTTCGGACAGGTTCGCTTTGGAAGAGTTTCTTGTGTGGTTTGCAAGCCGCCACTCATGAAAGCCATGCCGGGACCTCGCAGTTGGTGGGAAACTGTGCTGTGATTTCCGAGGGCTCCAGAGCTGCCTTATGTGTTAACCACTAAGAAGCTAAGGGAAGGGAGGGGTCCTTGCCTGGATCCGGCTGGACCCACGCCCAGACGTTGGCTGTGTGATATTCAGCGCACAGAGCAAGGAAAGAAGCCCTCGTCCCCTGCAGCGGGCACAAACCCTGCTTGGTCTGTGCGCTCCACCCCCGATCGCCAACATTCCTCTTAGAAAGTGTCGACTTGGGGAAAAAAAAAGCACAACGTGAGAGCTGCGAGCTAAGTTTTATTGGGGGCAAAATGAGGACTACAGCCTGGGAGACAGCATTTCAGACAGCTCTGAGCAGCCGCTCCACAGAGGTAGCAGGGGAGGGGGGAGGTCAGTGTATATGCGGGATTTCGGTGAGGGGGGAGTGCATGCAGTCAGTCAGTATATATGCGGGATTTCGGTGAGGGGGGAGTGCATGCAATCAGTCAGTATATATGCGGGATTTCGGTGAAGGGGGAGTGCATGCAATCAGTCAGTATATATGCGGGATTTCGGTGAGGGGGGGAGTGCATGCAATCAGTCAGTGTATATGCGGGATTTCGGTGAAGGGGGAGTGCATGCAATCAGTCAGTATATATGCGGGATTTCGGTGAGGGGGGAGTGCATGCAATCAGTCAGTGTATATGCGGGATTTCGGTGAAGGGGGAGTGCATGCAGTCAAGCACATATTTTTGCAGGTTTCTGCTAGTCTCCTGCAGGTTACTGCTAGCCACACGGAACAGACGTCACCAGGAAGGATTTTAGTGCTTTCGTGGTTACGAGGAGGTGCGAGCCTTGGGCTCATAAAACCGTCTCCTGAAAATCTCTAACTCTCTGAAGACCTGTCCCGCCAGTTTTCCCCAGAGCACAGAGTTCCTCATTCCTGGTCTCCACCCTGAGCTCCTTTCCGGGGGTGTGGAAGGTCAGCAGCTGCAGCGGCTCTTGATTTAATCCTTGTAGAGGTGACGGCAAGGGCCAATCTGTAGTTGGCAAAAGCAACATGAGAAAACTACTCCCCCAGCCCCTCCTAAGTCGCAGAGATGAGCAGCTAATGGAGGGCGATAACAGAGTGAAAAAGCAGTGTGGATTGCACGCCCACGGAGTACCAGTGGCTCCATTAAATGCTCACAGTGCTCTGATGACAAAGGGATGAGGTATCTCCCATTTAACAGGTTAAGGAACTTAGGTTTAGAGAGATTAAGTAATCAAGGTCCCTCCACTGATCAGAGGCAGAGCTTCTCCTGTTTACCTGGAAGACCCCCAAATCCTCTTCTGTGCTCACCTGGTGACCACGGTTCCAGGAACAAAGGGTGTAAACCCACCTGCCTCCAAATCAAAGACGGTGCATGGCAGAATCAACCTCATGAGTCCTGAGGTCCCACAGACCTTCTCTTCCTCCTTCCATGGTTCATCCTCTTTCATGTATTATTTCAACACGTATTTATCTGTCAAGGGGTTCTGTGTGCTGGCCACCGTTCTGGCTCCAGTGAACAAGCCAGGTGAAGTCCCTGCTTAATGTCCATCCCGGGGGGAAGCAGCAGACAGTGAGTGGAGATGCAAGTAGATGAAACGCACGATGTGCTTTTTTACGTGGTCGTTGAGTGTTCCGAGGTTGAGCAGGGAGAGGACAGACTGACCAGAGGAGCCCTTGCAGCACTGTGGCCGGAGAGGGCTTCTATGCGGGGTGACGTTTGTCTGGAGACCTGGCTGAGGTGAGGAAGGGAAAGGACAGCTGTGCCCCAGCCAGGAGCAGACTGTGTGGACAGTAGAACAGCGATGGTCCGGCACAGAGGGATGCAGCTCGAGCAGATGTGTGTGCAGGAGGCTGAGGCCAGAGGGACGGGGCAGGTCTTGTTAGCTTACTTGGATTTTGGAGTCTATCATGAGTGAGATGGGAGCCACTGGAAGCTTTTCTCGGATGGAGCCGATGGTGGTGGTGGTCGACCCACAACTGCTGGGAATTCCTTGCCATTTCCATGAACAGCGACCTCTCTTCCAATGCAAGCCCTGACTCTTGTTGGATACCTACCCTGCTTGCTGGAACACAGGGGGCCCGTGGGAGAGACAAGCTGCAAATCTGCGAAAGGCACATAGCCCCGCTGGTAACTACTGAGCACAGGGTATAAATACCGCAGCTCACACACCTCTCAGCCCGGATCACCCGAGGAAAGTGCTTTAAGGTGCTTCTCAGAGCATCACCATGGTATTACGCTCCAGTCACCTGGGTGTGGCTGGCCTGATAATTCCCCCCTCCTTGGCTACTTTTCTTCCTTGCGTGACCTCCCCATCCCACTCCTGGAGCTCCCTGCCCCTCCCTGCGTTCAACCCTCAACCCAGGCTCTGCTTCTGGGGGAAGGTCAGTTGCGAAACCTGACCTGGGTACCAACAGGATCAGTCTGACTGCTGTGTGGACAGCAGTGATGCAGGAGGGATTGGTGGCAGGTCCTGGATGTTGGAGTTGTCCAGGGACAGATGTCCAGCGCCTTGGACCAGGCAGGAGATGGAGGGGGGGTGATGAGAAGCAGACTCACTGGGGACTTGCTGATGAACGGCATAAACAGATGCAGGGAATCTGCGTGGTGATCTGGGCTTCTCTCTTCCTTGCGGAGGCTGCCCTGTTCTTGACGGTTCTGTGCCTTCTCGCTCTCTCGCCTTGCCTTCTCCAGCCCTCCCCCATACCCACCACCTTGATCATTAACAGTACTGCAGAATTTAATTCAACGCAAGGCTTTTGTGGAGCATGGTGTAGGCGTTAGACACCCACCCAGGTACCAGGGAGACAGAAATTCGTACTTCCCATCCAAGGTGTGATGAACAGATGCAGCAAATCATCGGGATACAGTGTAAAACTGCACCACGTCTGTCTGATGTGAAGACAAGTTTGGGCAAATAAAACTTGTCTTTCCTGAGTAGTGTTTTTTTTAATTGGAGTAGAGTTGATTTACAATATCGTGTTAGTTTCAGGTGTACAGCAAAGTGAATCAGTTATACATATGTATACATTTTTCAGATTCTTTTCCATTATAGGTTATTACAAGATATTGAATATAGTTCCCTGTGCTATATAGTAGGTCCTTGTTGCTTATCTATTTATATATAATAGTATGTATGTGATAATCCCAAACTCGTAATTTATCCCTCCCTCCCCTTTCCCCATTGGTAACCATAAGTTTGTTTTCTACGTCTGTGGGTCTGTTTCTGTTTTATAAATAAGTTCATTTGTGTCATTTTTTAGATTCCACATATAAGTGATATCATATGATATTTGCCTTTCTATGACGTACTTCACTCAGTATGATCATCTCTAGGTCCATCCATGTTGCTGCAAATGGCATTATTTCATTCTTTTTTATGGCTGAGTAATATTCCATTGTATATATGTACCACATCTTCTTAATCCACTCATCTGTTGATTGGATTGTTTCCGTGTCTTGGACATTGTAAATAGTGCTGCTGTGAACATAGGGGTGCATGTATCTTTTTGAATTAGTTTTCTCTGGATATATGCCCAGGAGTGGGATTGCTGGGTCACATGGTAGTTGTTTTTAGGTTTTTAAGGAACCTCCATACTGTTCTCCATAGTGGCTGTATCAATTTACAGTGTAGGAGGGTTCCCTTTTCTCCACACCCTCTCCAGCATTTATTGTTTGTAGACTTTTTGATGATGGCCAGTCTGACTGGTGTGAGGTGATACCTCATTGTAGTTTTGATTTGCATTTCTCTAATAATTAGCAACATTGGGCATCTTTTCATGTGCCTGTTGGCCACCTGGATGTCTTCTTTGGAGAAATGTCTATTTAAGTCTTCTGCCCATTTTTCGATTGTGTTGTTTTTTGTTGTTGTTGAATTGTATACACTGTTTGTATATTTTGGAAATTAAGCCCTTGTCGGTCCTATCGTTTGCAAATATTTTCTCCCAGTCCATAGGTTGACTTTTCCTTTTGTTAATGGTTTCCTTTGCTGTGTAAAAGCTTATAAGTTAGATTAGGTCCCATTTGTTTATTTTTGCTTTTATTTCTATTGCCTTGGGAGACGGACCTAATGTCAGAGAATGTTTCGCGTACACTCTCTTCTAGGAGTTTTTTAAAATTTACTTTTATTTATTTATTTTTGGCTGTGTTGGGTCTTTGTTGCAGTGCATGGGCTTCTCATTGCAGTGGCTTCTCTTGTTGTGGAGCACAGGCTCTAGGCGCATGGGCTTCAGTAGTTGTGGCTCGCGGGCTCTAGAGCACAGGCTCAGGAGTTGTGGCACATGGGCTTAGCTACTCCGTGGCATGTGGGATCTTCCCAGACAAGGGCTTGAACCCGTGTCCCCTGCATTGGCAGGCAGGTTCTTAATCACTGCGCCACCAGGGAAGCCCTCTTATAGGAGTTTTATGGTGTCATGTCTTATATTTAAGTCTTTAAGGCATTTTGAGTTGATTTTTGTATATGGGGTATGGGTGTGTTCTAACTTCATTGAGTTGCATGCTGACTAGTGTTTTTGAATGTCTGTCTTTATATAAAATGCAATGGGTATATATTTATAATTATCTCTTGATACACAAACACAAACACAAATTATCGTTGCCTTCTAATTAACTGAAGTAGGTAGTCTTGCAGTGTGAGCCTTCAAGAAAATAAAGATGTTCGTCAGAAATGGATCACCTGTACAACTGTCATGTGTATAACACATTAGCATTTCCAAGGGACTGTATAATTTAGCTCATTTGTCTCATTTAGCCTCATCTGTGATGAGGCTATGTCATTTCATCAAGATCATCTTCACCACTGTCATCACCACCACCACCACCATCACCATCATCACCACCATCACCATCATCTCCATAATTATCAGCATCACCACCACCATCAACAGTATCACTATCATCACCATCATCATTACCACCATCACAATTACCATCATCACCACTACCATCGTCACCACCACCATCATCACCATCACCACTATCGTAATTAGCACCTTTATCACCACCATAGTCATCATCACCACCACCACCATCTCCATAATTATCAACATCATCACCACCACCATCATCACCATCACCAGTATCACTATCATCACCACCATCATCACCACCACCATCATCCTCATCATTTTCATCATCACCATCCTCACCGTCATCCCCATGTTACAGAAGTTGAGCCTCACCCAAGGTCACAGAGCTAATAACTAATGACACCATCACTCATACGCAGACCTTGCCAAAGCAGAGCTCTCTCTGCCCACTCCCCCTACCACACGCCAGGAACCTTCCTTCACAGACAGATACGGCTTGCCCTTTCCTCTCCTCCTCTCCTCTCCTTCGTACTTGCCCCCTGAAATGGGGAGCCAGCCTCCTGCACCGTGAGGACAGGGGCCGTGAGTAGGGGTGGAGGAGTGGGGAGATGCAAGGACCCTGCTTTCGGAGGACTGACACCAGCCCTGACCCCATTCCTCAGGGTCACCTTTACGTGAGAGGGAATCACGTTTCCATCATTTTTGAGCCCTGTTGTTTTAGGGTTTCTGTTCCTGCCAGCCCTAATCCTGATGCAGTCTTCAAGCTCCACAGATCCTGCAAACCACCCCCCTCCTCCCATATCGTACGCACATGCCAAACCCCCCATCCTAACTACTCTGAAGGCGGCTCAGCCATTTCCATAATCTGATTTGCTTTTAATCTGTGTTGGAAAGGATAAAAGCAATGGCCTTCGAGGGCAGACCTGGACCAAAACCACGCAGCTGCACCAGGTAAAAACGCTGCGGATAAGTGTTTGTTTGGAAAGCGCTGGCTTATCGCGAGGGATGTCTAGGAGAGCCATTAAGCAGTATTTTAAAAATCCAGTTTATTCTAAAGTGCATATTTTCCATCTCTGGCTCAGGTCCAGCCAGCAAAGAAAGACAGGCTTTGGCTTGTGGCTTCTTTTATTCCTCATCCCAAATTGATCATCACCGGTAAATGAGATCAAAGCTTCCAGCCCATCAGCCCGTAAAGGCCCCTGGGAAAGGGAATGTTAAGCCGTCATTGGAATCCAGCTGGACATGGGAGTGGGTGGCCCAGTGCCCACGAGGGCATCATTGTGTCTCAGCCTTGCCCTGTTGTGACTGCATGGACCACACATCCTAGGAAGAAGTCCAGCCTCTCAGAGGATTTTTCCGACACAGTGAGATGCCAGTTATCAGAGGCAGTGAGCCTTGAGGCTGGATGACGGCTCACGTCAGAGGGGGAAGTTCTTGTTTTCTTATTGAACTCTAGTCGATGTACAATAATGCATTAGTTTCAACTGTCCAGCAAAGTGAGTCAGTTTTGGTTTTTTTGCAGGTTACTTTTCCTTATTATTACAGAATATTGAGTATAGTTCCCTGTTATATAGTAGGTCCTTGTTGATGAGCTATTTTATATATAGTGTGTATCTGCTAATCCCAACCTCCTAATTTATCCCTCGCCCTCCCTTTCTCCTTTTGTAACCATAAGTTTGTTTTCTGTGTCTGTGAGTGTATTTCTGTTTTGTAAATAAGTTCATTTGTATCATTCTTTTTTAGATTCCACATATAAGTGATGTTTGTCTTTCTCTGTCGGACTTATCAGTACTTCACTTAGTATGATAATCTCTAGGTCCATCCATGTTGCTGCCAATGGCATGATTTCCTTCTTTTTCATGGCTGAGTAGTACTCCATTGTATACATGTACCACAACTTCTTTGTCCATTCCTCTGTTGACGCACATGTAGGTTGCTTCCAAGTCTTGGCTGTTGTAAATAGTGCGTGTAGGGGTGCATGTATCTTTTCAAATTATAGTTTTCTCTGGATATATGCCCAGGAGTGGGATTGCTGGGTCCTATGGGAGCTCTGTATTTAGTTTTCTGAGGAACCTCCATCCAGTGGCTGCATCAGTTTACATTCCCATCGACAGTGCAGGAGGGTCCCCTTTCCTCCACACCCAGGAGGGGTCCTTCTTGATCACCACAGAGCTGCGCTGCAGGCTGCTTGGGGGCCCGGAACACATCCCTGGAAATTGGTAGAAAGGGGAGTGCTGATGTTATTGGGCACAGAACAGCCTCTGTGGTAGGATGTCTATTCAACGGACATCTGGGAAATACGTGAAGGTAATCCTGCCCTTGACGTTCCAGTGGCCAGGAGGGCACATCAGGAAAGCATGGAGTGCTGGCCGTGGGCTGCCTCCTAACAGTGCTGTGAGCAAAGCCGGCTCAGTATTTACCAGAGAGAGACATCTGGGTCTTTCGTGCCAACAATTTAAATTAGTCTTGCAAAAAAGCAAGGATTTAATCCAGTCCAAAGAAAATTGGATTAAGGGAAGAGCATTTTGTAAAATGCTCCTGGAAACTATGCCAGAAGGCGTAGCACAATCGTTGTAAAAGAGTTTTACAGGAGTGTAATGAGATGGGTGTGTGTGTGTGTACACGCAAGAGGTTTATTGTGTGACTAGAGTGAGACAGATGCAGAGAAATCATGGGACTCGGTGGGGTGTGCTCAGGGGGAATTTAATAGATGCTCTAAGAGAAATATATACAACTCATAGAATATCTTCAGTATAGGACTTCCCTGGTGGTTCAGGGGCTAAGACTCTGTGGTGCAGCATGGCCAAAAAAAAAACCAAACAAAAAAATCCTGTATGATTGCAGTATTAATACCACTCTGTGTTCGTTCGTCAGTCAGCATGATTCTTCCTCTCCGAGTACTGCTGATTTTACCATCGGGCTTTATCATCTTGAAACATGCAGATGTGGGTATTAGTCAGCTGAGGCTGCTGTAACAGAACACCCCAGCCTGGGCAGCTTAAACAATGGAAATTTTTTCTCACCGTCTGGAGGCTGGGAGTTTGAGATCACGGCGTGGACAGACTCAGTTCCCGGCGAGGCTCTCTTGTTGGCTTACAGATGCCACCTTATCTGCATGTCCTCGTGTGGTGGAGAGACAGACCCCATACCATATTATAACCTCATTTCACCTTATTCATTGTTTACCCCAAATACAGTTACTCTGGGGGGTTAGGGCTCCAACATACGAATTTTGGGGGTAGCAACATGGCTTGAGATAGGCAGGCAGGCTTGTCACAGCCCAGCGGGGGCACCTCAGCTCCCTACCTCCTTCCGTTTCTGAATGGGAACATTTCCCAATCACCCCCCACTGCTCCCCACATTTGTAGAGCCCTTCAGTTCCCTGAGGTCAGGGTGCCCCTGCTGGGTCCCTCAGCCCTGCCCCTCAGAATTCCTGCCCACATCCCAGCCGCCAGATCTGGGCTTCAGTGACTGAGTCTCCCTCTGGTCCCAGAAGGCCACTGGCCGCCCTGGAATCAGCTCAGTGCAGGGAATACACAGCCTCCAACCCCCAAGGGGAGGTGGAATAGGAATCCCCCAGCCCCCTCGGGCAGCTCGCTCACAGGTGCTGTCCAGGGCACTGGGGCTTCCAGAGCAACTAAGTCCAAATGCCCCACAGTGCTGCCTGGCCTGGTTCACAGCCCTGGTCCCCCATCCCTTTCCCTCACCCCAGATACTCCCAAGTCTGCATGCTGTGGGACCCCAGCCACGACAATCAGCAGAGATCCTGGAAAAATAAAACCCACCCTGGATAGTTACCCAAGAGGAGAAAAAAAAGCAAACACCTTTGGTACATCAAACGCCATCCATTCAACACCTATGAGAAAAGTCAGCTTTATTTTTTTTTTTGAATTTTTGAATTCTGTGTATTTTTTTATAGAGCAGGTTCTTATTAGTTACCTATTTTATACGTACTAGTGTAGATATGTCACTCCCAATCTGCCAATTCATCCCACCACCACCCCCCACCCCTGCTTTCCCCCCTCGATGTCCATACGTTTGTTCTCTACATCTGTGTCTATTTCTGCCCTGCAAACGGTTCATCTGTACCGTTATTCTAGGTTCCACATATTGCGTTAATATACGATATTTGTTTTTCTCTTTCTGACTTACCTCACTCTATGACAGTCTCTAGATCCATCCATGTCTCTACAAATGACCCAATTTTGTTCCTTTTTTAGGTAATATTCCATTGTATATATGTACCACATATTCTTTATCCATTCGTCTGTCAGTGGGCATTTAGGGTGCTTCCATGACCTGGCTATTGTAAATAGTGCTGCAATGAACATTGGGGTGCATGTGTCTTTTTGAATTATGGTTTTCTCTGGGTACATGCCCAGGAGTGGGATTGCTGGGTCGTATGGTAATTCTATTTTTAGGTTTGTTTTTTTTTAACATCTTTATTGGAGTATAATTGCTTTACAATGGTGTGTTAGTTTCTGCTTAATAACAAAGTGAATCAGTTATACATACACATATGTTCCCATAGCTCTTCCCTCTTGCATCACCCTCCCTATCCCACCCCTCTAGTTGGTCACAAAGCACCCAGCTGATCTCCCTGTGCTATGCGGCTGCTTCCCACTAGCTATCGGTTTTACATTTGGTAGTGTATATATGTCCATGCCACTGTCTCACTTTGTCCCAGCTTACCCTTCCCCCTACCCGTGTCCTCAAGTCCATTCTCTAGTAGTTCTGTGTCTTTATTCCCATCTTGCCCCTAGGTTCTGCATGACCTTTTTTTTTTTTAGATTCCATATATATGTGTTAGCACATGGTGTTTGTTTTTCTCTGACTTACTTCAGTCTGTGTGACAGACTCTAGGTCCATCCACCTCACTACAAATAACTCAATTTCGTTTTGTTTTTTTTTTTTGCGGTACGTGGGCCTCTCACTGCTGTGGCCTCTCCCATTGCGGAGCACAGGCTCTGGACGTGCAGGCTCAGCAGCCATGGCTCACGGGCCCAGCTGCTCTGCGGCACGTGGGATTCTCCTGGACTGGGGCACGAACCCGTGTCCCCTGCATCGGCAGGCAGACTCTCAACCACTGCGCCACCAGGGAAGCACAGTTTCGTTTCTTTTTATGACTAAGTAATATTCCATTGTATAAAGTGCCACATCTTCTTTATCCATTCATCCAATGATGGACACTTAGGTTGCTTCCATCTCCTGGCTATTGTAAATAGAGCTGCAATGAACATTGTGGTGCATGACTCTTTCTGAATTATGGTTTGCTCAGGGTATATGCCCAGTAGTGGGATTGCTGGGTCATAGGGTAATTCTATTTTTAGTTTTTAAAGGAACATCCAATACTGTTCTCCATAGTGGCTGTATCAGTTTACATTCCCACCAACAGTGCAGCAGGGTTCCCTTTTCTCCACACCCTCTCCAGCATTTGTTGTTTGTAGATTTTCTGATGATGCCCATTCTAACCGGTGTGAGGTGATGCCTCATTGTAGTTTTGATTTGCATTTCTCTAATAATTAGTGATGTTGAGCAGCTTTTCGTGTGCCTCTTGGCCGTCTGTATGTCTTCTTTGAAGAAATGTCTATTTAGGTCGTCCATTTTTGGATTGGGTTGTTTGTTTCTTTGATATTGAGCTGCATGAGCTGTTTATATATTTTGGAGATTAATCCTTTGTTGATTCATTTGCAAATACGTTCTCCCATTCTGAGGGTTGTCTTTTCCTTTGCTTTGCAAAAGTTTTTAAGTTTCATTAGGTCCCATTTGTTTATTTTTGTTTTTATTTCCATTACTCTAGGAGGTGGATCAAAAAAAGATCTTGCTGTGACTTATGTCAGTGTGTTCTTCCTATGTTTTCCCGTAAGAGTTTTATAGTGTCCTGTCTTACATTTAGGTCTCTAATCCATATTGAGTTTATTTTTGTGTATGGTTTTAGGGAGTGTTCTAATTTCATTCTTTTACATGTAGCTGTCCAGTTTTCCCAGCAACACTTATTGAAGAGGCTGTCTTTTCTCCTTTGTATGTTCTTGCCTCCTTATCAAAGATAAGGTGACCATAGGTGTGTGCGTTTATCTCTGGGCTTTCTATCCTGTTCCACTGATCTATATTTCTGTTTCTGTGCCAGTACTGTATTGTCTTGATGACTGTAGCTTTGTAGTATAGTCTGAAGTCAGGGAGTCTGATTCCTCCAGCTCCGTTTTTTTCCCTCAAGACTGCTTTGGCTATTCGGGGTCTTTTGTGTCTCCATACAAATTTTAAGATTTTTTGTTCTAGTTCTGTAAAAAATGCCATTGGTAATTTGATAGGGATTGCATTGGATCTGTAGATTGCTTTGGGTAGTATAGTCATGTTCACAGTATTGATTCTTCGAGTCCAAAACATGGTATATCTCTCCATCTGTTGGTATCATCTTTAATTCCTTTCATCAGTGTCTTATAGTTTTCTGCATACAGGTCTTTTGTCTCCCTAGGTAGGTTTATTCCTAGGTAGTTTATTCTTTTTGTTGCAGTGTTAAATGGGAGTGTTTCCTTAATTTCTCTTTCAGATTTTTCTTCCTTAGTGTATAGGAATGCAGGAGATTTCTGTGCATTAATTTTATATCCTGCAACTTTACCAAATTCATTGATTAGCTCTAGTAGTTTTCTGGTGGCATCTTTAGGATTTTCTATGTATAGTATCATGTCATCTGCAGACAGTGACAGTGACAGTTTTACTTCTTTTCCAATGTCATCTGCAGACAGTGACAGTGACAGTGACAGTTTTACTTCTTTTCCAATTTGTGTTCCTTTTCTTTTTCTTCTCCGATTGCCATGGCTAGGACTTCCAAAACTATGGTGAATAATAGTGGCAAGAGTGGACATCCTTGTCTTGTTCCCGATCTAAGAGGAAATGCTTTCAGTTTTTCTCCATTGAGAATGATGTTTGCTGTGGGTTTGTCATATATGGCCTTTATTATGTTGAGGTAGGTTCCGTCTGTGCCCACTTTCTGGAGAGTTTTTTTTATCATAAATGGGTGTTAAATTTTGTCAAAAGCTTTTTCTGCATCTATTGAGAAGATCATGGTTTTTATTCTTCAATTTGTTAATATGGTGTATCACACTGATAGATTTGTGTATATTGAATATTTGCACCCCTGGGATAAATCCCACTGTGATCATGGTGTATGATCCTTTTAATGTGTTGTTGGATTCTGTTTGCTAGTATTTTGTTGAAGATTTTTTCATCTATATCCATCAGTGATATTGGTCTATAATTTCCTTTTTTTTTAGTATTTTTGTCTGGTTTTGGTAACAAGGTGATGGTGGCCTCATAGAACGATTTTGGGAGTCTTCCTTTCTCGGAAGAGTTTTGGAAGAGTTTGAGAAGGATGGGTGTTATCTCTTCTCTAAATGTTTGATAGAACTCACCTGTGAAGCCATGTGGTCCTGGACTTTTGTTTGTTGGAAGATTTTTAATCACAGTTTCAATTTCAGTACTTGTGATTGATCTGTTCATATTTTCTGTTTCTTCCTGGTCCAGTCTTGGAAGGTTATATACCTTTTAAGAATTTGTCCGTTTCTTCCAGGTTGTCCATTTTAGTGGCATAGAGTTGCCTGTAGTAGTCTCAGGATGCTTTGTATTTCTGTGGAGTCTAATTCTATTGATTTGAGTCCTCTCCCTCTTTTTCTTGATGAGTCTGGCTAATGGTTTATCAATTTTGTTTATCTTCTCCAAGAACCAGGTTTTAGTTTTATTGATCTTTGCTAATGTGTCCTTCATTTCCTTTTCATTTATTTCTGCTCTGATCTTTATGATTTCTTTCCTTCTACTAACTTTGGGTTTTGTTTGTTCTTCTTTCTCTGGTTCCTTTAGGTGTGAGGTTAGATTGTTTATTTGAGATGTTTCTTGTTTCTTGAGGTAGGCTTGTATAGGTATAAATTTCCCTCTTAGAACTGCTTTTTCTGCATCATCTGGTATAAATTTCCCTCTTAGAACTGCTTTTTCTGCATCATCTGGATCATCGTGTTTTCATTGTCAGTTGTTTCTATGTATTTTTAGAGTGTTGTGGTCAGAAAAGATGTTTGATATGATTTCAATTTGCTTAAATTTTCTGAGGCTTGATTTGTGACCCAAGATGTGATCTGTCCTGGAGAATGTTCCATGTGCACTTGAGAAGAAAGTGTAATCTGCTGTCTTTGGATGGAATGTCCTATAAATACCAGTTACATCTATCTGCTCTATTGTGTCATTTAAAGCTTTTGTTTCCTTATTTTCTGTTTGGATGATGTGTCCATTGGTGTGAGGTGTTAAGTCCCCCAATAGATCTGTCCATTGGTGTAAGTGAGGTGTTAAGTCCCCCACTATTATTGTGTTACTGTCCATTTCCTCTTTTATAGCTGTTAGCAGGTGTGTTATGTATTGAGGTGCTCTGAGAATTGCTACTCCAGCTTTCTTTGGGTTTCCATTTGCATGGGATATCTTTTTCCATCCCCTCACTTTCAGTCTGTATGTGTCCCTAGGTCTGAAGTGGGTCTCTTGTAGACAGCATGTATATGGGTTTTGGTTTTGGGTCCATTCAGTGAGCCTGTGTCTTTTGGTTGGAGCATTTAATCCATATATGTATGTTCCTATTACCATTTTCTTAACATCCAATCTGAAGGAGATCCTTGCTGGGTAGAGCAATTTCCCTTTCATCATTTTAAATATATCATGCCACTCCCTTCTGACTTGTAGAGTTTCTACTGAGAAACCAGCTGTTAACCTTATAGGGATTCCCTTTGTTGTTTTCCCCTTGCTTTTAATATTTTTTCTTTGTATTTAATTTTTGATAGTTTGATTAATATGTGTCCTGGTGTGTTTCTCCTTGGAGCTATCCTGAACGGGAACCTCTGTGCTTCCTGGATTTGATTAACTATTTATGTTTCGGTTTTTTGGCTGTGAGGCATGTGGCATCTCAGCTCCCTGACCAGGTGTTGAACCCACACACCCCTATGCTGAAAGGTGAAGTCTTAACCAGTGGACCAGCAGGGAAGTCCCCTGGGAGAAGTGGGTTTTGGTGGAGGGTCTCAGCTGACCTGTGCCCCTCACTTCTCTTCTGCCCCCATCCAACAGGGAGACCCATGGTGAGCTCTGTGGGGCAAGGAGCAGGGGTGGACAGGGATGGAGTGCATGCGATCAGAACACCCACCATACTCTCCCCCTCTCCTCACCCATTTAATGGATCATCTGTTGCTTCCCTGATCAGAGAAATGAGCATCTGCTGATGTAGGTTACTCTGCAATCCACTTTTACTTTTTAAATTTTTATTGGAGTATAGTTCATCTACAACATTGTTAGTTTCAGGTATACAGCATAGTGATTCAGTTATCCATGTACATATTATTCTTTTCCCATTTAGGTTATTACAAAATACTGAGTAGAGTTCTCTGTGTTACACAGTAGGTCCTTGTTTTCCTCTATTTTATATATAGTGTGTTCCTCTATTTTATGTATAGTAGTGTGTGTATGTTAATCCCAAACTCCTAATTTATCCTTCCCCCACCCTTCCCCTTTGGTAACCATGCATTTGTTCTCTATGTCTGTGAGTCTGTTTCTGCTTCTGATATCAGGTGGTATTTGTCTGACTTACTTCCTTTAGTATGATAATCTCTAGGTCCATCCATGTTGCTGCCAATGGCATTAGTAATGTATGTACCACATCTTATCCATTCATCTGCTGATGGACAGTTAGGTTGCTACCATGACCTGGCTATTGTAAACAGTGCTGCTATAAACACTGGCGTGCATGTGTCTTTTTGAATATGGTTTTCTCGGTATATGCCCAGTAATGGGATTGCTGGGTCGTACGGTAGCTCTATTTGTAGTTTTTTGGAGGAACCTCCATCCTGTTCTTACATTCCCACCCACAGTGCAGGAGGCTCCCTTTCCTTCACCCCCTCCCCAGCATATATTATTTGTAGACTTTTTGATGATGGGCATTCTGACCTGTGTGAGGTGATACCTCACTGTACTTTTGATGTGCATTTCTCTAATAATTAGAGATGTTGAGCACCCTTTCATGTGTCTGTATGCCATCTGTATGTCTTTGAAGAAATGTCTATTTAGCTCTCTGCCCATTTTTCGATTGGGTTGTTTATTTGTAGATTTTGGAAGTTAAGCCTTCATCACTGCTTGCAAATATTTTCTCCCATTCTATAGTCTGTTCATGGTTTCTTTTGCTGTGCAAAAGCTTGTAAGTTTGATTAGGTCCCGTTTGTTTATGTTTCTATTGCCCTGGGAGACTGACTTAAGTATTGGTATGATTTGCCTATGTTCTTTCTCTTCTGGGAGTTTTAAGTCTTAATCCATTTTGAGTTTTATTTTTGTGTGTGGTGTGAGCGCGTGTGTTCTAACTTCATTGATTTACATGCATGTCTCCAACTTTCCCAGCACCACTTGCTGAAGAGACTTTTTCCCATTGTGTATTCCTGTGTCCTTTGTCAAATATTAATTGACCATAGGTGTGTGGGTTTATTTCTGGCCTCTGTTATTTAAAGATACATTAAAACAGTATAAGAACTGAGGAAGATTGGGGGAATCCACCAACAAGTCCAGAGCTGAGAGCACAGAAGCATAAGGCATGAGACGCCTGCTGTGGTCAGCTGAGTAACGTCCCCAAAGATGTCCATGTTCTAATACCCGAACGTTGTGAATATGTGAACTTACGTAGCAAAAGGGAGTTGGCAGACGTGGTCCCGCTAAGCACCTTGAGATGCACAGGTGACCTGGGTTTTACAGGTGGTCCAGTGTCATCACATGGGTCCCTGTAAAGAGGACGTCAGAGGAGTATTTGATTACAAGATGCTGAGCTGCTCGTTTTGATGATCAAGGAAGGGGCCAGAAGCTCAGGATGGCAGACGCCTCCAGAAGGTGGAAAAGGAAGGAAACAGATTCTCCCCTGGAGCCTCCAGAAGAAACCAGCCTGCGGGATCCCTTGAGTTTAGAGCTTTGGGCTTTAAAACGGTAAGACGGCACATTTTGTTCTTTTAAGCTACCAAGTCCTCGGTTCTTAGAGTAGCCACAAGAAACCCAGACAGAATCCAAGGATGTTAAGCAGGGGGATAGCTGACACTTGCAGGGAAACAACGACTTATGAAGATTAGATGACTAGGACAGATGAGAAGTAACGTAGAGAGAAAGATCTGGTTTTCAACCTATTGATTTTCAGGACTGTTTGAGCATCTCCCTAAGAGACTGCAAACTCCGGGAAAGAAGGGCTCAAGTGTCTCTGGCTCACCTTCCAAAGGGGAGCAGTATCTCTACCTGCTGCCCCATCCAGCTCGATCCCTGAGAAGCAGAGGGAGGAGGGTTGCCGTGTCAGGTGCGACCCCACGCCTCTGCAGGGTTCCCCTCTCGTTGCCAAGATCTGGCATGTGGAACACGGTGCAGGGGTGCAATGCACCATGGCTTACGTTCCGGGGACACGGTAAGGAGATAGTTAATCAATTACCGTCTAATGCTGATGGCTCCAGCGCTGCACCCCTTCCCTCCGAAGCAGATGCTCGAGCTCAAATGGTTTGTGTACCTGCGTAGACAACGTGGTTTTACTTCATCTCAGTAGACACAGCGTGGGCTCCTGAACGGCCTCTTCTCATCACTTCTGGGTCTTCTTCAGCCACCCAGCCAGGCTCTCCACGAATAACGCCTGAGAAAGAATGCACGGCCAGGAGCCTTGCCCCGAGGTCAAGGCGGCTGAGGCTGAATCACAGGAATGCAATTGCCACGTCCAACCTTCAGATCTCGGGTTGCAGAAGAGGCAGCCCACCCTCAAGCCTTTCCAGCCCAAGAGAAAGGTGCTTTCCACCTCCATATTTGCGTAACTGTCACGGACAAGGTGAGCATCTGCCGGTTCCTGTATCTCTCCAGGAGAGGAGGAGCAGACCACTTCCCAGGGGAATCTGAGTCAGCTAAGTAAATGCTGCGACTGTAAAGCCATTACCTTCTTAGAACAGACCATCTGTCTCCCGGTATCACTGAAAACAGCCATCACTTATAAGGCAACTCAGCCCAGCCTGGTCAGGTGCTAATAATCAAGGACATGAGTTAATAAGGCAAAATAATTAGAGGATTCGTGTCATGACCTACCTGGTAAGTGCCCATCTTATATTCTAATGCCTATAATCACGGTCTCAGCTGTTTGGGGGTAGAAAGATCCAGCAATGACACTGTCTGATACGGATTCTCTGATATTTTCTTGAAAGAACCAAGGGCCTCGAACGCAGTAAGGCAGTGCCACTCGAGGACGTCAGGGCAGCGCTGACACCCTTAATAAGTCAAGGATGCAGTGTCCATCACAAACCTTTCCTTCTCTGATTGCCTGAGATTTATGGGATCCTGATGCCGTCACTAGGGACGTGGAGTCACTAGGGACGTGAAATCATAACTAGAAGAAACACCACCACCAATGAAACAGTGTGTCACAGCTCAGCGTACGTGGTCGACCCTTCCTGACAACATCTCATAACCGCAGAACAGAGGAGATGCCTGTGTTATCCCGACATAACTATGGACCCCAGGAGAAACCAGCTCTTTGGACCCACGGTAACGGTTCCTGGGAGGGCATGATTGGGGGTGGGTTTCCCAAGATGCTGCTTACAAGTCATTCCTTGGAGAACCCGAGATTGTAGAAAATACTGATCGAGATCACAGGAGGGGGATGACCTAAAAATGGACCCTAGGGGAAAACAGTTAAGTGGGGTTATGATGGCTCTACCAGTCCAACCAAACAAGGGAGGGTGGATTTGGAATGAACAGAAGCGCAGACGCTGTCCCCACAGGATGGTCTACTTCGCAACTGGCTCCTCCCTCCCTGGGGCCATGTGTCAATTCAGCCCATGGGAGTCAGGGTAGTTCAGAGGGTACTTGCTGAGGTTGCAGACCTGGAGCTCCAGGATTTGGGGGAAGTTGGTGCCCAGAATTGTCCCTTCCTTTTCTTCTCCTTTTCACGAGGAGGCTCAGCTCATCCACGGGTGTGGAGAGTTCAGGCCTGCAGGCTGGCTCAGGGTCCACGAGGATGGATGTCCACCACACCAAGCACTGTAGGGAGGCATAGGGTCATCAGTGAAGGGCTTCAGGAAGCATGAAAAGCTGCGTGGACGGATCCCCGGGAATGGACATGAGTGACAGACTGTCCACTGAGCATCTCCCGTTTCTCATTTCCTCCTATCCTTAGGGTGGATGAGCATCTGAAATCAGGCTGTGATGTTGTCTGATTCTTGGGCCCCCTCCCCTTGAAGGTGGGTGTGATCTAACTCACTGTGACACAGAGCGTCCAGCCGGTCCATCAGGACGGTCTCCAGGGACAGGGTCCCGAGGAGGAGTCTTAAGGAAAGTGATACGTGGTCTTCAACGTCTTGAGTCTGAAGGGAAGCAGCCTCGAAGAAAGTAATATTCACGTCTGCACTACCCTTTATTATGTGTGTGTGTATCTAACAAATATAAACATTGTAAGTATTATAAATATGGCAATATCTATGATACACATACAATATGATTTATACAGCACGCATATAGAACGTATAACATTTGACAGCGCGACAGTTAAGGTATCATTTTTTTTTTTTTTTTGAGGCACACGAGTACTTTGCGGCCTCTCCCGTTGCAGAGCACAGGCTCAGCAGCCATGGCTCACGGGCCCAGCCACTCCGCGGCATGTGGAATCTTCCTGGACTGGGGCACGAACCTGTGTCCCCTGCATCGGCAGGCGGACTCTCAACCACTGCGCCACCAGGGAAGCCCAAGGTATAATTTTTAAGTTGTAATACATAGTATAAATATAATCGGTGTAATTGCATATATTTTACATTATATGAGTATATCTTAATACACAATAGGTGTATATATAATGTATAAACATGTATTTTATATATTGGTATATATTAATATATTATGTGTATATATGAATATAATGTATAGACATATAACAGAATATATAATATACATTCTAACAAATGACTGACGTAATTGTATACGATATGTAACATAAAATTAGTATATAATATATACTGTTATATAGTAGTATATATTACCATTACTGGTATATATTAATACTAGTATATAGTATATACTAGCATATATTACTATACTACAGTATACCTTATACATAATCTATATTGTGTATTGTGTTCATTGTACATAATCTATATTAATAATCTATATTATGTGTATGTTATATATAATATAGCAGTATAATAACTGTACAATATATATTATACACAATTTAACGGACGCCCTGTTGTTGGCTACCTAGCTTGTTTCCATTGTCTTTAAACTTTCCGTTGCGCCTGGATGCACACACCGACTCCCTTCCCTGGGGAAGTGCAGTCCCCACCTCCTCCATGTCCCCGAGGCTGCCCACTGTGGCCCCCGCTTTGGGCACAGAACCCCTCCCTGGGTGCCACCCGGTTCCCCTCTGTCACCTCTGCCCGTCACCTCACCAGGCAGGACATCCCCCAAGTCCCACCTGTGCTGCTCCATGCCAGCCTCTGCAACAGCGGAGCTCCTCCTTCAACCGCCAGCCTCGCCCTGGATTTCCGTATCCACAGGAACCTCTTCACTCGCCTATCAGTCGGGCTTCCCTGGTGGCGCAGTGGTTGGGAGTCCGCCTGCCGATGCAGGAGACGTGGGTTCGTGCCCCAGTCCAGGAAGATCCCACATGCCGTGGAGCGGCTGGGCCCGTGAGCCATGGCCGCTGCGCCTGCACGTCCAGAGCCTGTGCTCCGCAACGGGTCAGGCTGCAGCAGTGAGGCCCGCATACTGCCAAAAAAAAAGAAACTATCAGCTGCTCCTTCCTTTCTCCTGCCTCTGGACCCCCGTCCTCCCCTGACCCTGCATGAAGATGGTCCCTGAGGTCTGACCCTGGCGTTCTCTCCCTGATCAGCAATCTCTCACCGTTATGGAAGCTCCAATCCCTCCCTCCAAAGTGAAATGTCAGGTGGAGAAAAACAAACACTGTAGGGTCTCCCTTATATGTGGAATCTAAAAAATATAACCAAGTAGTGAATATAACAAAAAAGAAACAGACTCCCAGATCTAGAGAAGAAACGAGTGGTTCCTAGTGGGGAGAGGGGAGGGGGAGGGGGGCATTATAGGGGAAGCAGAGTAAGAAGTACAAAGTACTAGGTAAAAAATAAGCTACATGGATATATTGTACAGCACAGCAAACAGAGCCACTATTTCGTAATAACTATAAACCTCTTCCTTCCTGAACTTGGCCTGTCACTAACGACGTTCCCTCCCCCATCAAACACCACAGCTGCTAAGCTACCTGAAATCTAGACGTTGGGAATTGATTTCTGTGGGTGAGGAAGTGGGTCTCACCTTTGTCTCACCCCAACACAAATGGGGTACACTTCCATGGGGTTACCCAGATCTTCAGGGAACTCCAATTTCCTGCATAAATTGTTCTCCTTTTCCCCAGTGTGCTTAGGAAAAGGACAATAAATAATCAAATAATTCACATAAATACTCGAAAGCTAGCGATGTGTGAAGAGAAATAGGAACATCTAATGAAAAAGGAAAATTTGTTTTTCAGAAAGAGGGCTATTAAAGCAGGAAGCAGAACAATGGTTGCCAGGGGCTGGCCATGGAGGAACCATGTCGGCAACAAAATGACGAGAGAGCGTGGAAATGTACACAACTCAGTGGTGGTGCTGATTCCACAACCGTGCACAGGGCTCAACACTCACCCACCTGTCCACCTGAAAGGGCTGCTTTTGCTGAAAACAATTACGTCTCAGTAAACGTGAATAGAAAACCAAAGGAGCCTAATCGTTTTCATTCCTTTCCTGCATGAGCAGCACTAAGTCCAGCAAGTCAGATGGGTGAAGATACGCACGAGCAATTCTTTCACTTTCACGTAAAAAATCTGTGCTGTTGCTGTTTACAACAGCCGAGACGTGGAAGCAAACTAAACCACCACCGAGAGGGGAACGGATAAAGAAGATGTGGCTCGGCCATGAAAAAGAATGAAATCGTGCCATTGGCAGCAACATGGATGGACCTAGAGATGATCATACTGAGTGAAGTCAGACAGAGAAAGACAAATACCATGTGATGTCACTTATACGTGGAATCTAAAAAATAATACAAGTGAATCTAGGTACAAAACAGAAACAGACTCACAGACATAGAAAACACACTTATGGTTACCAAAGGGGAAAGGGGGGAGGGATAAATTAGGAGTTTGGATTGACATATACACAGTACTATACATAAAATAGATAAACAACAAGATCCTACTGTATAGCACAGGGAACTCTACTCAGCACTCTGTAACAACCTATATGGGAAAAGAATTTGAAAAAGGATAGATACATGAGGGACTTACTTCCCTGGTGGCACAGTGGATAAGAATCTGCCTGCCAATGCAGGGGACACGGGTTCGAGCCCTGGTCCAGGAAGATCCCACATGCCTCGGAGCAACTAAGCCCGTGCGCCACAACTACTGAGCCTGCACTCTAGAGCCTGCGAGCCACAACTACTGAGCCCACATGCCACAACTACTGAAGCCCACGTGCTGCAACTACTGAAGCCCACGCACATAGAGCCCGTGCACTGCAATGAATAGTCCCACTCATGGCAACTAGAGAAAGCTCGTGCGTAGCAACAAGGACCCAACACAGCCAAAAATAAATAAAATCTTAAAAAAAAAAGCGATACATGAATATGTATAACTGAATCACTTTGCTGTACACCTGAAAATAACACCACTGTAAATCAACTATACTACAGTATAAAATATATATATATATACACACACACATATATATATATTTTTTCGCAGTACGCAGGCCTCTCACTGTTGCGGCCTCTCCCGTTGCGGAGCACAGGCTCCGGACGCGCAGGCTCAGCGGCCATGGCTCACGGGCCCAGCCGCTCTGCAGCATGTGGGATCTTCCCGGACCGGGGCACGAACCCATGTCCCCTGCATCAGCAGGCGGACTCTCAACCACTGCGCCACCAGGGAAGCCCCTAAAATATATATATTTTTAATTGTAATTTTCATGTAAAAAAAGTGTGTTTAAGGCACTGTCCAAATGAACAACTTTCCTTGAGGATTTTGTTTGCATTTATGCTTTCTTTTGAGACGGTATCTGGGGGTGGGATCCTTTGTCATCCTACCTGTGGCCCTGCTCCTGATGATACTGCTGTACACGAAAAATGGGTAAAAACACACCCTTTATCTTTCATCATCTGTTTTGGCCTCACTGCCTATTAAAAAGACCCTTAGATAAAATGAAAAAAAGAAAGCGTTAAAGTATGGAATTGCACCACTAGCAACGTGTTCCCCCCATCGGGCAGGCGTCCAGCAGAGGCAGGTGGTGGGTGATGTAAACCAGAGGCCTGCCCACCAGCCGTAAGCACTCTCCCCACGCTCAGCACGGCCACTGGGGTACAGCTGATGGTCGTGACAAGTGGGGCACCCCTGTGGGAAGGGCAGGGGGGCAGACCGAGGGGGATGCCAGCAGTGTCCGCATTCCACAGGTGCCTGAGAAGCAGCATGCCCGTCACCACATCTGGAATGTGCAGGCAGAGTTTCTAAAGGAAAACCTGTACAACTGAACCACAGGTGAGGACAGACATCCAAACGGAATCCCCTGTGAGTCCCAAGTAGAGAGGGTAGCACAGCCGGACCCGCAGAGGACCCTCCCACCGCCCTGAAAACTACCTTCCACAGCTTTAGTTTTAAATCGTGGACTCACCTGAGTGCCCCCAGCTGTGTGGTTGTGCCTGGCTGAGAGCTGACTTGACTTTTACCCCATGCCATGTTCCCAGGGAGTCCTTCTGGAGACCCCGTTACAGACTGTTTACAACAGCTGAGACGTGGAAGCAACTTAAGTGCCCATCGACAGAGGAACGGATAAAGAAGATGTGGTACCTATACACACAGTGGAATATTACTCAGCCATGAAAAAGAATGAAATCGTGCCACTGGCAGCAACATGGGTGGACCCAGAGATGATCATACTGAGTGAAGTAAGACAGAGAAAGACAAATACCATATGATATCGCTTATATGTGGAATCAAAAATAAAAAGATACAAATGAACTTATGTACAAAACAGAAACAGACTCACAGACATAGAGATCAGCCTAGAGGGAGCGGGGTGAGGGAGGGAAGAATTGGGAGTGTGGGATTAGCAGATGCAAACTAGTTTATATAGGATCCACACACAACAAGGTCCTACTGTACAGCACAGAAAACTCTACTCGATATACTGTAATAAACTATACTGGAAAAGAAACAAAAAACGCCACTATTCTTCCCTGACCTATAGACAGTGCACTGGCTGGTCTCTTCCTCCCCCCGCCCCACCCTCTCTCCCTGGCTCACTCCATTCCAGTGTCCTTCCTGCTCTGCCAGTTAACCATGTATGTTCATCCTCAGGGTCTACACCCTTGTGGTCCCCTCCTCCTGGAATTTTCCCCCTAGACATCCCCATGGCTTCCCCTCTAACCTCCTTCAAATTTGCCAAAAGTCACCTTCACAGGCAGACTGATTCTGACCACGTTCACGGCCATCTGTAGTCTCCCTCCCATCCTCGTTGCGGATTTATTCTTCTCCATTCTGCTTGTTACCTTTCTGATGCTCTAAGGGTTACTTTTACCTTATAGGCTCTTTGAGTTGATGCTTTTGTCTGTCTTGATCACTGCTGTGTCCCAGCACCTAGAAGCCTGCCAGTGTGATGGTCTCTTCTTGCTTGAAATCTTGAACTAAAGTAAGGATTGAGGAAACACCCAGTACGCATGTCCGTGCTGCAAACAGCTGAGTGATAAAGACAGAAAAATACAGATAAGGATTCCGCTGATGGGCTCAGTTAAGTCCATTAGACCTGTTCTGGACCACTGTGTCTGTGATCAAGTGACTGAACGTGCCGTGGGACTCTGGGACACATGTGGAAGAACTCCGGTGACAGGAGGATGCTGTGTGAACACAGAAGACGCGTAGAAGGTAAAGTTGGAGAGAAGATTGGGAAGCGGGTCATATAAAACCTTGGAGGCTGTGCTGAAGACTTGGATTATATTCGACCTGCAATATTTATCCTGGGATATTCTACCTATATGACAGAACATGCACAAATGACTTTTTTTTTTTTTTTTTTGCGGTACGCAGGCCTCTCACTGTTGTGGCCTCTCCCGTTGCGGAGCACAGGCTCCGGACGCGCAGGCTCAGCGGCCATGGCTCACGGGCCCAGCCGCTCCGCGGCACGTGGGATCTTCGCGGACCGGGGCACGAACCCGCGTCCCCTGCATCAGCAGGCGGACTCTCAACCGCTGCGCCACCAGGGAAGCCCGACCTATTTTCATTTATATTTTTATAAGACACTCTGGCTTTTATGAGAGTAGTGGACAAAGAGAGACACTGTGTTATCTGCTAGGACTGTCGTCATAGAGGACCACAAATGGGCAGCTTCAACACAGAAATGTATTTTCTCACGGTCCTGGAGCCTGGAAGCCTAGGATTCAGGAGCCAGCAGGGTTGGCTGCTGGTGAGATTTCTCTACCTGGCTTGTAGGCGGCTATCTTCTTGCTGTGTCCTCCCGTGGAGGGGAGAGGGAGAGAGAGGGGGAGAGAGAGGGAGAGAAAGAGGGAGAGAGAGAGGGAGAGAGAGAGGGAGAGAGAGAGGGAGGGAGGGGGAGGGAGGGAGAGAGAGGGAGAGAGAGAGAAAGGGAGAGAGAGGGAGAGAAAAAGGGAGGGAGAGAGAGAGAGAGGGGGAGGGAGGGGGAGGGAGGGAGAGAGAGGGAGAGAGAGGGAGAGAGGGAGAGAGAGAGAAAGGGAGAGGGAAAGGGAGGGGGAGAGGGAAAGGGAGGGGGAGGGGGAGAGAGGGAGAGAGAGGGAGGGGGAGAGAGAGGGGGGAGAGAGGGGGAGAGAGGGGGAGAGAGGGAGAGGGAGACAGGGAGACAGGGAGGGAGAGACAGAGACAGCACTCTGGTGTGCCCCCCTCCTCTTGTAAGGACAGGAGTTCTATGGGATCAAGGCTCTGCCGTTATGACCTCATTTCACCATCATTACTTCCCTAAAAGCCCCATCTCCAAATACAGTCTCTTTGGGGGTTAGAACTTCAATGTATGCACTTGAGGGGGGCACAGTGGAGTCTGTAACACACAAGCAGAAACAGGGAGACCCATCTAGCAGCATCACTGAGACAGCACGGCTGAAGTGGAGACAGTGAGAATCAGACTTGAGACATCTGATGACCACAAAGCCAACGGGATTTGCTGGTAGATCAAAAGCGAAGGGCAAGAGAAATAAAGACGAGGGCTCCATGATTTGGGATGTAGGTGCTCAATTTCTAGAAAATGAGCATTAAACGTGTATGCTTCCTGCAAGTTTATCTTAGACAGATTCCACTGATTTAGGGTGATGGCTCCCTGGTCTCAGGGCAACAGACTCGATAACAGAATGTTATCTCTGGTCACCACTGCTCTGGGTTACTGAAACTGAGCAGGACCCTGTGGGGTTCCTGGGCATGGAAGCCTTTCTGTCCCCCATTTCTTGTTTGTAGGGAACAGACTCCAGCCTCCTGGACCTTCCCTAACTCCCAAAGGGAAGATGCAAACAGTTGCCAATCAGGGAAGGATGGGGATGCAGAGACAAGGGGGATGCAGAGACAAGGGAGGAGCAGTGAAGAAACAATAGTGCAGCCTGGGGGCAGGTCCTGGCTCCCCCTCGAGGGATACACATGACAACATCTTTGAGCTCTTTACAGCACTAAAACCCCCCAAACAAATGGAAGCTGTCACCATTCTTCATTCCAGAGAAGACCCCCTGAGGCCAGATTCAAGGGACCAGAGAAGTTCATCAAGAGATTAACTGAGGGACTTCCCTGGTGGTCCAGTGGCTAAGACTCCATGTTCCCAATGCACGGGGCCCGGGTTCGACTCCTGATCAGGGAAGTAGATCCCACATGCTGGTACTAAAAATTCCACAGGCTGCAACTAAAGATCCTGCATGCCGCAACTGAAGATCCTGCGTGCCGCAACAAAGATCCCGTGCACCAAAACTAAGTGCTCATGCAGCCAAATATTTTAAAAAATAAGAGAGAGACTACCTGAGACCAGATTAAAGGGGTGCAGGCCCTGCAGACACCCTGATCCTGATCAGCAACCCCACCCTTGAACCATTGCTACACAACTCCTCACGAGCCCCCCTCCAGGTTGGGACACACAGTTTTGAGTGTCCCCCTTTGCCTGGCAAACCAATAAAGCTATTCTTCTCAACTTCACCCACAACCGTCTCTGAGATCTGATTCGGCACCAGTGCACAGAGGCTGAGTTTCTGGCATCATTACCGCTTTTACATAACCTCTTTCTGCTCACGTTTCTTCCACTGCTGTCCTAAAATTCCCATTCTTAAACTTTCCATTTCCCCTTGGTAATGTCAATCAGACACTATGAGGTTATGACTCCTGGCAAAACCAAGTCCCCCAGGACCGAGTTCCCCTGCCGAGTTTAAGATTCACCTCTTCATCCAAAACCTTATTGCCTTTCTTGTCCCATCCGTTTCCCCTAAGGTGTGAGGAACATCCAGGAAAAGAGGGGACTGAAAATGAGCAGGACTGTTTGGGGAATCTCCCGGCTACAGTATCTCCTCTATGTCCCCAGTTTCTGGTTTGTAGAAAAAGGCTGTCGTGTCCTAGACCTTCCCCGTGTTCCAAACAGCAGACTCAAGTAGTTAAGGCTTAGAATCATAGAGTCACAGCTCTCCTAGTTCCTGCTGAAAGGACAGAGATAACAATCTGACCCGTATCTCTGAGTTGTTCTGCAGAAACCAAGACCCCCGCCCAGGTGGAGGATGGTGACCACATGCTATCCACAAGCACTAGAGCCCAGGCTGGTTGGAACCAGATGGCTGATGACTGAGATGCCCCAGAACACCACCCTGTTACCTCAGCACCAGCCCATCAGAAGAAGGTCCAGGAGCTGATCAGGCATCCTAGAACCCTCTCCCCAACACTGTCTTTAAAGATGCTTCCCTGAAAGCCATCGGGGAGCTCAGGTCCTTTGAGCACGAGCTGCCTGTTCTCCTTGCTTGGCACCTGCAATAAACGTTGTACTTTCTTTCTTTTCACCCGGGGTCAGTAGATTGGCTTTACTGCACCTCTGGACCCGAGTGGACCCAAGTATGGTTCGGTAACACTGGCATCGCAGTGTTCTTCTATTTAAGATTCAGGGCTGCCGTCTGACGAAATAATCTATGTGTTCAGAATTTAGGAAGTAGTTAAAGTTGTTGTTATGCCCTAATTATTGTACAGCCCTTTGGACCTTGTTTGATCTGTCACGAGCTATTGAAAAACAGAATTACGTCATGGTTTGTCTCTATCCAATGAACACACCAAAAACGAAAAGGCAGACCCAGGTAGAATTAGAACATAAGCAGAACAGGAATTTGGTCGTGGATGCCCTAGAACAGTCAGCATTTCCATTAATGCTGGGATATTCTACCTATAACAGAACGTAAGGGGTTATGTCCATGTATAACTTTACTTGGAAGTGATCACAGCAGCGTACGATTTTAGGGCCAAAAGGGAGTTGTTAGAACACATCCCAACCTCAACAAGAGCCAAGCAAACTAAAGACTGAAGATGTGAACTGCTTGCTTGTGGTCACGGGGCAGCATGAGATCAAGGATGAATGTCTCGGGCTCTTTGCTTTTCCTATACTACGCTGTACCTACCACGGGATAAACGTCTTAGTGAGCAAATGATGCTGCTTCCCCCAAATTACTCCTTTCTGTTTCTTCTCAGAAACGAGCACTTTTTCCTCCATCCATAAATATGCTTCTCATGCATAGAGACCTGAGTTTTCTCAATTCTAAAATAATAACACCTTCGCCTACAATAGTATAATCTCCTTTTGGTTAATAAAGCATAATAAATCGTGCAAGCATATTAAACTGCTGGAGTGAAGTATTACGATTTCCTTTAATTCTAGGAATTGAGTCCATACTGATTGCATACGTGAGTACAGTTATGACATGTGGACAGACGCAGTACAGCTGTTCTCTGCCGGAATCGTCCCATTCTGTTTATCCTTTAAAACCTAATTTACACAGCTCCCTTAGAGCCTAATTTACTCAGTGGAATATGTTAAATGGGGTTAACTATAAATTAGGTAGTCCTCCAGAATTGGGGGACATTAGATGGACACAGTGCAATGCTAAGAAAATGGTATCAACCCTTTTCTCTGTCAACTTATATTCAATTTGATATAGCATGTAACCATTACTGGATTAGATGCTGTATTTCGAAATCAGTTCTGGTATTGTGGAAAATTTGTGTTACTTCTAATTGAAAATAAGCAGTTCGAAGTTTCATATTGATTAGATGACTTAGAATAATTAATCATGGCTATTCAGAGCATTATAGAGCTTATCTGCATTATGGAAAGCAGATGCTTCTTCTAGGCTAATATTTTATCTTATCAAATTGTTATTAAACTCAGTACTCATGACCATTTTAATAATGGTTATGAAGTGACGGTAAGAATTTATGAAAGTCGTTAAAATGGGGGTTCTGTATTCCCAAGAGGAACACACGCAGTTGGACACCTGGTAAACTGCTTCCGTTCATACACTGAAATGCACACGTTTATTATCTATACCTGGACATCATGGGTCCATGGTGATTACTGCATCATTAACCACTGTTACGAGATGAAGTACTGTATGTTGTACCTGCCGGATACACTAACAGGATACAAATACAACACCAAAAGGACGTACTGAGAACAACTTTCTCGTGATTACTTAGAAACGGACAGAAATTACACCTTGAAAGACGACCTGGGTCTTATTCACCACTTTCATGAGACACTTACCAGACATATGTGAGCCTCACATTCTTCATCTAAGAGGATTCAGGGTGCTTTATGGATGTACAGGTTTCAAAATATTTTCACATAGACCCACGTCATTTCATTCCCTCGCACACACACGCACACACTACAGATTAGCAATGTAACCTATTTTGAAAAAAAGACTAACTCATTGAAAATATAAATATGCATAGATAACTATTAAATTGAGATAAACTGTTTTTACAAGAAATATTTAATTTTCACTTTAGAAAATAGAGATAGATGTAGCAGATTGTGATGATTAATATAAAAGAAAGATATAGGTATAAATATTATATAGGTAGGTAATCACCAGTATTTCTCAACTAAAACTTTTGCTTTTATATATAGGATGCATAAACAAGATCCTACTGTATAGCACAGAGAACTATATTCAATATCCTATGATAAAACATAATGGAAAAGAATAGTAAAAAGGAATGTGTGTGTCTATATATATAAATAAAACTGAATCACTTTATGTACAGCAGAAATTAACATGACATTGTAAATCAACTCTACTTCAATAAAAAGTCTATGACAAAGTTTTCTCTGAATGAATTAGTTTGTGCACACAGGAAGTTAAGAGGAAAGTCGCTATCAAAGTATTGTTGTGTATGATAAATTTTCTTTTTACCTTGCTAATTTCTTTATCTTACTTTCAGACTGGAGGTTTCACTTGAATTTTCTCTGCACTGACTGAGCCAGTTTTTTGTTCCTGCCTTTTATTCTACAAAAATTGTGTCAAGCCTCAGAGGTCTGGTCATTGTTCAAAACTTTGCACCCAGCTTTTAAGATACTCACTTTACTTCAACAGCTGGGCCTAAACCTCGAAAAGAAACCTATGAACAAATTAAGCTTTGACATAGCACCTTTTCTTTATCCATTCACCTTTGGGGTTGCTTCCAGCTCTTGGATATTGTAAATAATGGTGCAGGGAACACAGGTGTGCAAATACATCTTCAAGATCTTGCTTGAATTCTTTTGCATATATACTCGTAAGTGGGATTGCTGGGTCATACGGTAATTCAGTTTTTAATTTTTTGAGGAAATTCCATACAGTTCTCCATAGCAACTGCACCATTTTACATTCCCACCAACAGTGCACAAGTATTCCAATTTTGCACCCTTGCCAACATTTGCTATTTTCTGCTTCTTTTGTTTTTGATTATGTTGTGTTTCTAGTAGGCATCCTGATTGGTGTCAGGTGATATCTCATGAGAGATGTACATTTCTCTAATGATTAGTAATAGTAAGCATCTTTTCTCATGCTTATTGGTCACTGTCTTTTGGGGTGAAATGTCTATTTAAGCCCTTCTGCACGTTTTTAATCAATTTACTTGTTTTATTGTTGTTGAGATGTAGAAGTTCCTTATATATTCTTTTTTAAATTTTTAAAAATTTAAAAACTTTAAAAAAATATGTTCTTAATAATCACCCCTTATCAGATCTACGAGTTGCAATGATTCTCCCATTTTACAGGTGGCCTTTTCATTCCTGATTGTTTCTTGTGATGTGCTAATGTTTTGTTGTAGTCCCACCTGTCTATTTTTCCTTTTGTTGCCTTTGGTTTTGGTATTCTATCCAAGAAATTATGTGGCCTTAAAAAGGAAGGAAACCCTGTCAGCTGCTAAAACAAGAATGAACTTCGAGGACGTCATGCTGAACAAAATAAGCCAGGGACAAAAGGACACACACTGTAGGACTCCACTTGTATGAAGTATCTAAATAGTTAAAATCATAGACACAGAAAGTAGAAAAGTGTAACCAAGGGCTGGGAGGATGGAGCACGGGAAGCTGGTATTGAATGGCTACAGAGGTTCAGTGTTGCAAGATGAGAAAGTCCCAGAGATCTGTTGAACAACAATATGTCTATACTTAACACAATGAACTGTACACTTAAAAATGGCATATGTATATATATATAAAACTGATTCATTTTGTTGTAAAGCAGAAACTAACACACCACTGTAAAGCAATTATACTCCAATAAAGATGCTAAAAAAAATGGCTACGGTGGTAAATAATAAAGAAATTAAGCTTTAAGAAAAAAATTAAAAAGAAAGCACACGAAGAAAACTTTGGAAATAGAGTGTGCTCCCTTTCTGCATTCCTGCTGGACGCAGAGGGTTAACCATCACACACATAAAATACAAAGGATACAGATCATCGTAAGGGGACCATTTTGAAGGGCATTCCTATGAAATATGATATCGAGGCACTTTTCAGGCAGTTACACTACCCTATTATGGCTTATGAAGATTGCCAAAGCAATAGTTACAACATCAGAGAATAAAGTGTTCAGTGAAATCGCTTTCTTTATGAATAGCCTAGCTCCGTCTATTAGAGAAAACCTCGAAGAACTGAGTGGCTTATACGGCAGTTAAAATAGTTGCGTTGTTCTAGTAAAAAGCAATCATTTGATATTGAGTTGGCTATTAACAGATATTAATTTGTGCTTTTAGATTACTAGTGATTGAGATAATTCATTCTTCGTTAAAATTCCCTATTATTAGAGAATATTAATTTATGTATATAAGATTTTATTGTCCCACTTTTTAAACATTGGCGTATAGTTGATTTACAATGTTGTGTTAGTTTCAGGTGTACAGCAAAGTGATTCAGTGATTCAATATTTATGTGTATATACAAAAGAAAATTGGGTTGGCCAAATAGTTCATTCAGGTGTTTCCATAGCATCTTATGGAAAAACTCGAACGAACTTTTTGGCCAACCCAATATATATATATATATATATATATATATATATATTCTTTTTCAGATTCTCTTCCTTTATAGGTTATTACAAAATACTGAGTTCCCTGTGCTATACAGTAGAGGTCCTTGTTGTTTATCTATTTTATATATGTATTAGTTTGTAGCCGTTAATCCCAAACTCCTAATTTATCTCTCACCTTTGGTAACCATAAGTTTGTTTTCTATGTCAGTGGGTCTATTTCTTTTTTCTTTTAATTAATTAATTAATTTATTTTGGGCTGCATTGGGTCTTTGTTGCTGTGCGCAGGCCCTCTCCAGTTGTGGCGAGCAGGGGCCACTCCTCGCCGCGGTGTGCAGGCTTCTCATTGCGGTGGCCTCCCCTGTTGCAGACCACAAGCTCCAGAGCACAGGCTCAGTAGTTGTGGCACACGGGCCCAGTCGCTCCGTGGCACGTGGGATCCCCCCGGACCAGGGCTCGAACCCATGTCCCCTGTACCGGCAGGCAGACTCCCAACCACTGCGCCACCAGGGAAGTCCCCTCAGTGGGTGTATTTCTATTTTGTAAATAAGTTCATTTGTATCATTTTGTTTTAGATGCCACAAATATGCAATGTCATATGATATCTGTCTTTGGCTTACTTCACTTAGTATGATCTCTAGGTCCATCCATGTTACTGCAAATGGCATTATTTCATTCTTTTTTATGGCTTTTTTATATCCATTGTAATAGATACACCACAACTTCTTTATTTTTTAATTGAAGTACAGCTGATTTAGAGTGTTGTGCTAATTTCTGCTGTACAGCAAAGCTGACTCAGTTATACCCACATATACATTCTTTTCTAATTATTTTCCATATGGTTTATCACAGGATATTGAATATAGTTCCCTGTGCTCTACAGTAGGACCTTGTTGTTTATCCATCCTAAATGTAATAGTTTTCCAAATTCCCACCGGCTCATGTCTTGTTTCTGCTGTCATTGTTTTGTGGCATTTGGATTCCTCTCTTCGGATAAAAACCCTACGAGGAGCCATGATGCATTCCTGTTTCACACTTTGTCAATATTAACTGTCATCTTCACGATCACACTGAAGATTGCACGGTGTTCTTCCCGGCAGTTGCCAAAGAATGTACCTTTCATATTTTGTAAACGGTCTTCATGGTTGTTTCTCCAAAAGAAATAGAGAATTTTCTTTTTCCATCAAAGAGACTGAAGAGTGTATTAAAAATATTCACGTTTTTGCAGAAACTCAGGCTGGAAGATTTGAATATTACGATGGTCTTGGAAATAATCAAATTGCCAGAGGCATTGGCACATTGAATGCTGCAAGGTGATTTGGCCCTCTTTGATAAAAACAACAACAACAAAAACCCATAAAAACTTTTTATCAGTCAACCCTCTCAGAGGAAGACGTCTCTACGTAGAGTCATGAGGAAAGCAAAGCGCTTGAAGTAGTTCTGTCCGCTGTCTGGTCTGATTCCTTACTCTGGAACCGTGCATTATTTCTTTGATCTGTAGATAAATACCAGCAGCCTCTGTACTGTTGAAAGTAATTTCTTTTAGCTTTATTCATTTATTTCTCAAGCAGTGATTATGTAGAATCTCTGGCATGTTCACTGTCAGCTATAAAGCTGGTATTCTGAGTTCGGTGGATGCAAGGCATTCTTTGGTATTTCACACACAACGGGAACCCTTTTTAGTGCATCTTGAAAACACCAAAACGGTAGTCTTAGGTCAGAAATCGCAGTCTTTGTTTTTTTTCCCCAATGTGGATAGTTGATTTTAATTCAAAATATTGTAAAGATCCCTTTTTCTCATCCATTCTAGGGAACAATGATGATAGACAGGCTAAAGTGATAGTAAATGTCAACCACACCATGCTTCCACATATAAGCTGTCTTAAAATATTGTTTTAAAATTTAATAATGTAAATACATATTTAATAACTTTTTAAATCTTAGAAAAATATTAGATTCACAAAATTATTGCAAAGATAGTACAGTATTCTGGCATTGTCTACACTGCTTCCCCTATCATTAGCCTCTTATATTAGTATTGAACATTTATCATAATTAATCAATGTTGATACATTTTTATTAACTAAATTTTATACTTCATTCAGATTCCTCAGTTTTCCCCTGTTTTTCAATACAAATAACAATCACCAAAAAAGCTGTGGATTCCACCTATTAAAAATGGAATCTAAATGTGGATTAGTATCTCTGGTGAGAAGTGATAGCTTTCCTATTAGCTATATGGATAGAGACATACTTGATAAGAATAAATCTGGTTTCTTTCCAGATGGATCTAGGAGAAGACTATGCTCGTTTTCTATTGTGTATGTTTCAAGATATATAAGTTCTCTGTATGAATTTAGGAAGGCAAGTTACGAACCTCAACTATTTCAGTCTATCTTTACGGGCACAGATCTGTGAGTCTTTGAATTTATGTTCAACTGCTTCCCCAAAGATATGTGAGTTACACTGAAACTCAGTGTTCAGCACGCTTCCTGCACAGTTTATTCACAGCCTAACCAACGAATGATCAATGTTCCATGAAATTTACATATAAAATATGCATTTGAAGAAAATAAAGATATAACCAAAACCGCTTTCTCCTAATTCATCCCCAAGGTTGCCCACAGATTCTGAGGTAAATCCTACAGAGCCACAAAGATACCAAGAACGTAAACAAAGGATGTACTGAATCGAGTCTGCACCCCGTGACTTAACAAAGCAAACGAAGATGAACCTATGTCCCAGAAAGCTCTGGGTGGAAGAAGAGACCAACTCAAGAGCTACTGCTTCCCACTGAGACAGAGTAAAAAGAACGCACAGACTGATGCTTTCAAGATATGATTCAAAATGTTTAGGGACTTCCCTGGTGGTCCAGTGGTTAAGACTTTGTCTATCAATGCGGGGTGTGCGGGTTCGATCCTTGGTTGGGGAGCTTAGATCTCACATGCCTCGCGGCCAAAAAACCAAATCATAAAACAGAAGCAATGTTGTAACAAATTCAATAAAGACTTTAAAAAACAATGGTCCACATCAAAAAACCAAAAATGTTTAGGGGTTTGTGTTTAGTGAATGTCATTTTTAAACACAGTACTGTAAATAAAATGTTTCCCTAGGGCTTCCCTGGTGGCGCAGTGGTTGAGAGTCCGCCTGCCGATGCAGGGGACCCGGGTTCGTGCCCCGGTCCGGGAAGATCCCACATGCTGCGGAGTGGCTGGGCCCGTGAGCCATGGCCGCTGGGCCTGCACGTCCGGAGCCTGTGCTCCGCAACGGGAGAGGCCACAACAGTGAGAGGCCCGCATACTGGGCAAAAAAAAAAAAAAAAGTATCCCTAGAGGTAAGTGAATAGGAAAATGGACATGACAGCAAACTAACATATTCTGGGATTTGAATGCAGCGATTACCCTATAACACAAGAAAAATATATATAATTAACAACAACAGCACTTAAGGAGTTTCACTCCTAACGTTATATTCTGAGCTAATTTAAAATACTACAAATGAAACATTCTGATTTTAACCATCACTGAATTAACTAAAAAGAATTCCCCTGGTGATACCTAATTTATTGGCCGGACCATCCAATATAAACATATCTCAATAAAGAGAGAATGAAATAGTGGGGAATGACACATCTAAATAAATAAGGTTACAATCTTTGAATGACTTCTGCAACTACCAAAAGAGACTTCTTTTTTTCTAAATTAAAAAAAAATTTTTTTATTGAAGTCGAGTTGATTTCCAATGCTGTGCCAGTCTCTGCTATATGGCAAAGTGACTCAATTATATGCATAGAGATATAATTTTTTATATTCTTTTCCACGATGGTTTATCCCAGGATACTGAATGTAGTTTCCTGTGCTCTACAGTAGGACCTTGTTGTTTATCCATTCTCTATATAATAGTTTGCATCTGCGAATCCCAAACTCCCAACCCATCCCTCCTCCATCCATATATATATGTAACTGAATCACTTTGCTGTACGGCAGAAATTAACACTACATTGTAAACCAGATATACTTCAATAAAATAAATGTTCGAAACTCATGTCAAGTTGCATAGCAGAATTGTGAAGGTAAGTACGATGTGTCCCTCTTTTATAAGTGAACTCTTTCACTCAATCCTCACCTGGCTGACGACGTGCAGGATTATGATGCTAGGATGAGGATGATTATAATGGTGGCGGTGAGGGTGGTTTAATGACCACATGGCTGCCAGGTATTTCGTTAGGTCCGTAGTTTTCGAACTACAGAACATGCAAGAATTGACTGAGATTTTTTTTTTTTTGGCGGGGGGGGGGTGGGGGACCACTCCGCACAGCTTGCAGGATCTTAGTGCCCCGACCAGGGGTCGAACCTGTGCCCCTTGCAATGGAAGTCAGGAGTCCTAACCACTGGACCGCCAGGGAAGTCCCTTGCCTGAGATTTTAAAGAAGCAAATCACAGGCTTTCCTTCGACAGATTATGAATCAGCAGATCTGTGAAGCCCAGAAATCTCTCAGTCATTATGATGGATATAGTACACAGCCCTTACATAGAGAAACACTCCAGGGAAAGTACCCTGATATCCTTTAACGACTAATATTTAAAAGAAAACACAAACTATAGCTTCTCCAGGGATGTCCAAAGACTTTTTACATCGACTCCTTTTGGTCACTTTTTATTTGAAGGGAAGCTGCTAGTTTTCAACTGACGTGAAGATAATTCAGCTCTCCTGTTTCTCCTATAAAAGACATCCTTCCTCACTGCTAAGTACCAAATCTCAGTACTTAGGAGTCTGTTCTCTCTAAATGCCCTCTCTTCATCCTGTCCACAATGAGCTCAGAGGGAGACTTTTGAATTATGATGGTTTCACTGACTAGCAGATAAAACCCACCAGAATTATTGGACCTAGAACACAGTACGGAGGATGGACCTTTGGGAAATCCAGTCTCAAACATAAAGCACGTTTTTTCCAATGCCTATGATCCAGCATCCAGAATCCAGCACTTAATGATCATGGTTTCAACTCACAGGTCAGGAAAGAGAAAGACAGCGTAGCATGACGTCAGAGGTACTCATTGGTTAGTTCTGTGAGCAGCGTCCATCCACGGGTCACTGGATAGAACCCGATCACGTGCCATCCCGAACTGTAAGGATGACAGACGTGATTTCTCCGTGTGACTAGAAGGTAGAAGGAATGGGTGTGGAGGGATGCTGGAGGGAGACTGATGTGAAATGTGCATTACAAGCTTTCTAAGTAGCCCAACATGACTGGAGCCTAATACATGTGTAGACACAGAGGATGACAAGACGACGAAATACGTGAAAGGGAAAAATCACAGAGCCCCTTGTACGTAACGGCAAGGAGTTTGACTTGTATTCTATAAGCAAAGTATCAGGGAATAATACGTGTCTTAAGATTAAGGTCTGATTTTCCTGAGATGATCCTCAAAACCTTTTCACTAAGGTGCTGGGAAACTCTTAAGTGTGCAGAAGTGGATTTCCTGAAGAGACTTGTAATATGGTACAGCCTGGACCCTGCATACGTTTCTATAAGCCTTTTAAGAATTAGCAGATCTCCTAACAAGTGAAAGAAAATCCCAAGGTATTTATCCAAAAGGATTGAAATCAGGATACTGAAGAGATATTTGCACAGCCATGTTCACTGCAGCATTATTCACAAGAGCCAAGTTGTGGAAACCACCTAAGTGTCCACCGAGAGATGAAGAGAAAAGGAAAATTTGCTAGATCCATACAACGGAGTACCATTCGGCCTTTAAAAGCAAGGCAAGTCTGCAATATGGGACATGCAGGAACCTCGAGGACACCGTGCCAAGAGACATAAAACGAGTCACAGAAACACGAACACTGCACGATCCCAGTTACATGTGGAATCTAAGACAGTCAAATCCATGGGCTCAGACCGGACTGAGCTGCCTGGGGCTGGGAGGAGGTGGAAATGGGGAGTTTGGAATCAAAGGGCACAGAGTTTCAGGTAAGCAAGGTGAGTTCTAGCTCTGCTGTCCAACAGCATACCTTGAGTCAACAATACCATCCACTTAAATTTTTGTTAAGAGGACAGAGCTCGCGTGAAGTGTTCCTACCCCAATAGAATAAGAGTTTTTAAAAAAGAAAGAAACTCCCAAGAACCCCAAACAATGTGAAACCGAAACCACCAATGAAAAGCAAATCCGATGAGTTGAAACCGAAAGGTAGGCTGTGGGCAAGGTCAGATGTTTTTGTTTGTTTGGTGTGTGTGTGTTTGGGATTAAATACGAACACTGTGGAAGGAACCTGGCGATTCAGGCCGGGGCCCATCAAACAAGATGGGTGAGCAGGACCCGGGAGCCCTCTAGCAGGCAGCATTCTTGGCAGGAGCTAAACTGGTCTTAGGTCAGTATTTATCTTAGCTTCCGGCAGAAGCCAGAGCAAATATCTCTGGAAGAAAGCAATTCCCACCGAGGGCACAGATGCTGCAATTATATTGAATCAAAGATGAGATCACAAAATAAATAACCAAAATCCAAGAGGAGAAGCCTCTCTGAGTGACAAAAGGACAGGATTTGGGAACGCAAAGCCATACTATAATTGGGATTATCATACAAAGAATATAAAAGCCAGGTCTGGAACGTTTAAAAGCATTCAGAGGATAAGGAAAAATCTGAGGGTGTGAGTATCACTTCTGAAAGCAATCGGTGTCACGTCAAAAAGAACAATACTGACGTTTTAGAAAATCTTTGAATTTAAAAGTCCAAAAGATGGATAACAATCAATTTATCCATAGCTTAAGGGAACGAATATGAAAATAGAAAAGGACTGAAAAGACGCAGTTCGGGGATATAATTATGAGAAAAATACATAGGACGTAGAGAATGTCAAGATCCGACACACATCTAATCAGTCCCAACAGAAGAGAATACGCAAATTAGGAAACGGGCAGCACTCAAAGATGTAATAGCTAAGGATTTTCCAGAACTGGAGAAAAACATGGACCCACAAAAATGGAAAGGAAACCCCAAAAAGCAGTAGATAGACTCATCACAGTGAGACAGAACAGCAAAAGGGAAGATCTAAGAAGACCAAGAACAAAGGCATATTTCAGTTAGACTCGCGGCAACTTACAAAAGCAACAACTCCACCGGATTCTACCTTTGCCTTTGGGCCATTTAGAGCTATTGCCCCCGCGTGGCACAGAGGTTTCAGAGGATCCCTAATCATGAATCCTAAGAAAACAACTTGTGTGGGTTTTGTTTGGTTTTTGCTTGTTCTGTTTTACAGGGAGAGCGCCACTTGTGACACAGTCTTGATCTTGCAGGACTGATGATTTTCACTACTTGCTTTTTTCTTTGTTTTCGTTGCTTTTCTCTCAGCAACGAATCTCCAAGGTGTATCTCTCTCTCCCCTACTTCCTTCCCCCAAGGACCCCCGCCTACTAAATCATAGTCAATATCTATAATTACTTGCGTTTTACTGTAAACACGCAATTGAACAAAAAATAGATAACTGTGGCACCAGAGAACAATAACAAAAGAAGTATAAAGTACCTTGACTATTTCTATGAGTACTGATACACATTTTTTTTTTTTTTTTGCGGTACGCAGGCCTCTCACTCTTGTGGCCTCTCCCGTTGCGGAGCACAGGCTCCAGACGTGGAGGCCCAGCGGCCATGGCTCACGGGCCCAGTCGCTCCGCGGCATGTGGGATCCTCCCGGACCGGGGCACGAACCCGTGTCCCCTGCATCGGCAGGCGGACTCTCAACCACTGCGCCACCAGGGAAGCCCTGATACACATTTTTTTAATGGAGAAAATTCTCACATGTAAAGTAGGACATTCATTTAATTGGTTAATGAAATGATTCGGGATGAGAGAGAATTCTCTGGGTCTGCGATGTTTCATGCTATCTGGAGGGATTTTCATCTTATGATTTTTTTCTGGGGGTGCCACTAATTGTCAAGGAGAATTTACTCGTAGGGACCCTGACCACACCTTTGAGAAGAAGGGGATGTATCGGAGTTCCTGACAGCAGCCTCGGTGGAGTCAGAAGACACGATTCCGAGATGTAGGAGCCCATTCGTGTGCAAGAGGCATAGGTGTCAGATGAGGAAACAGCTAATGAGAGACGGGAGGTTACGAAAGAGGAACTAGAAAGTGCAGTCGGCAATGCTGAGCTGGGTCCCCAGTGTTCCCCCAGGGTCCCCTCATCCTAATCCTTTGTTTCTAATTCCCAAGGGATGTCCAGCAACACAGGTGTCATTGACAGTCATTCCCAGGTCCATTTCTAGCCCAGATGTGACAACACTGAGGCTCTGTCCCAGCTGTGCTTTCAGTCTCAGAATTGGGCAGAAAAGTAAAACCTAAACAAATGAACAGTTCTATTCAAAGTATAAACATGTATTAGGAGGTCGGGATTGACACAGACACACTACTGTATATAAAATAGACAACTAACAAGGACCTACTGTAGTGCACAGGGAACTCTACTCAATATACTGTGATAACCTGTAAGAGAAAAGAATCCAAAAAAGTTATGTGTATATAACTGAATCACTGCGCTGTATACCTGAAATTAACATGACATTGAAAATTAACTGTACTTCAATAAAATATATATTATTTAAATGACACACCACAGTTTTACAATATTTAGTGGTGAAGAATGAAATAAACGATGTTGAGGGAAAAAGAAAAAAAAGTCCTTGATACAGAATTGAAGCTATTTGAGATTATCCTTACTTCTATTATTTTGTCTATTACATAATTTCCTGCAGGTAAACAGAAATGATACATTCTGCATTGCCTTCTGTTTCTGTTTTTACTTTACTTAATCACTAGCTTCCTAAAGAGAACACACCATATTTCAAGATATAAATATGGGTGGAAAATAAGAAATGCAAAGTGTCACCCTGACACCAAATATTTTATTGCATTGGCACTTAAAAAAAAAAAAACAAACTACAGTGAATGTCCACATTATATATGCTTTAAAGCAAACCAAAACATTTATCTTGGTGCCAGTAATGCTCTGGAACCCAGATCCCGGAGCCACATCTAAACCAGGGTATCTGTGTTCCATGAAAGTTCATATTATATTCAGTGGTTACATTTTAAATAAGAACAGTAATAAGAAAGACATTGTTAAATTGTTTCTGAAGATTTAGGAGAAACATGGAAAGCAGGCAGTGCAAATAGAATAAAATAATATAAAGCCAGGTATACCTTAAATATTTGCTACGCAGTCCAAGCTTTCTGTTGGTTCTGCACTAGATGGCAATGTGTTTTCCTTTAGATAAGGTGGGGTGATTCTCTCAAATTAGTAACCTGCCTCTTCTGCTGCTCGGTATTAAAAATAGGTCAGTAATGACCCTCCTTTACAGATAATTCTTTATAACTGAAAATAGAAGCTCTCCTTATTCCAGGCTTTCCATGTTCATCATGGAAAGCACCATGTTCAGGTGCTTTAAAAAGTGACTGTAAAGAGACATCTTTCTACACGCAGTGAGTTAGGCTTCATTAGAATCATGCACGTCACAGAACGCCTGCGGACGCCTTTATTCATCTAGTTATAATATTACCTGGAAGAAAGGTGTGTGTGTGTGCGCGCAAGTGCACAAATAAGTAATGATATCCTTTATTTGAAGGATACTGTTATTTAATTGAAGTATAGTTGATTCACAATGTGTTGATTTCTGCTCTACAGCAAAGTGATTCAGTTATACACATACATACATTCTTTTTTTTTTTGTATTCTTTTTCATTATGGTTTATCACAGGATATTGAATACAGTTCCCTGCGCTGTACAGTAGGTCCTTGTTGATTACCTGTTTTACCTATAGTAGTGCGTATATTTTAAACCCAAACTCCCAGTGCATCCCTCCCCCCTGCCCTCTGGCCCACCACAAGTCTGTTCTCTGTGTCTGCGAGTCTGCTTCTGTCTCGTAGATCAGTTCATTTGTGTCCTATTTTAGATTCCACATGTAAGTGATATCATAGGGTATTTGTCTATGATCATCTCTAGGTCCATCCACTGTTGCTGCAAATGGCATTACTTCATTCTCTTTCATGGCTGAGTAGTGAATAATGCTATTATTATACATGGATTGTACTGTCCTGCAGAGTGACCACAATAGGAATAGATATTGCTGGGGTGCAGGCAGGCCACCCCAAAATGTGCCTCCCTGGCATACTGATTATTTTGAATTAAAGTTACTTAAGAAACAGCCGATGCAGGAGGGACACTCTGACCCTCCCCTCTGTCCCCCTGAAGCAGGAAATACATCCCCCCTGTGAAAGGTTCCCTCCCTGCATATGGACACAAAAGGACACCCTTACGGCCAGAGACAGGGAGTTCGGGCTGAGAAGCCTGTTCTTTCTTTAACTAAGTACCTCAAGCCCGAACTCTGATTAGATTCTTCATTAACTAAACACCGGTGTTCCTTTGTCCTGTTGATTCCTCACAAATGTATTGTTCCTTTGTGTAAAAAGTATAAAAGCCACCTGCTGTGGCCACTTCTTAGGTCCCATTTCTAGGAGACCTCTGTGCACACAAATTAAACTGTGTTTCTTTTTCTCCTGCTCATCTGTCTTGTGTTAATTTTATTATTAGTCCAGCCACAAGGACTCAAGAGGGGTAGAAGGGGAAATCTCCCCCTCCCCTACAATATTATAAGAGATTAAAGGCAACAGGCAACCATTTTCCTCAAATTGCCTATAAACACATCTCATCACATGACTGTCACAGTCACAGTCATTTATTCAGCACAACAAATATGCATAAAAGCGCTCTGTTCTGAAACAGCAAATATTTGCCTAAGAGATTCTCAGACTTAACAACCACACACGTAATTTCATGAACGCTCCTGACACATGGTTTCGGACCTTATACTTAATGGAATGTGATTTCTTTTTCCTAACTGAAATTATGTTTGTAAAAGAAATCATTGTCTCATTTCATTTCAATTCTATTCTGTTCAACATTACTGTGTTGTAGTAGAGTTTCTGAAAGCGAAAGGATATAAAAATCGTCTTGAGGCAAAAGCAACTGAGAAAAGTAAATGAAAGGTCTTCTCATAGATATTAGCAATTTTATCACATAAATGCCTTAGGCGCTCTGTTTTATTGGTCACAGAAAAGCAAGTGTTCACACTCCACACACACACACACACAGTCACACATGAAGGTATCCGTTTCATTTACAAATGTAAACATCTTGTTCTTTCTGTGTCTGAAGGCTCATGTCTCACGATGTAATCCACACCCCTCATTTCCTGTTCACAGACCGGGCTGCTACAGACCCCTGCGCATGGCTGCCACGGACCAGCTGCCGTGTCCCCTGTGTTGGCAGGTGGATTCTTAACCACGGAGCCACCAGGGAAGCCCCCTTTGCTCATTTTTTTAATCAACTTACTTGGGGTTTTTTTTGCTATTGAGTTGTGGGAATTTCTTACACTTTTATGCCTTTGTAATTGCCCATTTGCACTGCTGATTCCTCCAACTTCAGCAATGGTAAATGTTGGTAACAGTGAGAATAAGCATTTTTTCCATTTTTCCTCATTTTAATGGGTATTTCCCTTAGCATTTCCTCTGTAAGTACATGGTGCCTTTGGGCTACACATATTGAATTTGATATCATTATTTTCTGTTGTTGTTTGGTTAGTTTCAGCTCTTGTTTGGGCTAGACATTTATGCATTTTCCCTATTTAAAAATCAGGATTTTACTGTATTGAATATATTGAGGATTAGTGACTCATGTATGACCAGTTATTAATAATACTGCATATTACTACAGAGAAGCTGAGGCCTGTATAAATTTTAATACTTATAAATCAGTTTAATCTTTTCGCCAAGGATACTTGTCTACCATGGCCAATACTGTGTAACTTATGACAGATTAACTTTCCTGACATAACATGGGTCTCTCCAAAGAATGATTTCAAGTGTGAGGTTATTTCTGACATTTTGGGGGGATTAATCTGTAATAACTGATATATACCATCATTTTGGCTTTCTGTTTTCTGGACAATTATGCTTATGTTGGTCTTTTTGATAGATACAGCCCTCAAAGTCTCTGTTTCATTGCATTTACTTTTCTTACACCTATCCTCTCTGTCTCCTCATTATTCTCCCTACAGGTTACATTCTCTCTTTTCTTTTCATTTCCATCTCTGTGATTTCTACTCTCTCTTCATGACAGTGTTACGTTGCTTCATGACCACATTCTGCTGTCTTCTTGCCATCTTTTTTTGAGTGATTGTATTTTGACTTTGTTTTCTTCCTTCATGGGTGTGAACTGCTTTATTAAAGATGTGTAAGTGTTCTAGAAAGTGGTGTATAAAATGTATTGTTTTTAAAACTCTTCAACCTTGTTTTTATATACGCCAAGATCCTTGTCCTGAAGTAGGTTATAATGTTACACCCATACACTTCCTTCAGACTTTGGGTATTAGTTCCTCAATATTCTGTATAATTTCTCCTCCACCTCTTTCCTGTTTTGTCTATCATTACTGCTGTCACTCTAAAATATGCAGACCTAGCCAGTATGGTCAGAGCAGACTTCTTACCACGACACTTACTGAGGTTATGGTTCAGGGGCAAAATCTAGTGGGATAGTTCTGAAAATTCCCTGCTCAAAATATCATCATTTTTCCCAGTGTGAATTAGAGGTAGAATAATTCAAAGGAAAAGAGATAGTTTGCAGGGTTGGGTGAGCTCTTGGTTCAGTTTTGCTTTTGTTATGAACAATCTGGGTTAAATTTATGTTGCCATCACTCCGAAGTACTGATGTGTTTTACTGAACTGGTGTTCACTGTAACAATTCTTTGCCATGGTCATTAGATGTGTCCCTACTTCACTTTCCTGGTTCCGGGTAGCTGTACAGGTACTGTACACTTCCGTTCTAGTTAATAAATATAGCTTATTAACATCGAGGTAACTCATTCAATCAATATCATTTCAATGATCAATAACATGTGAACCCTTAAAGTCTTATTTCAGGGACTTCCCTGGTGGAGCAGTGGTTAAGAATCCGCCTGCCAATGCAGGGGACACGGGTTCGAGCCCTGGTCCAGGAAGATCCCACATGCCGCAGAGCCACTAAGCCTGTGAGCTTCAACTACTGAGCCCGCGCACCACAACTACCGAAGCTGACGCGTCTAGAGCCCGTGCTCCACAACAAGAGAAGCCACCGCAATGAGAAGCCCATGCACCACAACGAAGAGTAGCCCCCGCTCACCGCAACTAGAGAAACCCCGCACACAGCAACAAAGACCCAACGCAGCCAAAAATAAATAAATGAATATTTTTTAAAAGTCTTATTTCAGGCAGGGAGATTCAAGTGGAAATCTGACAAGCTCCTCATTTGTGCCCTCAAGTAGTCAAGTGATGGAGAAAGGAGAGTAATTATTTCATTACAATGCTGGTATATTGTTATGCAGGATGCATACATATAGGACAGGGCTTTGTGAATGGGAATAAAAGTGTAAGAGGATGTTCTGCAAAGAGATGACATCGGACTGGACGCACTGAGGATGACAAGGCATCAACCAGGTAAGGGCTGGTGGCTTGTGGCAGAGGGTGCAGCATGTATCTTGCCAAGGCTCTGGAGACCGCACACCTCATGGACACAGTCGCTAGTAACTCAGGGACCCCGGACATGCATGGGAGTGGACGGACGCAGAGGCAGAAAAGGCAGGATGCTAACAGCAGCTGTAGAGATGGCAGAGAGATTCAGAATACAGCTGCGACATTTCATAGCAAGTGACCCCGAGAAAGCAAGATTTTAACTGCAAGCGTGGAAAGCAACAATGTGTGATTTTTGGCAAGAGACTCTTCAGCTGTGAGAAGATAAGGAAGTTCATTTTGAGCGGGCTGAGGAATGAATGGAAGATGAGAAAGGCGAGCAGTGAGACGGAGATGACTCTAGGAGATGAGATGTCAAGAAAAGGAAGCAGGATACGACAACATTCAACGCCAGGACACCGCACAACGGCTTGTCCTGCAGTTTTGCTCTGCGCTGTAGGAGGTCCGGAAATGGACGCGATCTGAAGCAGCACGTTTGGGGAACATTGGCGGAGGTCGATTCCTGAGAACGTGGGGCAACCGTAAGATCCCGATTATGGCAAAGAATTCTGAAAATGGTAGAGAACTAATTGGACGGTGGGTGGATAGAATTTCTTAAATTAAGGCAGAACCCCAGAATGGACTTGGCCACTGGAAATTCAAATCCTAGATTTGATGCTTAGCAGAAGTGAAGTGGGGACAGCATGTCTGACGGGCAGTGGCCACACTGTCAGCTTCATTTGTAAAAGGAAGATCATTCTTTTCTAATTTGATCAATGGCCTGAAAGCTGTGATGATGAGAACTGACAGCTTTAAATCTCTGGATATAATTTATCTGGACACCAATGCGTGTTTTGAAATGCATGGCTGTTTGAAAAAACACGAGAGTGAGATATTACAAGGATTACAAGTGAACTGGGCAAAAGTTAAAGATTATCTAGGTACTTAAATGATAAATAGATGATAGATATAAGCTGAAAGTTTTATATATGTGTGTGAAAATTAAGACTGAATGATCTGTTGTGTTTTGTCTTACTGGAAAACTCTAACGCAGAGAGTGCTAATTAAGATGCCAATTGTTGCTGGCTTGAACAGGCTGACAGTATGCGTAAATTAAAAAAACAAACGTACATTTAGTATATTCACTGAAGATTCTTCCATGTCCTTTTATGGCTTGAAAGCTCATTTCTTTTTAGCGCTGACCAACAGACCATTCTGTGGATGGAGCACAGTTTCTTTGTCCACTCACCTACTGCAGGACATCCTGGCTGCGTCTGAGTTTGGGCAATTATAAATGATGGTGCTATAAAGAGTACAGGCTGTGTGCTTCTAACTATGGGACACTCTGGAAAACCCCAAACCATGAGGACAGTAAAAAGATCAGTGCTTGTCAGGGGTTAGGAGGGAGGGCTGAGCACACAGCGCAGAGGATCTTGAGGGCACTGAAGCTCCCCTGGATGACATTACAATGGGGGACACGTGTCATTTGACACTTGTCCAAACCCACAGAACGGGCAACACCAGGAGTGAAGCCCGATGCAAACTAGGGACTTGAGGTGATGATGACGCTTCAGTGTAGGTTCATCAGTTACAACAGCTGTACCATCTGTGGGAGCTGCTGACACCAGAGAAGGCTGTGTCTGGGTGGGAGTGGGGGTACGGAAACTGTCCCTTCCTCTCGATACTGCTGTGACCCTAGAATTGGTCTGAAAAATAACGTCTATATAAAAAATCATCTTACCAAACAACCGAGCAATCCCCTTCCTATGTCCTTAACTCAAGAGAAACGAAAACCAGAATCACACAGGAATCCGTTCGCGTCTACTCCAGACAGCGTCAGCTGGAAAGAAAGCGGACACCCCACAAAACACGACGAGATAAAAAGCGGAGTCTTTACACACAAGGAGAATGGGACTCGGCTTTGGAACGGCTGGACACGTCAACACCTGCATCTCCGTGGCTGAGTGTCTACGTTACCTGCTGAGCCACAAAGACAGACACAAAAAGTACCTGCTGTCTTCTTTCCTATATTGGACATTCTGAAGCGTGTATGGCGACAGAAAACACGCCAACGGTTGCCTTAGGGCTACGCACAGCAGAAGGTTCTGTCTGAAAAAGGACACGCGGGGACGTCTGGGGTTCTACGGGGTTTCTGTGCGTTGATTGTGGTGGGCGTGTGGCTATGCTAATTACACAACTTTTTCAAACTCACTAAACTGTGCACTTTCAATGGATGGAGTCCCAAATTCCTAACAGAGACACACGACTATATATAAAATAGGCAACAACGAGGACCTACCGTATACCACAGGGAACACTACTCAACATTCTATTGTAACTTATATGGGAAAAGAATCTGAAAAAGGATACATATATATGTATAACTGTATCACTCTGCGGTGCAACGGAAACTAACACACACTGTAAATCAATTATACTTCAACAACAACAAAAAATACTTCAAAAAATTAAGTGGATGTAGTCCATTGTATGCATTATACCTCAGCAAATTAGATGAAAAGTACAAGTTGACATAAACATATTCCTACACCTGTGAAATACACACACTCAGTAAAGGTTAAAATCCAACATCACGCTCCTAGAAGAGATGCACAGTAGTTACAAGAATCCCTTAAGTTTAAAAGAAGTGGATTCGAGACCTCCCTGGTGGTCCAGTGGTTAAGACTCCACACTCCCAATGCAGGGGGCCCGGGTCTGATCCCTGGTCAGGGAACTAAGATCCCTCATGCCTGCCGCAACTAAGACCCGGGACAGCCACACAGATAAATAAATGTTAAAATAAATTAATTAATAAAAATAAAACAAAATAAGTGGATGGGAAACATCTACTATGCAACACGAGGCATAAGAAAGCTGAAGCAACTGTGTTAAAACCAGACAGGATAGGGCTTCCCTGGTGGCGCAGTGGTTAAGAGTCCGCCTGCCGATGCAGGCGACGCGGGTTCGTGCCCCGGTCCGGGAAGATCCCACATGCTGCGGAGCGGCTGGGCCCGTGAGCCATGGCCGCTGAGCCTGCGCGTCCAGAGCCTGTGCTCCGCAAATGGGAGAGACCACAGCAGTGAGAGGCCCGCGTAACGCAGGAAAAAAAAAAAAAAAAAACAGACAGGATAGACTTCAGGAATATACGAGTATCAAGGATCACTAATGATAAGGGGTTAAATCATCAGGAAAATATAACCGTATTACAGATGTATGTCTGCAAATAACAGAGATTCAAAATAGAGGGACCACCATTCTGAGAGATCTAAAGTTGAAAACCCACAATTACAGATTCCGAGTTCAACCCTCCCCTCTCAGTAACTGGTGTAACAAATAAAGTGTCACTAAGGGCAGAGGTGATGGGAGCTGCCCCCTCCGACACCTTGAAATAACTGACCTCCGCCAAGCGTAGAACACATCCTCTCCTCAAGGGCACATGAAACACCCACAAGGGTCAGCCATAGTCTGGGCCATGAAATAAGTCATAACACGTTTTCAAAGACTGGAGTTCTATCAAGCGTAATCTTTGATCAAAACAGAATTAAGTTAAAAATCAATGAAAACAACGACCTGGGAAATCCTTGAATATTTGGCAATTTAAGAGACATAGTTCTGCTTTGTACAACATGGGTCATAGAAGGACAAGAAGCATGAAAAACCCAACCTATTAAAAATGTGAGATGTAGCTAAAGCAGTAGCTAGAGGGATATTTATGGCTTTATACGCTCCTATGAGATTTCGTAAAGGATTAAAATCAACGTACTTTTTCTCTAAGAATCTAAAAAAAAGAGCAAATTAAACCCAGCACAAGATGAAGGAAATAGTAGATATATGAATATATGAAATCATAAATCACTGAAAGAAATCAATACAGAATATATATGCTTTCAGATTAATTTTCAGTGCGCTATGATTTCTTTAGAGAGATGCCGGACACCGGGGAAATGCTTCCTTTTTTTTTTTAATTTATTTATTTTTGGCTGTGTTGGGTCTTCGTTGCTGCGAGTGGGCTTTCTCTACTTGCGACGAGCGGGGGCTACTCTTCGTTGCAGTGTGTGGGCATCTCACTGCAGTGGCTTCTCTTGTTGCGGAGCACGGGCTCTAGGTGCGCGGGCTCCAGCAGTTGTGGCACACGGGCTCAGTAGTTGTGGCTCGCGGGCTCTAGAGCGCAGGCTCAGCAGTTGTGCCACATGAACTTAGTTGCTCCACGGCATGTGGGATCTTCCCAGACCAGGGCTCGAACCCGTGTCCCCTGCATTGGCAGGCAGATTCTTAACCACTGAGCCACCAGGGAAGTCCCTGCTTCCTAATTTTAATAAAAGTAAAGAGGTAGCAAAAGAAGAATGAGTTTCAGAAAAAATGGGCAGGATGAAGATTGGGTACACTGTGACACGACCCTTCTCGGTGACACACAACATCATTGCTAAGATTCCTGACAAACCTACAGGAGCAGGGTCCTTGCGGGAACCAGCCAAGGAGGTTTTCTGTACGAAGATGGTCCCGTGACACAGCAGTAGGCTTGTGTGTGGGCACCGGGAAGGTGGAGAGAAGCTTGGGGACAGAGCTGGGGACCTCTTAGAAACCACAGCTTGAGAGTGGACACATTACATGCTGTCCTTCTGCAAATGTCTATTGGGCATTTTTATAAACATTGGTATAAAGTATTGAGGAAGCTTAGAAGACCCTTCCTTCTCCTGGGGAGCTTCCCATTTGTCTGGGAAAAGCAGGCAAACAAGTAAATAAATGTCTATTAGGTCAGATGTCAATGAGTCGTGGTGCACAAAATAAAACGGAGAGAACAGCTGCAACAGACTACAGGTTTGAAGGAGGACGCCTTAACATAATCGAAGGAACATTGCTCCGCACAGAAAGAAGGGCAAGGGCAGACACCTTGGGATGACCATGTTTCTGCCACTGAGAGATGGAAGTGTATGTCCTGGATGGAGGGCTACAGAGCCTGTGAGGTCATGGAGGGTCTGGGGACCGGGTCAGCTGTGACCTTACAAGATTTACATGGACTTTGGGGGAGAAGTTTTCCCTGGGAAGACTTTGGAATTTTCTAAGTGGTGGCTAACATCACAATATTTGTACCTCTTCAGTGGTCACGATGCTTGCCTTGCTTGCAATACTTTTGCACAGCAAATGAGTTGAAATGGAAGCGCTTTGAAAAGAAACAGGCCAGAAAAGATCGGGGTCGGAGCCTTTCCACCTTAGCCTGTGCCAAAGCTGTCCATTAATACTTTATGGAAGAGGCAGGGGAAAATTTTGTCTATTTTGCACAAACTATTGAAACCTCTGAAATATTTATTTTAAAAATAGCAAGCGATCTTTTTTTCTTTCTCCCCTGAAGAAAAATAAACAACCCTGTTCAACCAACTGCTCCCTCCTTGGAAACAACTGTCTTGGCCACTTACCAGCTCTCACTGAAAGTATGTTATGAATAGGAAGCCAACAGGCCATTTTAACTCAACTTACCAGCGGGACTTATTTATCTTTTATCAGCGCTATGCAGGAAAATCAGGGTCTTGCAAGGTCCTGGAACTCCTGCACAGAACTGGTGAAAATGAGATGTGTTTCCTTGGAACTTCTGAAACTCTGTCCTTCCCCACATTTACAGAGAGACGCGGGGTGTGTAGTTTCTCTGGTGTTTTTGTTTTGCTTTCCTCAACTGTAAGATGTGCATAGGGGAGACCCTCAAAGGGTGGATTAGTGTGAGCTTTCATACCAGTAAGGAGACATTTAAAATTTTCACTGTTTCTCTAGGCATGCAAAAATCCTCTGCTTGCTTCAACTTAAATTTTATACATAATACTTATAATCAACATGTTTATGTTTAACATGAAAGTATATTATGCATTATATAAAAGTATACATTATACTATTATATATTATAAAAGTATAGGTAATATATAATATATATTAAATATTTTATATATTTATATTAGAGATGTTTATTACGTATAATATATATGCGCTGTATGTGTCTCATATTCGTTCTGTCTCTCTGGAGAACCCTAATACAAGCTCCATGAGCAATTATTAAACTTTACGGATGCTTTTTAGATTTGCAAACAGTATTATGGGGTTTGAGAAACATGTATTTGCCATGTTTGACTGTTGCGCTCTCTTCTGAATCACTTATTTGTTATACTGTTGATACTTATTTATTTAGATTATTCCTCAATTAAAAAAGTGACTTTAGCACCTATTCCTCTCCAAATATGCCACGCTTCTCTCTCCTTCTCTTGCCAAATTCTTCAAGACAGGTGTCTAGACAAGAGTACCCATCTCTCCTTTTCATGTCTCTCTGGAACGCACCTCAAAGCCAAGGGGAGGGTGGGGCTTATGGATGTCATACGGACAGGAGCCGACATGATGACTGACCGGGATGCACCCACATTTCAACCATCTCCACACCGTGAAGTACGACGGATCACGTCAAGTTCTGACCTAATGACATGCCACATGCCACCTCTGAGAAGGAACTTGCAATGTCATTGTGGGGTTCGGTGCAAACTCCTGTTTTTCCCTTTGCCCCGAGAATGGGCACTTCCCAAAGAAAGAGCTATTTCTCCTCTGGTGTCCTGGAATGAGGAAACATGGAGCAGAGCCTTCCACGAGCTGCCGCGTGCATGGCCGGGAGGCTGAAATAAACACTGACCCGTGTCGACTACCACCGACGCTGGGTGCTGCGGCCACCAGCCAAGCGGGCTGAGGAAGACGTCTGGTATGTTCTCACACATCACGTGTCCACACACAGACTCCACCACGTGCCCCGAAACGACCCAAGGTCCATCTTCTGAGTGTCAGAAGCCTGCAGGCAGACGTCTGCATCTCTGGCTGTTCCTCCTCTCTCCCGATCTATGCTCAACCTGCAAGCACCTGACGGAGGCTCTATTTCAAAGTGTTTGCAGAAACCAAACATAAGTCATTACTAATACCAGGACCACCAGGAACAAATACCACCCTCTCATCCATTGCTCTGATTTCCAACAAGACCCCTGAGTGGTCTCACCTGGCCTGGCCGCCATTAAGAAGTGAAATACACAATCTGATTAAAGTTAACGTTACAGCATGACCTTTCTCCACTCAAAACTCACCGGGGGCTTTCTGTTTTGCTAAGGGTTAGAGACCACATTTCAAAAATGCTTCTGTGTCTCCACAATTCTCCTGTCTGTATGTGACTTGCGAGGTACAGAGGGAAGCCCTGAGAATTTATGACCAATTGTTATTTAAACAGCTTATAAATTACCTCAATATTTACGGTAATTTGATTTATGCCTTACCCCAAAGTAACACCTGTGTTGTCAAGCTCATCTGTAATGTAAGGATAATAAGGGCCCTTATTTCAGAGGGTGGCTAAAAGAATCCCAAGAGATATGACGAAAACATTTAGACCAAAGCTTTATATCCTCCCAATAAAAGTTCAAATTTCCAATTATTTTTTCTTGGATCCACCTTTTTTAAAATAATTCTTTCTAAATTCCAAATATATACGCACATTCCAGTTCTCTTTTTACTTATGCTGCACTAAGTTCAATGTTAAATGCATAATAACCTGTATGATTTTACTGTTGTGTCATTTGTGAGACTCCCTCAAAGTTTCAGCAAATAGAAAATTTTGGTTTGCTTTTTTAAAGTTCAAGCATTCTCCCATTGTTCTGCGAAACGTTTTAGACAGAATAATTAAACTTGATGAATCTTGTTTTCCAAATGTTTTATATCTTTTGTGATTGTTTATTGAAATGTTCTCTCAGTCCTGAAAGAAGTGTGCTGAACTCTCCCACTCTAATTTTGAAATCATAGTTCTGTCGATGTCTGCTCCGGTGATTTCAGGATTTAGTGTTCCTCATATGCTCTTTTAGGATTGTTACACCTTCCTGGTGTGTTTCATCTTTTACTCTTCTCCACTGCTCCTTTTTTCCCCCCTTTCTTGCATTTTTTGCTAATTCTGTCTGATGTTACTACAGCCATAAGAGCTTACTTAAACTTAGTGTTTGTTGGGTTTTTATTAATTTTATCCTGAATGTGCACACAAGGTGTCTTGGTTCGGAGGTGGATTTCCTGTGAAGAATCTCACAGGAAATAATAAGTGCATTCCTGGGGTCTGCCCCAGTCCTCGCCCGGGGGGGATGCAATGAGAAACAAGTCAGTTGTTCAAAGGAAAGAGCCTAACGCCCTGGCGGGCAGGAAAAATGAGTTTTCTTTGTGTGGACAAGTCAAAGGGGAAGCTGTCCTCTGAAGGAGTCCGCTCCTTCCCCCAGCCTTTGGAATGTAAAAGAAACCTCCCCAGGAGCCTGAGACACCTGCCTTTTTTATCCCTACCAATGGCCATAAGGTCATGGGATCATTCCTCCTTGAAGTGTAAATACCCCAAGTGAATACCAGTCTTCTAGGGGCCTTGGGGCTTAACCAAAACATAAGTCTGAGTTCTAACCAGTTATCTTCGGGGGAGATAAGAGAAGTTTTATTATCCTGTTGGATCAGAACAAGTATTTCCTTCATTAGAGAAACAAATGGCTACACACCTAACCCTTATGGCACGTGAAAATGTTTCCAGGATAAGTGAAAGGTAACATTTCCTAATTTTATATCATATATACTTCAGTGTCCCACTGACTGAAGCTTTTTTGTTTTGTTGTGTTTTCTTTAAAGAAACACTGAAAAAGCCAGAAAAGTTTTCTTTCTCCAAAATGATTTTTTTAGGATTTTCATGGTATATTCCTTTCCAGTGTGTTTGCATCTTTATATCCAAGAAGTATATCTGGTAAAGAACATACATTGTACATTTTTCACAGAGTTTGATTCTCTTTGCATGTTATATGGAGATGACAGTAAATTTTAAATAAGTTTATTACTGTATATGTATGTGCAAACATAGATGACAGATAAATTTAGGTAAATTATATACTATAGTATAACATTTAATAGGATCTATCTACCTAGCTAGCTATTTGTCTATCTACATACAATTTCATTCTATCAATTTCAAGTTCTGTGTATTTCACCAAAATTAACAAAAGAAAAAAGGTATTAGACTTAGTAGTCACTCTCTCGGGAATCTTTTCACTCAAGCGACTGTATGACTTACTGTCTTCCACTCATCAGATCTCTGCCCGGGTGCCCTGTGTTGTTTCTATATAACCCTCATCAGTCTCCTACACGGGTGGGTTTATTTCTGTGTTTCCTGTCTCCCCTCTTGGAACAGAAGCTCTGTGGATCTGTACCTGTGTGGGCCGCTGTTTTCTCTGCTGCAAGCCTAGAACAATGGCCTTCCCCCAGCCTGGGCTCAACAGAGACCTGCTGAACCCTCGGTATTGACACCTGTGAAAATACCCACTTTCTGGACAGTATGCATGGGGGTAAGTGCCTACTCTGCTCTCTGCTGTACTTTTTGAAACTGGAGCACAGTTAATTTACAATGTTTTGTGAGCTTCGGGTGTAGAGCACAGTGATCCAGTTATATATATACATACATATATACTCCTCATACATACATTTTTAAAAATTTTCACTGCAGCATAGTGGCTTTACAATGTTGTGTTAGTTTCTGCTGTACAGCAAAGTGAATCGGCTCTACGTATACATCTATCCCGTCTTTTCTGGATTCCCTTCCCATTTAGGTCACCACAGAGCACTGAGTAGAGTTCCCTGTGCTATACGGCAGGTTCTCATACATACATATTCTTTGTCAGATTCTTTTCCATTATAGGTTATTCCAAGACACTGAACATCTGCTGTACTTTTTAATAGTTATTTTTTAAAAATCTGAGACACCCATTCATTCCACAGACACTGAATTTGTCTCCTAACGCAGTCACCAGATGGCTACAATTTAGGAAGGTTCATTAAGTGCTGTCCTTGAGTGCAGGTAACCTGCTAGGCAGGATTTGAGAGGAAGCTCTCATACGTTTCCAGCGTGACTTATTTGTGCTGAGAGTGGCTTTTTCCTCAAAGGCGGGACTAGCTAATATGGAACCGTAACTCAGGGACGGGGAGGGGGAAGCAATTCCACAGTCCATGGACAGTAAACATGGTGACAAACAACGGAGCTCGGAGCCATGGCCCCACAAGAACGCCATACCCGCCACGTGGCAAAATAAATACACACACCGAGACGAAAATAAAGAACAGACAGACGCTATGCACGTTAAAAGCAGTGCACGGATAACAGGGGAGACAGTGGTCCCTGCCCTTCCAGAGGGAAGCTGCCCCTCTGACGTTTGTACAAACTACGGGACTGTCTCCTCTAGTTGGGTCAATGCCTATTTTCATGATTGAAACGGGCCACACGCGTATCTTGAAGTTAGCACAGACACTGGAGGTGTGACCAGGGTTTGCATTTTTCCCCACCTGCATGGATGGATCTGTGGGATTCTGGATGGCCCGAGGGGCGCACAGGAGGCTTGGGGAGGAGAGATTCCTGGAGAGAAAACTGCGTGGCACGATGAAGACCCTTGCTCCTGCTATCCCCATTTGGAGACCTGAGTCCGGCCCTTCCTGAGCCTGAAAACTTCTCCCTAACAATGCTAAAGTTGAGACTAAAACACAATAATAGCAATAATAATAATAACTATTATTAGAATATGAAGCAACGAGTAGGGGCTGCTTTGGCTACACCAGCAAATGCCTGAGATCCCCTTGGAACGATACAGTGCACTGTGGAATCCACGTAATCAATTATCAGGGGGCATTTTTCTAGGACATGCATTCTCAGTGGTGGTAATACTGCCCGTAAAAGGGGCCCAAAAGGGATTCCTTGTGGGTTAAAAAGAATCACGTTCTTGTATCTACAAAGCCCAGACACAAACAGTGTATGTAACCAGACAGACAGTTACTTCTGCTATTAAGACTTCATGGAGGTGGGGCTGGCTGAAGAAGAAAGATCTCAAAAGGCTCCTTGGAAAAACGGGGTGTGATGGCTGTTTTATGGATGTGGATGTGCGTGTGCGTGTGAGTGTGTGAGTGTGTGTGTGTGTGTCCGTGTTCCTTTTGGGGCTTTATATACGTGTATCCAAATTTATCTGCCCCAAAGCGTAGCCATCTCCTCTGACTCACAATTACTCCATTACCTGGGTCCATATACACTTCTACTGAACATGTCTTCCACGGTCTCTGTGTATTTATATTGTCTTTTAATTGGGTCCTCGTCCATTTCTACTCTGCTTGTAAAAGAGGTGAGCCAGCCAATTACCAGGGGCACTGCAGTTCCTGCATTTAATAACACAGTGTAAGCTATTTCAGGAATATCTCCATTTCTTCCTTTACCACTGATTTGGATAGTCACACAAGCTTATAAATCCTGCTTTGTTCAGTAAAGTTAGATAATTTGTGCTGATGTGCAAAAGAGAAAGGAAGCTCCTGAGGGATGATGTCAGACAAAATTAAAAGAGAGGAACTAAAATTTCTCCAGAGAATTTTGCTTTCACCTTTCAGGAGAATGGAAAACCCTTTACGTCGCATCCAATAACCCAGAGAAGACCAGTGAGAATGGGCCATTCAAAGTTTATATGCGTAATATTCATCTTGATGATGAAAATGATAGAGCAGCCTTCAACTTTTTTGTCAAGTAGCAAAAATAACGTAGAAGGAAACCACATATAAATCCCGAAGCCTGAGGGAGGGTCTGGTGTGCATGTTTGCAGGGAATTATCAGGATTATACGTCGAAAAGCATGACTCCCTGAGTTATGGGGCTGAGAAGGGTCTCTGGAGTTGTGGGATCAGGTCTGCTCTAGGCCTCCAGGGAATGTCCTGGAGCCTTTGCTTAGGGGGAGGAGTCCCAGAAGCTCCACTGGCATCAACTCATGACAGGAAAGAGGGACACAGCAGCGGGAAGAGGATCCTGCCCTCGACCCCCACAGTCCCACCCAGGGGCTTGAATCCTTCACGTGTAATTGGTGAGCGATGGTTCCCACTGTGCCCCAGAAGCTGTGGGCAGGTAGAGGACACGCAGTGCGCTCTGCCCTGAAAGGCTTGCACACAGCGATGTTCAATCGCGACTAAATTTATTAGAGCCGTCAGAGCCCCAAGTACTACCCATGGAATGCTGACTATACTGCAGGTGGTTTACTAAGAACTCAAATGAATAAGAGAAGATGAAGAAACACGCTTCTGACCTTCATTGGTAAAAGGAGAGTGAGGGATACAGATTCACATGCTAATAACAATACTGTACATGAAATTCTACAATAATGTTATGGATGAGGTGGAAAGACGGCACCTGGACACTGGAGAGGGTGGGAACACGGGGAGTCTGAAACATCACATGAGGAATGTGACGCACACAGGATGCTTTGAAGGGGGACTGGGATTTCTAAACAAAGAGCTCGGAAGAGGGAGAAATACGGCCATCCTCAGAGGCACCCATTCATTTAAAAACCCAGGAAATAGCAAATAGCATCAGGGAGCTGGGATAGCATGTGTGGAGGTCTCTGTAAAAGCGGAGATTTAGAAAAGAAATATCAGACTTCGTTCTGAAGACTCTTAGATGCCCAACGACTCTCAGTTTCAACTTCGCCACAACAGAAATCGGTATCTATTGAGTTATGCAGAAGCAGTCAAATTCCACTTCTTTCTGATTATGCTTCTCCTATGAACTCATGAAACATAAAAGAAACAAGGTTTGGATTCTCAAATTTAATTCTGAACTTTCAGCTTCACCATATAGATCAATGGCAATGCCTTAAACTAAATAGGAGTATTTTAGGAATTGCAGATCTTGGTGTCTGTCCGTCTGCCTCTCTCTCACATCTAAATTTTACGTTACATTAGTAATAAATGTAAACACATAATTTGATGATTTCGTCCTTGAAAGAACAGTTATTCCCACTAACATTTAAGTTTCAGAAGAAGCCAAACATAAAGAAATGAAGCAGGAAGAATTATTTAAATTGAAGAAATATAGGGTATCCAAAAGCATCAAAGAGATGCTTGTCGATAGCTCTCTTGTCGATAGCATTAAAATATATATTTATACTGTAGGTGTAACTTATGTTAATGTTTCCTTTTATCTGTCTTTTAAATCCAGGTATGATGGCATTGAGAAATATAGCTTAATAATTCAAAAAAATGGCAGTATAAAGAAAGAGGGCAAGTGCAAGGAAGAAATCTAGGAGGAAACAGAAGACTAAAGGAAATATTTCTATCAGTATAAATAACCAGGGCAAATTTACTGTCCAGAAGAGAGTCAAGCATGAAGGCTTGAAACTAAGGGCAGAAAGTTATTAACCTGTTCGGAACTGAAAGAAATTGGAACTGGAGGAGAAGGGCAGCTTTTCCTATGATAAAAAAATGAAGAACAGATACCAAAAAATTATAAAAGAAATTGAAGTCTATTTCTGAAGACCTAATTTCTAACTATATACGTGTAATCCAACAATCTCTCCCTATTTTCACATACTTTGAAGAATAAAAACATTAAGAAAAAAATAACTGAGAGATTTATGCTTGGAGAGACTGGTTTATAAATATATGATTGATCATCTATTATACAAAATATATAACTGACTGTATACACATAATTATACACACACTCATACACACACATACATATCCTATCCCAGTACATGTATCTGTTAGTTCTCAGTATTTTTTTTTAAGAATACGTAACCTGGTTGTTTGCTATTTTTAGAATGTTTGTGCCCCATTTAATTGACATTACATGTGGGCACACCTTTAAAAATCAAGTTTATTGAAGTTTATTTATCTGTAATTATATGCACCCTTGTGAAGGGCAAAGTTCAGTGAGTTTTGACATATGTGCACACCTGTGTAATCACCACCACAGTTAAGACATAAAACCTTTCCATCACCCCAGAAAATTCCCTCTCTCTCTCTGACCATGAAATGTCTACCGATCTAGCCAGAGGTAACAACTGATCTGATTTTCCCACCTGTTCTCGAACTTCAAACAGTTATACACTCTGCACCTTTTTCTCCTGGTTCTTTCACTCAGCGTACTACTTTAAAAATGTATGCACCAGGGCTTCCCTGGTGGCGCAGTGGTTGAGAGTCCGCCTGCCGATGCAGGGGACACGGGTTCGTGCCCCAGTCCGGGAAGATCCCACATGCCGCGGAGCGGCTGGGCCCGTGAGCCATGGCCGCTGAGCCTGCGCGTCCGGAGCCTGTGCTCCGCGACGGGAGAGGCCACAACAGTGAGAGGCCCGCGTACCGCAAAAAAAAAAAAAAAAAAAAAAAAAGTATCCACCAGGCTTACATACACAAGGAGTCACATCTTTCGCAGCCCAGTGAAAGGACAATGGGGATATAAATATTCGTATTTCGGCAGTCATTGGACAACTGTGTTATTATTCCCCACCTGTGATGACTCTAACTCTGATGGGAGTAGTTCTGTACTAACCTTTGTGCTGCCGTACACTCTCAGTCCTCTCGGGTAGGCGTGGAGTGGCTGCTTCCTAGTGCAAGTGTATATTTAGCTACAGGAATCGGTAAAGTAGCCAGCAACAATCCCTTTTGGACGATCACCACCAGTGTTTAAGGCATTCAACGGCAATACGTCCTTTTACAAACTTGGAGTAAACATCGTCTGCAACTTCATCCAGTCTCATTGATGGAAAGTGGAATCTCACTGTGGTTTTAATTGGCTTTTCCCTAATGACGAATAATGGGGGTACACAGTTTCACACCGCCTTTCTTCTGGATGTGTCCTGTTCAGTAATTTATCCAATTTTTGTTGGGTTGTTTCCCCTTTTATTTGGGTTGTGTGCATCTTCATATATGACAAATAACATGTTTTTGTCTTATACTTACACACAGAGATACATGAAGACAGCCTTTTGTTATACAGGTGACACATGTAATTATCTTATGTTACATGTACATAATTTCTTTAAGTCAGATGTGTATCGTGTATTTCTGCATTTGCTTGTGCGTGTTTGAATGTGTTTGTATACGTGTGGCTTTGAGTGTTTAATTCTCTAAAAGGTTTTTTACAGAAGACATCTGTGTTTTGATGAAATTAAACTTTTAATTTTTTGGTTATCATATTATCTAATAAACCATTGCCAGGGTTGTGAGAACCCCTAAGGTCTGTCATGATGGCTAGACCTCTCAATTTCCAGAAAGTATTTAAAGGGAAGACTTGTTTTCTTCTTTTCTAAAATTCTAGATTTCTTCATGCTTATTTGGCTGTAAACGTGACCTGTTTATCTGCAGTTTATCTTTGGAACTTCTCACATTTTATGTGTAGACATGACATCCTTGCCTCCTGACAGCTACTTGATGTTAGACAACGTATTTCTTCCCTTTCGAATGTCACGTCGTTCATAGCCACTAAAAGGATACCTGACACAGGGTCTAAAGAGGGTAAATCAGAGAAAATCCTAATTGTATGTCACATTTTTATCACTGTCATCAACCAACTTGAAGATCTTTTGTTTTTAAGGTTCCATGGAAAATGCACAGAATTATCTGCTAACGGAAGAAAGATAGCAGACAATGTTTGGCAAGTTGACTGTAAGTATGAGAGTGTTTCACTGGTAAAGGTCTATCAGGGTAGAAATCTTGGTCTCAACTTCTTCAACCACTCCATATATCCGAATTCTCGTTCTATTAACAATCAGAGGTGTGACCAGGCACCAGTCCCTAAATCTTCCAAGCACTTGGTCATGAGCGAAGGGTTCAATCGCATGAATTGGACAGCCTGTCCCAATTAGGAGTGTTACTCATTGAGAGACTAAGCACGGGTGTGGAGAACTTGTGTTTCATAAGGTGCTCAGTATATGAAACTGTTTCTACGTAATCTAAAACAACCTTAGGAACTAACGTCTCACGGGTCTATGTTGAGTTTAGACATCAGTGCCACTCCATAGAGTACACTTTTACAATCTTAGAACATCTTCATCCATCCAACGTCTGGTGGATGAATATAAATCCAAGGATATCATAAATGATTTCAATTCTCCAGCACAGTTCTTCATAAACACAGCTTCTGTTCAAAGCAATGGGGATGCTGGCTCAGAGTTCTATCTCTAAGTCCTTTTTAATTCACTCATTCTGAATTTAGAATGGTCTAAGGGGTACGTATTGGATTAAAATTTAAACATGATCAACCCGTGGTTCCTACCCTTACCTAACATAACCAACAGCAAAGTGACTGTACCATGAACACAAGTAGGGAAAACATATGCCTGAAACGTACCCCTACACATTCATCAGTAATTTTTAGATTGCGAGATTTTTTTTAACTCCTGTATTAATTTTTCCTTTAGCTGATTCATTAATGCTTCTACTATATTTTCTTCACTTTTCTCCACTGCTGTAAATCATTTAAATGGATTTCAAAAGGGCAACTTAAGATGGAAGAAAAACAGAGTAGCTGGCCTTCTTGTGCAGGTCTCTTGGGAACTAGCTATTGGAAACGCACACCCCCCCCTTGATTTGGGGACTCTAATGTGTACCCACAGTATGCAGCGCACAGCAGTGGCCTTGATGGTGATGTGAGACCCAGAAGACAGATTTACTTTCACTGTCTCCATCACCTTCATTGCCTCTACAGCCTATCTAGTGATGCTGCAACGTCCACCTCTGCAAAACCACAGTTATAACACAGGTGGTCACTGAGGACCTGAAGCGATGCATAATCTGATTTAAACTGTCCCAATGTTACCCAGAGCTCATGGACTCAGAGTGGGCTTGGGCAAGACGCGTGTGCCTGTCTGGGGCCGTGAGACTCGGAAGCTGTTTCGGCTATTTTTTTCTTTTTCTCAAGCAGACTAATGCTTTTTCAGTGTTTCACACAACGAGCAGTGGTATCTGGGGTTTCAGGAACACAGCTGGGCACTTTTAGATCCTACCTGGATGAGCGATTCCAATACGGTGTGAGGCAGGGCTCACGAGAGAATGCGCTTAGAGGGTTTAGAAGGAAAGCGAGGTAGGTCGCTGCTTGTTCCTCCCCAGATAAACAAGGCAGAGGGGACGGGCAGAGCCAGAGACGAAGGTGCAACCCTCCAGGTGGGGTGTGAGTTAACTGTTAGGGGGTCACTGCCTGCATATCCTAGCAGGTAAAACTGTCTTCATACCAATAGACATAGTGGTGGTCTCTACACATTTGTGAATTAATAACCTAGACCGAGGGGCAGAGGAAACGCAATAATTAACATACGGTGTTCAGACGGTTCCCTGGTACAGGGTGGGCACTCAGGATCACACAGTTTTGAGTGGTTTATTGACTTTGGTCCCAAAGAGAAGTCAATTCCATGGCTGGGATCATGGAAAACCAAGGAACTGTAGAATTGGGATCTGATGAATTGCTCACGTTGTTTAAAAAAAACTGTCGGATCCATTAAAAAACATCTTCTAGAAAACATCTTAGTAAGATAGCAAGGTGTGGCCAGTTTAATTGTATAAGAAGGTGGGAATGAGGAAAAGTCTTCCCTGCTTGCCTTCCTTTACTATCAGCTGTAGCATTCAGCACACCCACGGAGTGAGACAGAGATCAACACACGATGTACGGTTGCTAATACCCTAGATGTGCCCTGATAAATCTAATCGACAATAATTAACGTGGGGTTGTATATATGTATATTCTCTCTCACAGATGTAAGTAAAAATAAAATCAAAATTATTCCTCTCTCTGAAAATGCTCTGAGAATGCATAATGTCAACAAGGATGAACTAGACAAGACTACAAAACTTACTGGACTGACTGGTATGTATTACATCCTAATATTCCCATTGCCACTGTCACGTAACATTTCCATCGTCACTTTTTTTATTTAGAAAGTCAGTATGTGCTGACAATATTCATTACTCAGGGTACAAGGTCTAGGTCTTTATGTTTACTGAGTTAACGACCCTGGAGAGTAATCTATCAAGAAAGAGGGGCTTGTAGGGGTGGGAAGTATAAGATCATCAGAAATTTCAAAATAATTCCCACCTGCTGAAATTAAAAAGTAAAATCCGGAGTTTTACTAGGAATAGTTTTACATGTCAACTGATTTCAAGCCCTGGTTACAATCAGGCTGACCTCCATTTCTCCATTCAGGCCACTTTTCTAATGCATTCTGAGCCTTGGAACTGAAGCTTTAAAAATAAATCCTCATCTTGTTCAACTGTTCTGCTGCACTATTAGGGATACTGGCATCACCCCAAATACCTGCACAGGGGCACTGAGAGATGTGTGTATCACTGGGACAATAGGTGTCTATCTCAGAAGAGGTATTGGGTAGAATGGGGTAATTAGAGAATAAATTTTCTCCCATCACCCATCACCCTGTGCGACAGGGTGAATGTGTCTCTGGAAGTGGACAATCGTGTTTCCAGTTTATCTCAGTCTAGAACAAGGCATGAGTGTCAGGTATAGATTCTAGGAGGTTGATAAAGGACCAAGTAGGTTCCACACTGTGATCATTGAGCCCCAAATTCATAGACCTCCTGGTCAGCCTTTGGGGTCTCGCTGCTGATGCTAGATACCGCCTAGTTGCAGCGTTGTATTGGGATTCATTCTCAAGACAGACAGCAGACACCTGTGTCATGGGAAACGGTAACCGTTTGAGACTCTCTTACGTTGTACACCAAGCGAAATCTGATCTGCACATTCAATTCCTTGTTCTGTATTCAGACATTTCCCTGGGTTCTAACGGGCAAAATTCTGCTTCTGCATGGTGATTTTCAGGCAGAGGAACTAACATGAAAGAGGAAGACTTTGAGACGTTCAAGCAGATGACGAGAGAAGAGGGGACTCCGGAAGAAAATACTGTGAATGTCACGGAAGCTGGTAACAGAATTATACCTTTTCCTGAACGTATCATTCACCTGGCATGTAAATATGCTATCGGGAAACAAGTCAATTTATTTAAAACTTCCTCTTCCACGAGTCATCTTTTATAAAATCCATCACTTAAAAAAAGGAAACTTTGGAAATACTGAGAAATGGTAGTAATCGGTGGTTCTTTGATTCCTGCCGTTTTGATTTTCCCCAGTGGAAAAAAAAAGTGACTTCACCACCTAATTCTAAGTAAACACAGCCTGTTATTAATGCTCTTTCATGAAACAAATCAACAAGCACACGCTGTGATTTCATATGTGCCAAATGTTGTAAGTAATGATTTTGTGTCCCAGTAACTTAAATTCTGTCACTAGAGAACTTTTCCTGTTCCAGTAGGTCATTTCGCTTCTCTTGAGCCCTATTACATTTCAGATTTGTTGGTTGATTCATGCTGAGACAGCCTTATCCTGCAGGAATCATGCCAACCACAGTCATTACAGAGAAGCAGGGATGTGGCCAGAAGTTGGTGGAAACTAGTTTGTGTTCCAGTCAGGCCTGACATGATGGCTGTCCACACACATCCCAACTCCAGGAGGACTGGGGTTAAAGAGACCTCACACTTCCTGCAAGAACAATGTTTAATTTTGCCCCGCTCAAGGCCTTCCAACCACACTGTCTGAAACATGCGTTTGGTCTATAGTCCCCTTCAGAAGAGGATTTCGTTCTAGCGGAACCTTTAAACTTTCTAAACTAAGAGAGCCTCAGAAAACGACACTGATCCAGGCTAAAGTGTGTTTTTATTTTTCTGTTTGAACAAAACGGAAGGAAAAAAGCAAATAAAAACACTATCTTCCAGGTGAATGGGATAAGAAAGATGTGGTACATATGTACAATGGAATATTACTCAGCCATAAAAAAGAAGGAAATAATGCCGTTTGCAGCAACATGGACAGACCTAGAGATGATCATACTGAGTGAAGTAAGTCAGGCAGAGAAAGACAAATACCATATGATATCGCATATATGTGGAACCTAAAAACTGATACAAAAGAACGTACTTACAAAACAGAAACAGTCACAGAGAAAAAAACTTATAGTTACCAAAGTGGGAAAGGGGCAGGGACGGATAAATTAGGAGCTTGGGATTGACATATACACACTACTATATATAAAATAAACGACAAGCACAGGGAACTATACACAATATTCTGTAATAACCTATATGGGGAAAGTCTGAGAAAGAATTGATATACCTATATGTATAACTCAATCACTTTGCTGTACACCTGAAACGAACACGATATTGTTAATCAACTATACTCCAAAATAAAAATTAAAAAAAAAATTCTCAAAGCCCCAAAAGACAAAACCTTTGGAATTAGGAGAGAAGTGTACCTCCATGACAGAACTGGTAAACCAGTTTTAGATCAAACAGCCACACAAGCATGAATCCTGAAATCATAACTCCTAGAGTGGATCCCAAATGGGAAAGGTCCCACCGTACGCACATCCTTAGGAAAATTCCAAATGGATCCTCCCGTGTCACAGAGATGTGTCCACCGGGAATCTGTCCATTGGATTCACTAACAGCTCCTCTACCCTTGGACGTCCTACTCCCTGAGGCTCACCCCTGTCGGCTGTCACACAGGCAACTCTACTAAACTGTGGTCCTGTTTTATTCACCTGCAGGATGTGTCACTGGGAACCAGGCACATCATCTCCTCCATGGAATCAAGTTCAACAACACGAAGACAACGTTCCTGGTTCCTGCAGAACAATCCCCCTTCTCTCTTCATCATCACACTCCCTTTCCCATTTCATCTCTCCTGGTCACCATTCATGTCCCGTTTGGTGCTACTTGATTTCTGAGGGTTTAAATAGATTTACTATATACCCTGCACATGTGTGCTTGTGCAGAAAGTCACCTAATTTAAAACACACACATATGCACATTCAGTACCCAGGAAAATGTGCCTTTAATAGGATAGATGTTCCATGAGACACAATTCTGATGAGGATTAAATACAGATGTCCTAGAGATGTCCAGGAGAGAAGGAGAAAAAGGACTAAACCATCACCGGACAGGGGACGGGGTCACGGATACTCATATTGTAGTGGGAGGGGGCAGTCTGGTCAAGAAAAACGTCCCCAGAAAGCATCTTATTCATTACAGGAAGGGGAACTTGTGTTTGAATCACTGAGATTTATGCACAGAAAATGCAAGACGCCATGTCCCATCACTGGGGGGAAACAGCACCAACACTTCTGAAATTGTGCTAAAGACCTGGTATTTCTTAACGATTAGCTCCCTCGTAATCGAAGATGGGGCAGCAGCTGAGACTTGGTCAATCCACGGGATTGTGAAGTCCGTGTACTGCTTGGAGGGGCCAGATGACTGAGAGCTCAGTCAGGAAGACGGACCTGCAAACACAGCTCAAAACATCTAAAGATGGTATTCCATCCTCTTACGCTTCCAAGAGCAGTAGACACTAGTATTCCCAAGGAGTGGCCATTCCCACGCTAATGGGCAGAGCACACAGTGATCAGCTCCGCACGGCACTCAAGGTGTTTTGGGTCTCAAAGATCTAGCAGCCTCCGTGCATAACTTATTCCCAGGGTGGGGCTAAAGTTCAGAGAACTGGTCCAAGCCCCGGGAAAATAGAGCTACACCTAAGCAACATTTACCAGAATAAACGTTGTGGTGCCTACAGACACGGACTCCAAATGTACAACGGGCAAGTGTCAGAGACATCAGCACTGAAGATTAAAAGGACTCTGTCTGAAAGTAACAAAGCCTCCGTGGCAATGCTTGAATTATTTCTCTTGTGTATGTAGGGTGTATGCAGTTGGAGCTCTAACTCCGGTCTTCACAGTACGTCAGGAAATGCTGGATTGGTTGGGTGGAAATACACCAAGGCAATGCAACAGAGAGTGACGGGATGAACCTCTTAAGGAACACTGAAAGGTAGGACCTGGCATAAACAAGTTAAACAACTGTGAAATAGTACATGTGTTCGTGATGTGAGCAATCTTAATAGGGAAAACAGGGTAGTCACCACGAATGCTACAGAAATGAAGAAAAATGTAGAAGAAAACCGGAAACAAAGTTATGCCAACCAAATGAACACTTGATGCAATGGACACTTTTCTTGAAAGATCTGTTACCAACACTGACACAAGATGGAACAGAAAATGTGCCTAGTCCCTTTTCTTATAAAAGATTTTCAATCTGTCATCACACAATTTTCCATTAAGAACTTGGAGGTCCAGAAGATCTCACTGCAGAGTCCTCTCAGACATGCAAAGAAGAGACGGCACTAAACTTAGTCAAAGTTTTCAGAAGGAGATGATGAGGGAGCCTGTCCTACTCCTTTTAGGAGGTTAGCATGACCTAAAACCCCCAAATCTGATCAAGACGTCCTAATATACATAAACATATGAGTTCATATTAAAATCTCTCTGTATCTTAAACTGTTCTTTAATCCCCTAGACAGAATTAAGTCCTCTCAACAGAATGGTATAATTTACACATTGTACCTATGCGTGCATTTTTATTACAACACAAACCTATTAACACATTGGAGAGCAGTCTTTGTTTCGCACGTACATAAGGATTAAACTGTACGGAGAATCTTGCTTCTGCTCTTTTTCAGAGGGTAATATTTTTAGAGATTATTTGTATGTGGATTCATCGAGATCTAAGGTATTAATTTTTTACATCTCACACTGACACGTTATAGCTACCAGATTGTGAAGTTGTTTTAAATATTTCAACATTACAAACAACAAACCAGTGAATCATACTTATACGTATCAATCATTTTAAGATTTCTGTAAACGGAAATGCCTTGTCAAAGTGAATACACCTTTAGGATATTTACGGTTACAACCAAAAGGACCTTTCAAAACCCCTATGTATTTTCTGTCAAAGTGAATACACCTTTAGGATATTTACGGTTACAACCAAAAGGACCTTTCAAAACCCCTATGTATTTTCTGTTCCCGCGTCCCAGCACGTCCTACCCACAGATACACACTTGACTCCCTCTTCCAGCTATCATCAGAGCTTCACTCAAAACCCTTCCTTTTGTTAAATGCGTCTCCCACGAAATGGATTTTGCAAACACACTCCACGTTCCTGCCTTGCCTTATTTTTCATCCTTGAACTTAGAAACAGGTGATATATTTGGCAATCACCAGTTAGCCTGACTGTATTCTGTCTCCTTTCACTGGAAGACACCTCACTGGATGCTGAACTGAGTCTGGTTCACGAGTTATCAGTCTGGTTCACCTGTTACAGCACCACATCCATATTTATTAACACAGACCAAACACTGGACAGTGGGAATCTTACAGAATACGCTCTCTTTAAAATGTGGATATGTATAAAAGGTTACTGTATACTGGACTATACTGTATACATTCTACTAAGTTACTGTAAGATAAAGGAAAAGCTGGGTCCTTCTACGGAGAACTGAGACTTTTCCCTCACTGAGTGTACACACCTGGAGAAGGGCTGGCCTGGGATTCACTGTTCTTCACATCGGATTTTGTTTCCAGCCAGGCATTAGCTAACACTCACCAATTACTAGAGTAGGGTGGAGGGATGGAAAAAAACAATTCCTATCTCATTGACAAGAAACATTTTGATCAAGGATTCGGTGCAGAGGCTGACTGACTGAAATACCCACCCAGGAATTAAGCGTCTACCATTTAGTAAAACAAACACACAGGCTGAAATGAAAACAAAGGACAGACAGACACCAAAGGATAAATACCAATACGGGAACAGCAAGGCAAAGGTGCACAGTGGCGAGAGACAATGGGACCTTTTCTGTCTGGAACCTGCCGTCTCTGACATTCGTAGGAAATTCTGTCCTGTCCGTATCTACCTGCGTGCCTAGAAACTTCCACAGGGATTAGGAAGGTCACGGAATATGTCACTTGTTTTCCTTTTAATACCTCTCTTTTCCTCTCCACCTGGATGGGTTCGAGAGGTTCTCAATGGCAAGCGTGGGCTCAAAGGAACCTCCAAGGGGTGAGAATTTCTAGCAAGAAAACTTGAGATAAGGCATAGATGTTGCCTTCGCTACTCATATCGAGTGTTTATCTGTTCTTTGCTTGGGCCGTGTACCCCCTCCAAGTGGTTCCAAAGCGCCTGCCCATTAATGGAGAGACGGTGATCCCTTCCTGAGTCAGACTGACGAGACACCCTTGGGAGCTATGCTGACATGTACAACCCGGGCACTCATTTAACAGAGGAATCCCTATTCTCTATCCGTTTCTAGGTGGTGACTTCCTTCTTGAAACAACCCCGCTGTGTTACCGAACCTGCCACGACTAGCTTTCCATTTCTTTACGTATTTCGGGTATAACCAGTCCTACAGCGCGGGATGCTGAGTGACTCATTTCCTTCTAAACGCACCCGGGCCAGTGCACCCCGGCCTCAAGAACAAAAATCCCCAGGGACACACACCACCTCACTGATTAGCCAGCTCTGGCACTGGGGACGCAGCCAACACCCAAGTCCAAAGCCCATGACGTCGTGGCAGTTACGCATTAGTGAATGAGGACTGCCTATAAGAAGAAAAGGAGATCATGAAGTGGGGAGGAGAGAAGAGTTAGGGAGCGTGGGGTTTGTCACACTGGAGAGAGGAGCAAATCCTGCTGGAATCTGCAGGTTCCCCTAAGGACTGAGGCTTCGTTCTGGGCCAGAGGAGCACGTTAGCGCATATGAACCAGGATTTCTCAGCCTCCCCACGGTTGACACATGACTGGATAATTCTCTGTGTGACGTGCTGTCCTGCACACTGTAGGATGTTGACCAGCCTGCTTCATCTCTACCCACCAGATGGAAGGGGTCGCCACCGACCTCTCCCACTGTGACAACCAAAAATGTCTCACCGTCCATGTCAAGTGTCTCTCTTGCGAGGTACAGAGGTTCCTGATTGAGAACCAATATCCTACAAGCAGTTTTAGAAAGCCTTCCCAGACATCGTCAAACAAAAGCTCCTGGGTAGGAGAAGAGACATCTACATAGGGAATCAGTACACCAGGGGACACACAAAACAGGGCAAGCCTTGGGAAGACGGCTCTAAAGCCTTGATGCTGAAAAGTGTGGTTTGGGACCACAAGCAACGGCACCTCCTGGGCGCTTGTTAGAAATGCAGTGTTTCAGGATCAACACTAAACATGCTCCATCAGAACCAGCAGCACCAATAATTTCTCTGGGAATCACTGAGCATGTTCCCATTTGAGAGGCACTGTGTGGAGAATGTCACCAGGATCATATCTCAGAAAGTGGGCTGCTGGTTAATTATCTCATTTGAGATTCTATGTATATTGGAACCTTGGTCAGGAATCCTTGGGGAAGGCAATCTACAGATTCAATGCCTCCCCTATCAAAATAACAATGACATTTTTCACATAACTAGAATAATATTAAAATTTGTGTGGAAACCCCCAAAAAAACCCAAATAGCCCAAACAATCTTGAGAAAGAAGAACACAGCATGGAGGAAATCATGCTCCCTGACTTCAGACTATACTACAAAGCTACAGTCACCAAAACAGTATGGTACTGGCAAGAAAAACAGACACATAGGTCAACAGAACAGGACAAAAAGCCCAGAAACAAACCCACACACCTATGGTCAAATAATCTATGATAAAGGAGGCAAGGATGTACACTGGAGAAAAGACAGTCTCTTCAATAAGTGGTGCTGGGAACACTGGACAGCTAGATTTAAAAGAATGAAATTAGAACATTTTCTAACATCATATACCAAAAAACCCTGCAAAATGGATTAAAGACCTAAGTGTAAGACTACATACTATAAAAATCCTAGAGGAAAACACAGGCAGACACTCAACATAAATCACAGCAATATTTTTTTGCTGTCTCCTAAAATAAAGGAAATAAAAGCAAAAATAAACAAATAAGACCTAACTGCACAGCAAAGGAAAAGCTTTTGCACAACAAAGGAAACCATCAACAAAACAAAAAAATAACCTACCAAAAGCAAGAAAATATTTACAAATGATATGACAGGGATTAATATTCAACATACATAAACAGCTCAAACAATACAACATTAAAAAAAGAAACAACCCAACTTAAAAATGGGTAGAAGAACTGAATACACATTTTTCCAAAGAGGAAATACATATGGCCAATGGATACACGAAAAGATGCTCAAAATTGCTAATCATCAGGGAAATGAAAATCAAAACCACAATGAGATATCACCTCACACCAGTCAGAATGGACATCATCAAAAAAATCTACAAACAATAAATGCTGGAGAGGGTGTGGAGAAAAGGGAACCCTCTTGCACTGTTGGTGGGAATGTAAATTGATACAGCCACTGTGGAGAACAGTATGGCGGTTCCTTAAAAAACTACAAATAGAATTAACATACGACCCAGCAATCCCACTACTGGGCATATACCCTGAGCAAACCATAATTCAAAATGAGTCATGTACCACAATGTTCACTGCGGCTCTATTTACAATAGCCAGGACATGGAAGCAACCTAAACGTCCATCAACAGATAAATGGATAAAGAAGATGTGGCATATACATACAATGGAATCTTACTCAGCCTTAAAAAGCAACAAAATTGAGTTATTTGTAGTGAGGTCGAATGCACCTAGAGTTTGTCATACAGAGTGAAGTAAGTCAGAAATGCATAAACAAATACCCTATGCTAACACATATATATGGAATTTAAACAAAAAAAAAGGTCATGAAGAACCTCGGGGCAGGTTGGGAATAAAGACGCAGATCTACTAGAGAATGGACTTGAGGACACGGGGTGGGGGAAAGGTAAGCTGGGACAAAGTGAGAGAGTGGCATGGACATATATACACTACCAAACGTAAAACCGATAGCTAGTGGGAAGCAGCTGCATAGCACAGGGAGATCAGCTCGTGCTTTGTGTCCACCTAGAGGGGTGGGATAGGGAGGGTGGGAGGGAGATGCAAGAGGGAGGAGATATGGGGATATATGTATAGGTATAGCTGATTCACTTTGTTATAAAGCAGAAACTAACACACCACTGTAAAGCAATTATACTCCAATAAAGATGCTAAAAAAAATACATGCACTCCAATGTTCATAGCAACACTATTTACAATAGCCAAGACATGGAAGCAACCTAAATGTCCATCGACAGATGAATAAAGATGTGGTACATATATATATACAATGGAATATTACTCAGCCATAAAAGAGAATGAAATAATGCCATTTACAGCAATATGGATGGACTTGGAGATTATCATACTAAGTGAAGTAAGTCAGACAGAGAAAGACAAATATGATGCCACTTATATGTGGAATCTAAAAAAAAGATACAAAAGAACTTACTTATAAATCACTTTGCTGTACGGCTGAAACTAACACAACACTGTAAATCAACTATACTTCAATTGAAAAATTAAAAATAAAGAAAGAGAAGAAAAAAAGAGGAAAATGGAACACAGAACAGATGGCACAAATAAAAATAGACTCTACTGGTGATTAAAATAAATTGTCTAAACACTTCAATTAAAAGAAATTGTCAAGTCAGATAAATAAGAAAGCACAAGATGACTACCTGCTGTCCATAGAAATATAAATCCTGGGATTGACTAGTTTTTCAATACAGGTTCCTCAATTTCTTAGACTTTGAGGGCTCTGATTAGAGCCTCTAGGTTTTCAGATTATTGCAGTGCGTACAATTTTCTTCAATCAAAGGAAATACTTTTTTTGATAAATTAAACATTGTTTTCTCAATAATAACTATAAAAAAAAGAGCACACACAACAAATGTCAGCGAGGATATGGAGAAAAGGGAACCCTCCTACACGATTCATGGGAATGTAAATTAGTGCAACCACTGTGGAGAACAGTACTCCTGTGTGGAGAGGTTTCTCACAAAACTAAAAATAGAGCGACCGTAGGACTCAGCAATTCCACTACTGGGCATATACCCAGACAAAACTCTAATTCGAAAAGATGCGTGCACCCCTATGTTCATAGCAGCACTATTTACAGTAGCCAAGACATGGAAGCCACCTAAGTGTCCATCAACAGAGGAGTGGATAAAGAAGATGTGGTGCATATATACAGTGGAATACTAGTCAGCCATCAAAAAGAACAAAATAATGCCATTTGCAGCAACATGGATGGACCTAGAAATGATCATACTAAGTGAAGTAAGTCAGAGAAAGACAAATATCACATGATATCACTTACAGGTGGAATCTAAAAAGTGATACAAATGAACCTATCTACAAAACAGAAACAGACTCACAGACATAGAAAACAGACTTATGGTTACCAAAGGGGAAGGGGGGGAAGGATAAATTAGGACTTTGGGATTAACACATACAAACTATTATATACAAAATAGATAAACAAGGACCTACTGTATATCACAGGGAACTATGTTCAATATCTTATAATAACCTGTAAGGAAAAAGAATCTGTAAAAGAATACATAGATATATAAAAGATTATATAAAATATGACTATTATATATAAAATTTTATATATAAAAATGCATACATAAAATATATAAAAGAATATATATATATAAAACTGAATCACTTAGTTCTACACAAGAAACTAACACAACATTGTAAATCAACTATACTTCAATAAAAAAGAAAGATTTGCAATCCAAAGGGGAAAACGATAGAGGTAATTTTGACATGTTGAGGTACAGGGAAGTCATCCTGGCTTCTACATGATTTAATTTGAACTTCAGGCTAACCAAAACAGCATGTTTGCGGCCTATTAAACATGCACTGTACATCTGCTTTAGCCATGAAGGAAAAATACATTTAAAACTCAGAATGGAGTAACTGTGGTTCAGACATCCAAAATGGAGCCAGGTGGCCATTGCTGAGGTGCATTCAGACACATGAAAAGATGCTCAGCACTGCTAATCATCAGGGAAATGCAAACCAAAACCACAACGAGGTATCACCCCACACCTGTCAAATGACCATCACCAAAAAGAACACAAATCACAAATGCTAGGGAGGATGTGGAGAAGAAAGGACCCTCCTATACTGTTGGTGGGAATATGAACCATGGAGAACAGTATGGAGGTTCCTTAAAAAACTAAAAATAGAGCTATCGTACGATCCAGCAATCCCACTGCTGGGCGTATATCCAGACAAAACTAATTCGAAAAGATACACGCACCCCACTGTTCACAGCAGCACTATTCACAATAGCCAGGACATGGAAACAACCTACGTGTCCATTGACAGAGGGAAGGATAAATAAGACACGGTGGTGCATGTGTACAATGGAACATGACTCAGCCATAAAAAGGAATGAAATAATGCCATTTGCAGCAAACTGGATGGACCTAGAGATGATCATACTAAGTGAAGTCAGTCAGACAGGGAAGACAAATACCACGTTACCACTTACATGTGGAATCTAAAGTATGATACAAATGAACTTGCCTATGAAACATAAACAGACTCACAAGAGGATTGGTTGAACGTGGAATCCGTAAACTTTCGACAGGTTGGTGTCGTGACGAAACATGAACCTGAAAACAGATGCCTGCATATATGGCTTTGATTTTTTTCCTTTCACCCATTTGACTGATTTTTTCCTTTCATACATTTTCTATATAAAATGCACACCCCAGGACAAAGCGCCAGTGCCCCCCACCCCTGCCAAGTGCTTGACAGTCACAAACTAAAACAAATCATTTGCATTTTCGTTTACAGACAATGCGTGAATGCCAATGTAAAATGTTTCCCCCGTCCCACCACTTTGCAATTCCAATGATTTGTTGAACTTCTGGAAGTTGCAGCGAAGAGGCTGGTCTTTGTTGTAACAGGGCTGCAGATTTCAAGGGATTACTGTAAGCGTTAGGGATGGACTCTTGACAGCACGATGTAGGAACGGCCCAAAGCAATTTGCACGGCCACATATCCAACAAAGCCCAGAGCTTCTGAGTGAAATCAAAGACAGTGGGATCTCTAGGTCTATCCATGTTGCTGCAGATGGCATTATTTCATTCTTTTTTATGGCTGAGTAATATTCCATTGTATATACGTACCACATATTCTTTATCCATTCCCCTGTCGAAGGACATTTAGGTGGCTTCCATGTCTTGGCTACTGTGAACATTGCTGCTGTGAACATAGGGGTGCTTGCACCTTTTGGGGTTACAGTTTCCAACTGGAATTTTAAAACTCTTTTAAACGTCTTTTGGGAAGAAGAAAGGAAGTTAAAGCAATCACCGTTTCGGAACACTGGAATGTTATCTTTCTGAATTATGGTTTTCCCCAGGTATAGAGTGAAGTAAGTCAGAAACAGTAAAACGAATGTCATATATTCGTTTAATGCATATGTGTGGGATCTAGAAAAATGGTACAAATGAACCTATTTGCAAAGCAGAAATAGACACAGACGTAGAGAACAAACGTATGGACACCAAGGGAGGAGAGGGAGTGGGATGGATTGAGAGATTGGGATGGATATATGTACAATACTGTGTATGAAGCAGAGGTTTAGTGAGGGCCTACTGTATTGCACAGGGAGAAAAATAGAAGGTACAGTATGTTTGCAGGACATATATTAACCTTAAAAATGCATTCCAATATACACTGGGTGCAGACCAATGCTGTTCGATACCACTTATATGACGGACCTGAAACAGTCAAATTCATGAAGTCAGAAAGTACACTGGTGGATGCCGGGGCCGGGGGGTGGGGGAATGTGCAGTTAATGTTTGATGGGGACAGAGTTTCAGTTTGGGAAGCTGAAAAATTCGGGAGGTGAGGGTTGTACAATAATGTGAATGTACTTAGTGCTACTGAGCTGTGCAGTTAAATGTGGTTAAAATAGGATGTTTTGGGCTTCCCTAGTGGCGCAGTGGTTGGGAGTCCGCCTGCCGACGTGGGGGACACGGGTTCGTGCCCCGGTCCGGGAAGATCCCACATGCCGCGGAGCGGCTGGGCCCGTGAGCCATGGCCGCTGAGCCTGCATGTCTGGAGGCTGTGCTCCGCAACGGGAGAGGCCCCAGAAGTGAGAGGCCCCAGAAGTGAGAGGCCCGCGTACCGCCAAAAAAACCCCGATGTTTTATATTATATGACTTTGACAATAAATAATAAGTTAAAAGAAATTTTTAAAGGACAGTTGGATCACGGCCCCTTCAAATGTGCTCGTGTAACAATTCATTCGATGGAAGGCGCATTTCCCCTGGAGGTCACCCCGCTCCATTGTAATGAGTGATAAGGACTTTTCCGTGGCTACATTGGCTTTCCTCTGATACATCCACCCCTTCTAATCCTTTCTGCAAGCCCAAAGCAAATGACCGTTGTCTCCATTCTGCAGACGAGAAAACTGACGTTTGGTGATGTTGAGGGTCTCCAAGAAGGCAGCCCAGCTACAGAGGCAGCAAAGCAAGAACTAGGATTGCAGGCCATGAGATGCCAAGGCCCACGCTCTCTCCACGACTCCGGAACATTTTATTACTTTCTCCTTCCGTCCAGCGGAGAAATGACACCACACATGAGTACCACATGCTGTGAAATGGGTCACCGTGGATAGTACAATAGAACTGCACATTATTAAAAGTGTACGTGGGGGAACAGGATGCAGTAAGAGGTGTGGAGATCAGAGATGAGTTTTAATTAACATTGCTTTGCAACCAGGACCGATCCTGGCAGCCTTCCTGGCATCGCCTGATGCCCGGGGAGTCAGGCTCCTTCGGCGAGATTGCTTTGAACCATCAAGGGAAGCTGCAAACCAGCTGAAAAATGGGATAGAATCCCCTCAGCATCACTTAGGAGTCTGTTCAAAGCTGTCGCTCTCAGGATCCTTTGAAACCAGCACGGGGTAGACGCTGGGAAGCTAAGAACAGTCCTTTTCTAATGGAAACACCCGAAGAATGGCACACTAGGGTTCTACCTGCAGTGTCCCCAAGGCTAGGAAGTGTCCCCATAATTCAACAGCTCTCTTTTTCCAAATATGACAGGGCAAGGGAGTCGTGGTGAGGAAGGAAATGGAACTGGAAACAAAGGCAAGGTCAGAATCCCACGGTCCGTTCACCGAAGCATCCTTATCCGTGCCCGTTCTCAGAAGAGGTCCTGCAGCATTTCCAAACCGGCTCCTCAAACACTATTGTCACAGCCTCTCCCCCCGCCAGCATCTCTCACCCACAGAAGTGTTGTTTATTTCTCTGGTCGTAAAAGTCACACAGGGAGATGCAAGCATCTGTCTGAACCTTCTCAGGGGTCCCACCACGGGGCACCTGATGTCTGTCACCTGCTGCTCAGGTGTTCGGCGGGCTCCCAGCCATAGGATGACGTAATGTCCCACGGTCCATCTTCTGCTGGTTTAGCCATCAGGAAAATGAACACGCTCTCAGCACTGGGAAGTGCTTTTAGTTACACAACGCCTACCGCAGAATGTCACTGATGGGACAAACCCACGCCATTAGGGAGGGGTCACCCCTGTGACGGTCTCCCTGTGCCCACCCCATCTGTGGCTGAGTGTTCCCAGCTCTGGGCAGCATGGCGACCAGAGAGACACCTGCATCCTCTCCATCCACAGCACGACCGCAGCCTCCATCCACCAACGTTGATTTTAAGCTGCTTGGGTCCAGGGAACATGCCACGCTTCCGAGACAGGCTCTTCTTTATGCAGCTAGGAGACAGGCGCTCATGACAGTTAAGGGGGGGGGGGGGTCCAGTTCCCCACGTGATCTAGCATGGCTCCAAACCACCTTTTATAAGGAGCTGTGAACAAGAGTGTCTGCAATTAAGACGGGCTCCCTCTGGGTTTCTCATGCCACCAGATCCTTACACAGCTCTGAAACCTCACAGATAAGGGGGTCATCATTTCCACCCTAGTGAACGGCTCTGTCCTGGGGTTGGCATCAGTGACGGCCCAGCAACCTTTCGTTAATGCAGAAACGGACTTTCCACTCCCTGTGGGTCATCGCCTGCTCCACAGTCCCGGCGGGGAGGGAAGGATCCTTCCCCGCCGATGTATCTGGGGTGCTCTCTGCTTTGGGTGGATGAGTGAAGACCGCTGGGTCTCTGGGATTTCAGAGCCTTCTTCTTGTTTGTCGTCTCCCAGTCATGGTGACGCAAGCAACGGATTTCATAACAAAGGTAAATGGAGGAAAAATGCCTGTATCCACAGGGAACAACAATATTAGAATTCAGAAGTGGGAGAGAGCACAGGGAACCTTGAGAAAAAGTTCAAATAAAAGGAGAACGTGTTCTTAGAGACACAGTCTTCTGAGCAGGAGAAACTTGTGTGCGTCTCACGCTGGTCACAATGGCCATCGTCAAAAAGTCTACAAATAGGGCTTCCCTCGTGGCGCAGTGTTTGAGAATCTGCCTGCTAATGCAGGGGACACGGGTTCGAGCCCTGGTCTGGGAGGATCCCACATGCCGCGGAGCAACTAGGCCCGTGAGCCAGAACTACTGAGCCTGCGCGTCTGCAGCCTGTGCTGCACAACAACAGAGGCCGCGACAGTGAGGCCCGCGCACCGTGATGAAGAGTGGCCCCCGCTCGCCGCAACCAGAGAAAGCCCTCGCACAGAAACGAAGACCCAACACAGCAAAAATATAAATTAATAAACTCCTACCCCCAACATCTTAAAAAAAAAAGTCTACAAATAACAAATGCTGCAGAACGAAAGAAAATATTGGCAAATGATGCAACCAACAAGGGTTTAATTTCCAAAATATACAAATAGCTCACACAACGCAAGAACAACAACAACAAAAAACAATCAAAAAACGGGCAGAATTTGTTGTAGAGCTGGTTTGGTGGTGCTGAACTCTCTCAGCTTTTGCTTGTCTCTAAAGCTTTTAATTTCTCCATCGAATCTGAGTGAGATCCTGGCTGGGTAGAGTAATCTTGGCTGCAGGTTCTTCCCTTTCATCACTTTAAATATGTCCTGCCACTCCCTCTGGCTTGCAGAGTTTCTGCTGAAAGATCAGCTGTTAACCTCATCGGGATCCCCTGTATGTTACTTGTTGCTTTTCACTTGCTGCTTTTAATATTTTTCCTTTGTATTTAATTTTTGATAGTTTGATTAATGTGTGTCTTGGTGTGTTTCTCCTTGGATTCATCCTGTATGGGACTCTTTACACTTTCTGAACTTGACTATTTCCTTTCCTGTATTAGGTAAGTTTTCCACCATAATCTCTTCAAATATTTTCTCAGTCCCTTTCTTTTTTCTCTTCTTCTTCTGGGACTCCTGTAATTCGAATGTTGGTGCGTTTAATATTGTCCCAGAGTTCTCTGAGACTGTCCTCAACTCTTCTCATTCTTTTTTCTTTATCCTGCTCTGCAGTAGTTATTTCCACTATTTTATCTTCCAGGTCACTTATCCGTTCTTCTGCCTCAGTTATTCTGCTATTGATCCCTTCTAGAGTATTTTTAATTTCATTTATTGTGTTGTTCATCACTGTTTGTTTGCACTTTAGTTCTCCTAGGTCCTTGCTAAAGGTTTCTTGTATTTTCTCCATTCTATTTCCAAGATTTTGGATCATCTTTACTATCATTCTGAATTCTTTTTCAGGTAGACTGCCTATTTCCTCTACATTTGTTTGGTCTGGTGGGTTTTTACCTTACTCCTTCATCTGCTGTGTGTTTCTCTGTCTTCTCATCTTGCTTAACTTACTGTGTTTGGGGTCTCCTTTTCACAGGCTGCAGGTTCGTAGTTCCCGTTGTTCTTGGTGTCTGTCCCCAGTGGCTAAAGTTGGTTCAGTGGGTTGTGTAGGCTTCCTGGTGGAGGGAACTAGTGCCTGTGTTCTGGTGAATGAGGCTGTATCTTGTCTTTCTGCTGGGCAGGACTACACCCAGTGATGTGTTTTGGGGTGTCTGTGACCTTATGGCATCTAAAAAAAAAATGGTTCTGAAGAACCTAGGGGCAGGACAAGGATAAAGACGCAGACGTAGAGAATAGACTTGAGGACACAGGGAGGGGGAAGGGTAAGCTGGGACGAAGTGAGAGAGTGACACGGGCATATACACACTACCAAATGTAAAATAGATAGCTAGTGGGAAGCAGCCACATAGCACAGGGAGATCAGCTCGGTGCTCTGTGACCACCTAGAGGGGTGGGATAGGGAGGGTGGGAGGGAGGGAGACGCAAGAGGGAGGAGATATGGGGATACATGTATATGTATAGCTGATTCATTTTGTTATACAGCAGCAACTAACACACCATTGTAAAGCGATTATACTCCAATAAAGATGTTAAAAAAAAAAAAATGGGCAGAAGACCTTAACAGACATATAGGTCCAGAGAAGACATCCAGATGGCCAACAGGCACAGGAAAAGAGGCTCAACATTGCTAATTATTAGAAAAATACACATCAAAACTACAAGGAGGTATCAACCTCACACTCGTCAGAATGGGCATCATTAAAAAGTCTACAAACAATAGGTGCTGGAGAGGGTGTGGAGAAAAGGAAGCCCTCCTACCCTATTGGTGGGAATGTAAGTTGGTGCAGCCCCTATGGAGAACAGTACGGAGGTTCCTTAAAAAACTAAAAATACAGCTACCATATGATCCAGCAATCCCACTCCTGGGCATGTGTCAGGAAAAGACAAAAACTCTAATTCAAAAAGATGCATACACCTGATATTCACAGGAGTACCATTTATAACAGCCAGGACACGGAAGCCACCTAAACGTCCATCGACAGAGGAATGGATAAATACGATGTGGCACATATATACAGTGGAATATTACTCAGCCATAAAAAAGAATGATATAATGCCATTTGCAGCCACACGGATGGACCTAGAGATGATCATACTAAGTGAAGTAAGCCAGAGAAAGACAAATAGCATATGATATCACTTATATGTAGAATCTAAAATATGACACAAATGAACGTATCTACGAAGCTGACTCACAGACATAGAGAACAGACTTGTGGTTGCCAAGGGGCAGGGGGGTGGGGGAGGGATGGAGTGGAAGGTTGGGATTAGTAGATGTAAACTAGTATATATAGGATGAATACACAACAAGATCCTCCTGTATAGCATAGGGAACTCTACTCAATATTCTGTGATAAACCAAAATAGGAAAGAATATGAAAAAAATATATATATATATAATTATAACTGAATCACTTTGCTGTACTCCTGAAACAACATAGTAAATCAACTGTACTTCAATAAAAAAAAATTTTTTTTTTTTTTTGAAGATTTATGGGTGGATCCCTGGCTGAACACACTCTCTACACACAGCTAACCGCAGGCAGATGTGGCCAAACTTTCCACAGCACACCTGGTGGAATTACACCTCCAAGAATCTCCCTTGGAATCTAAGGTTCCCAAAAGCCACCTTAGGACACTCAGTGCTTTCTTCATTTTTTTACATTAATTTTTATTGTTGTATAGTTGATTTACAAGGTTGTGTTTCTTTTCTTCATTTTTATATTCGTTTCTCTGTTTATCAAAGTCCAGCAGGGCCAAGCTGCACCTGGTTATCCAGAATTGCGTTTAGCCGTCTTCCCGGAACCTACTTATACCTTTACAAAGTGGATGCCTGTCCACCATGAATTATCCTCGTCAGCATCAACAGTCTCACCCAGACTCCCAACATGTCCTCCGTGGCTGAATTCTATGTTACTTGGCTACTACCATTCCGTGGAAGGTGTGTTCCTTACCGCAAATCCTTCCGACCCCCAATGTTCTGTGACGTCTCCTCAGTGCACGTTACATTGTTCATCGCAACATCTACGGCCAGAACCACCATTCCCATAACCGCTTTGAACGCTCAAAGTCAAGCTCTCAGAGGCTCACAAATGTCTTTTCAGAGATTCACACAAAGGAGAGCAACCCTCGTGGCAATATGCTCGCAAGCATTTCTAATTTGCCAACGGGCCTCCAGGCCAAGACGGGAAACTCTGGAATACAAAGTGAGTGTCCCGTAGGGTCCGTTTTGGCCCAGGATGCCTGGTTCCCATAGAAACAAGTCTAGTCCACCCCACTTGCGGCATGGGAGACCCCAGTTCCAACGTGCGTGATCTGACCAGCTATCATAGCATCAGGGCCCCCTTCCTGGAGTTTTAGACTTTCAGTGTGACAAGTGTAGAGAAATGTGTATTTATATCATGCTGGCAGCCAACCGACCTCTTCTGTTTCACTTTCCCCACTTTTTCTGGAAGCCACTTGCATGTGGAAGGTCCTCCCAGGATCCCTAGAGGCTTCCAGGCGGCCCGAATGGAGTGATGGTTTACAAGACAAGGGCATTGAAAGCAATGAGCTTCCGAATGAGGTTTGGTTCCCGCAGGGCTCGGGAGGCTACTGGGACTCGCACACCTTCTTCTTTCTCTCCCAGCTGCTTCAAAAACATTTCTTAACAACCACAATAAAAAACAGAACTACCATATGATCCAGCAGTCCCACTCCTGGGCATATACCTGGAGAACACCGTAATTCCAAAAGACACATGCACTCGCATGTTCATAGCAGCACTATTTACAATAGCCAGGACATGGAAGCAACCTAAGTGTCCACCAGCAGAGGAATGGATAAAGGAGATGTGGTACATACATACAGTGGAAAACTACTCAGCCACAGAAAGGAACAAAACTGTGCCATTTGCAGAGATGTGGCTGGACCTACAGACTGTCATACAGAGTGAAGTCAGAAAGAGAAAAGCAAATATCGGATATTAATGCATATATGTGGAATCCAGAAAAATGGTAGAGGAACCTATTTGCAAAGCAGAAATAGAGACACAGACGTAGAGAACAAACGTATGAACACCGAGGGGGGAAAGGGGAATGGGATGAATTGGCAGATTGGGATTGACATATATACACTACTATGTATAAAACAGATCACTAACGAGAACCTGCTGTACAGCACAGGGAACTCTACTCACTGCTCTGCAGTGACCTAAATGGGAAGGAAATCCAAAAAGGAGTGGACATATGGATACGTATGACTGATTCACTTTGCTATACAGCAGAAACTAACACAACATTGTAAAGCAACTCTACTCCAGTAAAAAATTAGAATATGTATATATAAATAAAAAGAAAATTTAAAAACGGAATTAATAAAGAGAGCCCACTGAGGAGGAAAAAAACTGAGTTTTTTAAATGGGCAAAGAACATGAACAGGTATTTCTGCAAAGAAGATATGCCAATGGCCAATAAGCACATGAAAAGATGCTCAACATCACTAACGGTTAGAGAAACGCAAATCGAAAGCACAGTGAGACACCACCCACACCCACTGGGATGGCTATAAACAGAAACAAAAGCAGAAAATAACAAGCGTGGGTGAGGCTGTGAAGGAAAGGAGCCCTCCTACGCTGCTGGTGGGGACTGATACAGCCGCTATAGAGGACAGTATGGAGGGTCCTGAAAAAGTTAAAAATAGAGCTACCGTACAACCCAGCAATCCCACTTGTGGTACTTATCCAAAGGAATGGAAAGCAGGGTCTCGAAGAGACACTTGCACGCCCGGTTCATAGAAGCCTTATTCACAAAGGTGGAAACAATCCAACTGCCCATCCATGGATGGATGGATGAAGTGTGGTCCATCCACACAATGGAATGGTATTCAGTCATAAAAAGGCAGGAAACGCTGACACCGGCTACAGCGTGGATGAAGCGTGAGGCCATCGTGCTCAGTGAAAGAGGCCACACACAGAAAAACACATAGTGTGTGACTCCATTTACAGGAAATGCCCAGAACCCGCAAATCCCTGGCCACAAAGAAAACTGGGTGCCGGGGCCAGGGGAGGGGAAGAGGGGACTTAGTGTTTCATGGGGACAGAGTTTCAGTTTTGCACAAGGAAAGGAGTTCCGGAGAGGATCGTGGTGATGTCTGCACGACAGTGTGAATGGACTTAACGCCACTAAACACTTAAAAAGGGTTAAAAGGGTGCATTTCATGCTTTGTCTATTTCACTACAATAGAATGGTTTTTATTAAAAAGTTTCACACACACATCCTAGGCCTTCCTTTGCTCCAATAAAACTGAAAGTTGGCATGATTTCTTCAACCTCGAGTAAAAAAGAAGGGGGAAAAAATGAAGGAGGGATGACACACACTAGAAAGAAAGAAGAGGGAAGAACACTGATGTGTGCGTGGGCAACCCGCCCCCCGCCCCGGGGTTCTCCTCCCGGGGGCAGGGATCACATCTTACTAAAAGCGCTATTTGCCTTGTATTCCATGGCTTTCGCTCTGTGGGTACCCCGGGAAGTTTCTGAGCAACAGGACAGACCCGAGTTAAGATTTAATGAGCCATTTATATGCGTGTCTCTTTCCAACGGTTGCTGTAACGACAGCGCACCCTCAAGGCTCAATGATGCATATTTATTATCTCACAGGTCTGGGGGGTCAGAAGCCCCACAGAGCTAAGACCCCCGGTGTCAGCGGGGCTGGTGCCTTTTCGAGGCGCCAAGGGAGAACCTGTCTCTTGCACTTTCCGGCTTCTACAGACCACCCACATTGCTTGGCTCCGTGGTCCCCTCCCCCATCCTCGAGTCCCGCAGAGGGTGGTCCTACCTCCCTCACATCACATCACTCCGCCCCTCGTTCTCCCTCCCTCGCCCGCTTTGAAGGACGCTGTGCTTACACTGAGCGCATCCGGATAATCCAGGATCATCTCCGTCTTAAGGTCAGCTCACGACCAACCTTAGCTCTACCTGCTACCGTAATTCCCCTTTGCCACGTGAGGGAACATGCCCACCTGCTCTGGGGATGAGGAATTAGGGATTGGACATCTGCGGGGGTCATTTTTCTGCTGGCCACACACGGTCAAAAAGGGACGTAGTGGGGACCCAGACCCGTATCCTCCGACAGAATTCACGTCGCAGTTAATTTTCCACCAAAGTTTTCTATAAACTGTCGTGATTCCCTCCTTCCTCCCGGTGGGCACGTCAAAGAATTGAACAAGGCTTGACAGACAGCTGGGCTTTTATTTTTCTAAAATAAATAAAATCAAACCTAGAGTCTTGTCTCTTCTAAAACATGGATTCAGACAAACTCACGCCACTAAAAATAAACGGTGTTGGGGGGAAATAAAGCCTAGGTGACTGCTCTTCTCCCGAATACTTTCTCCTGGAATCCACAGCCCTGGCGCCCACCTCGGGCTGTGATGCCGGGAGCAGAGCCCTTGACGTGGTTTTGTGATCTCCTCACAGACAAGGAGCTAAGGTGCTTCCCAGGGAACTGAGTCACGCCTGCTTCTACCAGGGCTTCCTGGAAGACACGCTCTCACTTTTATTTTGTTTGGGTTTTTGGTTTGGTTTTTTAATGTTTATTCATTTATTTATTTTTGGCCACACCGCGCGGCGTGTGGGATCTTAGTTCCCCAACCAAGGAGTGAACCTGGGCCCTCAGCAGTGAGAGCAGCGAGTTCTAACCACTGGACCGCCGGGGAGTTCCCTGCTTGGTTTTAAATATCAAAATTTTGTGTTTTTGGTATTTAGTTTCAGTGGTTTAGGGATAATTTAAGAGGTTATATGCTAGGGCTTCCCTGGTGGCGCAGTGGTTGAGAGTCCGCCTCCCAATGCAGGGGGCACGGGTTCGTGCCCCGGCCCGGGAGGATCCCACGTGCCGTGCAGCAGCTGGGCCCGTGAGCCATGGCCGCTGGGCCTGCGCGTCCGGAGCCTGTGCTCCGCAACGGGAGAGGCCCGCGTACCGGGGTGGGGGGGAAGAGGTTATATGCTATATGACGATTTTATGTTATATATTATATGCTGTTGTGTATGTTATGCTATGCCAGTCATGTCATTTATATATAATGGCAATTGTATGCTATGACGTACACTGAGTGTCATGTTATATGTTGATTACATGTTGTGGTATGTACTACGTGTTGTCAGCTATAATGTCCTCTTATGTATCAATCATAATGGCAACTATGATACGACATATACTTTGTACGTCATGTCATATGTTAATTACATGTTATGACATGTTGTGTCAGTTATAATATAATTGCCATTATGATATATAACATGACAAGATATGTTATAGGTCAAGCATAACGTCATGGTAACAATGACATATGAGATATAACATGACATAACATTTGTTATAAGTCAAATCTATGTCACATGTCACATTAAAACAATCATTTCTGGGACGAAGTGAGTGGCATGGACATATACACACTACCAAATGTAAAATAGATAGCTAGTGGGAAGCAGCCGCATAGCACAGGGAGATTAGCTCGGTGCTTTGTGACCACCTAGAGGGGCGGGATAGGGAGGGTGGGAGGGAGAGGTAAGAGGGAGGAGATATGGGGATATATGTATACGTATAGCTGATTCACTTTGTTATAAAGCAAAAACTAACACACCACTGTAAAGCAATTATCCTCCAAGAAAGATGTTATAAAACAAGATCATTTGATACATGCATATTCTGAAATAATTACTGTGATAATACTTAACATCTCCAACCCTTCATATAATTACCATTTCGTTTTCTTAGTGAGAACACTTAGAAATTGCTAAAGAGAGTAGATCTTAAGTATGTAATACAGCACTGTTAACTAGAGCCCGATTCAAGAGGACGCAGTGCACAAAACGCAGCAGTTTTTAATTCAAAGACATGACATAAGGGAGGACTACAGCCGCGCTCTCTGGACTGAGCAGTGCCACTTGTGGGAATGAACAATTCCGTGCTGTGCTTGGGCGATGCCCTGTGAGGAAGTAAAGCATTTATGTGGAAGGGGGGTGTTTTACTTGCTAAAATCATTTTACTTTGCGTTAATTAACGCCACTTTCTTGATACAGATACTTGCCCGTATTTTGAACATGGTGAGGCAAAATGATGCTCGTTATCTGGGAAGAAGGGAGGGAGGGGGGAGGGAGGGGAGGGAGGAGGGAGGGAGGAGGGAGGGAGGAGGGAGGGAGGAGGGAGGGAGGAGGGAGGGAGGAGGGAGGGAGGGGGAGGGAGAGGGAGGGAGGAGGGAGGGAGAGGGAGGGAGAGGGAGGGAGGAGGGAGGGAGGAGGGGGGGGAGGGAGGGGAGGGAGGGGAGGGAGGGGAGGGAGGGGAGGGAGGGGAGGGAGGGGGGAGGGAGGGAGGGAAGAGGGAGGAGTAAAGTAACAAAGAGAGCAGATATTCCAAGCGTCAGCTGTTCATGGCGGGGTCCCTGGTAAGGTGGAGCGTTCAAATAGTTTAGCCAAAGAAGATGCCTTAAAATGTTTCCATCTTGCAAATATTTGACAAATTGCTATAACTGAAGAAACACTGACGGAAATGACAAAATACTACGTCTCATTTATCAGATCGCCAAAGGTCTAACCATCTGGTGATGTGCGGGTCTGGGGGAGATGTGGGAAAAGGGGCCATTTTAGTACCTCTTCACGACAGTGCTCATTGGTGCCACGGGCACCACAAAGGCAAGTCGGCAGCCACTAGTGAAACAACTCATGCATATTTGAGAAGATACCACAGAGACACATCTTAAGGCCGAGATGAAATGCCCATGCTTACTGGTATAAGAGGAGGAAAGATGATACCAATTAACAATAAGATTGGTACCATATGAGATCAGCAAAAAGCCGCAACACCACCTGTTGGTCAGGACGTGAATGAATTCGACCTGCATATACTTCCGGCGGGGGTGTAAACTTAGACCAAATCCTGAGAATCCCAGGTGCAAAGCTTACATTCACACACCCTGGAAACGAGTTCAGTTTCAGGTCTGCACCCCAGAAGCAGGCTCGCACACACATTCCAAGACACAACTATCCACGTCCACATGACTTGTGCTGGAAAAACCCAGAACCAAGCCCAAACTCTGGCATCCACTGCCCGTATCATGTCCAGGGATAACTGCCGTGTATTTAACATGAAACACACACGCGCGGGCAACTTCTGCAAAGACAACCCAAAACCTGTGAACAAATGTCTTTCACGGGTGGGGTAGTGGGCCCACAGGTGTGTCCTGGGACCCACTTTTAATTTCCATATTAGTAGCCTTGGGCTCTGAGTTTTTTTTTTTACTCCAATGTATTAATAGCTTTAAAAGAATAAACAGCAATTTAACTTACAAGTCTCTTAATTACCGCTGACAAAGACGTTCTGTAAATATTAACACAGCAAACAAGAAAGCCGAAGAGATGTAATGCAGTTCATTTTTGCAAGCTAATCAACTGACCTTTAAAATCAGTTGAAACAACTATCACATAGATTTAAATTTGCTCGACACACAAACCTACACGCGCACACACACTTTTCCTGAATGCAAATAATCTCAATAGCCGATCCCCAAACGTGGACTATTGTCTGAGGGATGGACAATTGCACGAACACACATGAAACCTCTCATCCTGCAGTTCCTGGTTCCTGATATCTGGTATGTCGCCCGTCCTAATGCAGTCCACTGATCCCGTCTTCAGCTGCCCCACTTTCTCTAAGGAGGGGACCCCGCCAACACACTCGTCATAGATCCTTCAGGAGAACAGACAGGATAGAAAATCTGTCTCGTGTCCTGCGCTGTCAGAGTTTGGCCAAACCCATCAGGTAGTAGGAGCGATTGCTGCATCTCTGCTACAGGTGATGACGGTCCCGCCCCTGAGCGCAGAGACTGCGGTAGACGGGGTTTCCCGACGGTCACGTGGCTCTGCTGCTTGTCTCTCAGCACAGAGCTGGCATCGCTGGGCGCCTGACCGGGGCTGCTTCGGGTCCCAGCGCCACCCGTGGGCCAAGGGCGCTGCTCCTCTCACTTTCTGTGTCCTGCTGTCTTGCCCTTTTTGCTCTTTCAGTGCTTCCTTCTCCCCTTTGATGTTAACTCCCCAGCAGCTGTCAGCTGGGCAGCTCTAGGGCAGAAGCGGCAAAGGGACAGCCAGCTCACGCGTGACCCAACCAATCCCCTCGTCCTCCTGGGCTCACGTGCAGGAAGGGAGGCCCCTGTTCCACCAGTGACACATACAGGAACATGACGGATGCCCCTCTAGACCTCGGAAGCGTCCACACGTGCCCCTTCCTACACTCTTCCCACTTTGCCTGCTTTGCCCCACTGCCTGGCAACTTTGCTGTCACGAGACTGGAATCTATTTGTTGCAGCTACTCGACTCTGACATGCATTCCTACCCCTTACAGAAAACACATGTTTCAATGAAATACTAAAACACTCCAAAAGGGATTCCGGGATTCAGGAAGACAACGCCACACACCCCTAGGTCATCCATCCGGGGTCTAACCAGGAACAGGACATGAAGGCTCAGTAAGGCACTGACACAGGCTCGAAGCCGGCCTGCCCTCCGGCTCCTGAAGGCCCATCGCTTCCCCTGATGCCGAGACCACCTCGCGGGGTGCAGACGCCAGCCCACCAGCTGACGGGGTGCGTTTCTCTGCGGTTCTCAGCTGCTCCCTTGGCCGTGCCCCATGGGGGCTGCACTTACCTTTCTCCCCCGCATTTGCCATCTGGCCTCTGGAAATAATAACAAGAAAGGTGGATGACCCAAGACGCTATTGCCAGGTGAGTCCTCAAAGCCTTCCGTGAAAAATACAGCCATTGGACAAACTGCTGTTTATATAAAATAAACAAGGTCCTACTGTAGAGCACAGGGAACTGTATGTAATATCCTGTGATAAACCATCATGGAAAGGAAAATGAAAAAGATATACTTATAACGGAATCCCTTTAATGTACACCTGAAACACATTTTTAAGTCAACGACACTTCAATAAAAAAAAGTACAGCCGTTGGAACACCATGTTCTTCCTCCATCTCCAAATATTTACTTTAATTTGGTGTTTTTCTTCTGTTCGGTAGCTTTCTCAAGGAGAACCAAATGTTGAAAACGAATGGACCAAGAGACACGGACCAGAAGGTCTTCATTCCATGTTAATTTTCCCCAGGGCTGTTTCCATCACTAAACAAAACGTACTTGGACACGATGCATTCGGAGTTTAGTCATACCCCATTATTTTGTTTGAAAACGCATCAGTGGCCATGTGGGAAGTAAACAGAGCTGCCTTTCCCTAGTTGTCACTGTTTAAAATAATTCTGCATAATGTGAATGACTTTATTTCAGCAACACCAACAGCCCTAGCACCAGGTGCAGTGTTGGAAAGCATCAAACAAATGGAATAGAAATGTCATCTCTATTATTTTATGCCCACATATCGAAAGACGATTAGCCTCTACCTGCCTCAAAAACGGATTCTTCATCAGTAACATGACAAGTTTGGAAGAAACTCACTAGATGCTCGATGTTTGTGGTAAAAACCACATCACATGTATATACTGTGGGTGGGAATGTAAAGTGCTGCAGCCACTGTGGAGAACAGAATGGAGATGCCTCAGAAAATAAACTACAAAAGAGAGTGGCCATATGGTCCAGCAATCCCACTCCTGGGCATGTATCTGGGAAAAAATTCTAATTAGAAAAGATACATGCACCCCAATGTTCATAGCAGCGCTAGTCACAATAGCCAAGACATGGAAACAACCTAAATGACCATCAACAGATGAACGGATAAAGAAGATGTGGTGCATATATACAATGGGATATGACTCAGCCATAAAAAGAAAAGAATGAAATAATGCCATTTGCAGCAACACGAATGGACCTAGAGGTGATCAGACTAGGTGAAGTCAGAAAGACAGATATCACGATATGACTTCTATGTGGAATCTAAAAAAATACAACCAATTAGTGAATATAACAAAGCAGAAGCAGAGTCACAGATACAGAGAACAAACTAGTGGTTCCCAGTGGGGAGAGGGAGGGGGGAGGGGCAAGATGGGCGGGGCTTTAAGAGATACACACTTACATATAAAATAAGCTACTAGGATATACTGTACAGCACAGGGAGTACAACTAATATTTTGTAATAACTATAACTGGACTCTAACATTTAACAATTGTGACTCACTATATTGTATAACAATACCATATGCCAAATATACATCAATAAAAAAATTTTTAAAAGATAAAAAATGACAATGTGAAATCTACCACTAACCACACACGTATATTACTGATGTACACATATATAAACCACCACTTGTATATATACTTATTTATATATAATTATATGCGCATATAGTCTGTACACACATTACGTGTGCACAATTTTCAAAATAGCATTTCCTACTAGATCAAGAAGCTGGATGCGGGCTTCCCTGGTGGCGCAGTGTAAAGAATCTGCCTGCCAATGCAGGAGACACGGGTTCGAGCCCTGGTCCGGGAAGATCCCACATGCTGCAGAGCAAGCCTGTGTGCCACAACTACTGAGCCTGCGCTCGAGAGCCCGTGAGCCACAAACACTGAGCCTGCATGCCACAATTACTGAAACCCACGCACCTAGAGCCCGTGTTCTGCAAAAAGAGAAGCCACCACAATGAGAAGCCCGTGCACCACAATGAAGAGTAGCCCCCGCTCGCTGCAACTAGAGAAAGCCTGCACGCAGCAACAAAGACCCAACACAGCCAAAAATAAATTAAAAAAAAAAAAAAGCTGGATAGAAACAGGGAAATTGAGCTTATGACATATATTACATTTTTCCAATAGGAACATATTAAGAAACGACTACCATACATAAAAGAATACTAAGAAGGATAAAAACCATAAACAATCCACCGACAATTAGTTTTGAATCATGAGATGTAGGGATTTCACAAGAAAGGATGACCCTAATAAAGGATGGAACGAGGTGAGTTTGGCTTTGCCGGTCCAGGAGCACGGACTAATCTGGTTCTCCTCTGTGATACTCCTCTTTCCCCATAATCTATGCATAACCCATGAATGACCAAATCAGGGGAAGACAGAAGCATAGACCCATGAAAAGCAAACCAACTCAGATGAACAGAATGGCATGTAATAGAAACGCCCAATTCGTAGGAAAAACTAAGGTTTCAGGAGTCATTTCATTGGGATTTTGGTAACACTTTTGATGCCGGCTATAAAATTGAGGTGCATGATAAATTCAGGTTCACTGGGGAAAGCACATGAGGACCAGTGCACCCCCAACGGAGAAGGGGACATAGTCACAGTGAAAAGACGGGTCTACATACATACGCAGGGGTGTGGTTGTATCTGGTTGTGTTAAATTGTCCCTTTATGTGCTATAGGCTGAACTATCCCCTCCAAATTCACGTGAAGTCCTAGCCCCCAGGACCTCAGAATGTGACACTATTTGGAGATAAGGTCTTCAAAGAGGGGATGACGGTAAACTGAGATCATTAGGGTGGGTCCTGATCCCATAGGACAGGTTTCCTTATAAGAAGAGGAGATTAGGACACAGACGAGCAGAGAGGGACGACCCTGTGAGGACACGGGGAGGAGAGGCCATCTACAAGCCCAGGAGAGAGGCCTCAGGAGGGACCAGCCCTGCTGACGCCTGGATCTCAGATTCCAGCCTCCAGGACTGAGAGAGATACATGCGTGCTCTTTAAAAGCGCCCCCAGTCTGGGGCATTTTATGGCAGCCAGAGCAAACAGATACGTCACGATTTTACAAATGTTTTTAAAAATTATAGCAATCAGCACACCTGCAGGTTCCATAAGCAATTTGTGGAATACACCAGCAAACTTCATTTTAGGGTCAATAAAAAACAAATTGCGATTTAAGTGTGAAAAATTGAGTTATGGGATAAACTTTTAAAGCACCATTAAGACACGATAGAATACATTTGCACAGGTACACGCCCTGCAAGCAATCCCATGCTAAGGTCACATTTCTGTGATCTGTATTCGAATCAAAAAGCATTCGTATCTTTTGGCCCCAAGATGTCCATACGAATGCTCACAGCTTGCAACATCACTAACCGACACCACATGGCAAACTCAGTGGGAAAGGACGACGCAAAACCAGCCGGGAGGTGAGAATAAGCATGGTGGCATCCACAACCGGCTGTATACAATCACCGCACTGACATCCAGAACCGACTGTATACAATACCCATGATGCCCCTTCCTGAAATTTGGGGAACTGCAGTTGAGATGGGCTGGGAGCTGGGACCTGTTGCTGCAGGGCTTGCACCTGGACACACCTCTCCTCCAGCAGCAAGATACAAAGAAACTAGAAGGGACTAAAAATAACCGCACACAGCTGTGGGAAATTACAAACAATAAGATACAAAAAGACCAAACCCCAACTGCCATTTCTGAGGTGTTGGAGCAAAAGCAGGGTCCTGCGCGTGATTCCTGCGCACAGCACCACCGAGGGGTGGGCAGACCCCCTAAGCCATCCCTCCATCCCAACCCACCCAATTACTCCCACCCTCAGCCCATTAAGGAACCAGCTCAGGGAATGAGCAAAGCACCTGTTACTTGTTTTCACCCCCTCCCGCTGCAGGACAAGTCCCAAGACAGCCACCCCTGAATTCCTCATGTGCCTCCTAATCAATTTCTATTGATTAGAGAGACTAAGGACCCAGGCGGGGAACACAGTGACCTGCTTGCCTGAGGGCACAGCTGAAGGTCAGGACCGTTGCCTGCTACCTCTGCAGCGGAGTTCTCATAAAATAAAGAATCACCATCTTTCGTGAAGACTCTCGGAAGATACTCATTTGGCTTGTGTACTGTATGTTACTAACACATGATGCGTAAACAACCATTTACTCCTAAGCGGAAACCACCAATGCCTTGAGACTTGGCATTATATTTACTTGCAAGACACAAACTTACGCACACAATTTCAGATGATTCATGAGACTTGGGAGTGCCTGTCATGAGCCCATGATGGCAGAATGAAATCATCTTTTTTTAAACCTATTTCTTTTCTTTTTCTTTTTTTTTTGGCCGTGGCTTGCAGGATCTTAGCTCCACGACCAGGGATCAAACCCATGCCCCCTGCAATGGAAGCGTGGAGTCCTAACCACGGGACCCCCGGGGAAGTCCCCCCTTAAACCTATTTCTTGAAAAAGGAGCTCTCCAGGTGGAGAGCGGAGAACTGACCTTAAGCCAAGAGAAACCCAAAACCCTTTTATACCCAGGGAAGAATAAAGAGTATCCTCATCGTGAACATGAAGAACTCTGCAGAATGTTTCCTATCGACCTCAGCCAGCATCCTTGCTAACTCTGAGGGACGCTCCAGGCCCAGAAACGGAGTGGCCTGGTGTCTGCAGAGGGAGCCCAACCCTGAAGAACGGTTTGTTACGTGGGGTCTACAAGCCCCGCCTGGTGGTTTTGCTGTTTTTTTCCTTCCTAGTTCCTTCTGATCAGTTATCTCTCTTATAAAACAAAACATAAGTGTGTTCCACTGTAACAAACCCTTCTGTGTCATATTATAGCTCCCTTAGCCTATGTCACATTAACTGTGTAACTTATTCCTGTCTTGATTTTAAAATGTCGCCAAATAAAACTATCGCTTTTGTTGTCGTGCCAGGCAAAAAAGGAGTGATGTTTTGGTTAATAATTGGGCAAACGGGGAGGATTCTGCTGGCCACTCTGGGGAACATTGTAATGGTGATTAACGCTTCTTCTGTAGCAGGGAAATGTTGAACTCATGAGGCGTTTTTAAGCCAAATGCCATCTCGTCTCTGCTGACAAAGCGTACTAGACACAGGAGTGGCATTTACCTGAACGGAAATGAGGGGCAGCTAATCCACCCCTCCACGTTTCCACCCATGAAACACAAAAACAGAAGTCAGGGAAATCGAACACGCAGCCATGGAAGGAGGAAGACCCTGATGTGAGGCAGGGGATACAACTGCAAGAGGAAACAAATCAAGGATGAAACGGACGGACTCCAGGGAACAGATTAAAAAAAAAATAAAAGATGGGAGGTGGTGGGAGCTGACAAAAAGGAACAGAGACCAGTCTCTACGAACAAGAGACGAGAAAAAAATTAAACTCTACTGGAAAAAAAAAGTCCCCTTTTTCTTCATGGGATAAAAGATACCTTCTCTCTGGGAGCATTGGCTGGGGAAGCCGCTAATGTTGCCTGAGTATGAGAACATGAATATACAACTTATGGACGCTGTCACAGACCAGGGGATGGACCCCTCCCCCATGTCCCCTGCCTCTTGTTTCTAAGAAAAGCTTTACCCTCCTAGGCCTTGCGGGATCTCCAGAGAGCAATTTAATCAGAGAAGTGAGAAAATATACAAACAAAGGAACACAGTCAGCAAAACAATAATAGTTTAGCCATTAAACAGCGTCAAGGGCTTTCAGTGCCTGTAGACTAAGGGCTACAGATCATATTCTGAGCCACGACCTTTGCGTTGCTTTGCAGAGACCGAAAGCCCCGCCAGGTGGGAGACATTACCTGCGTGCCGCCCACCAGCACGGAGACCCCAGGTGGTTGCAATCAGAAGGTTGACGACGCCGACTCCTGGTCCCCCACCAACCAAGCCGAAGAAGATCCACGAGCTGACCTCGCACCCGAAACCCTCTCCCTCGCCCTGGTTTAAAAGCCTTTCCCTGAAGGCCCTCGGGGAGTTCGCGTCTTCAGCACGAGCCGCCCTTCTCTAGACTTGGACGCACGTGGGGCGTCTTGCAGACAAACGCTGCTCTTTCCTTCACCACAACCCGGGGTCAGGAGCTGGGCTTCGCTGAGCACGGGACTCGGGTTCGCTTTGGTAACAATTATCTGCAAGCACCGCCCTCGACGCGGCTAGCGAACAGGCTTGGGTAGCTGGGAATCCTCTGAACTTCCCCGTGTACCCCAGGGGGCACAGACCCTGCCCTCAGGGGACTTACACAGGAGAAGCCACGTGGACATAAAACATGAAACGCGGTAGAGTCTTCTCCGGGTTAAATGCATCTGCAGAGAAGGTCTGGGGTGACCAGATTTGGTCTCGGAGAAACTGAGTTATAGAGAATCGTCTACTAGTTATTTGCTAGGTAACACAGCCGGTGGGCTGAGGGTCTGATGGGGAATTTGAAGCATGGAAGAGAAGGGCAGTGCCTTGCTTCAAAGCCAGATTTTCACCAGAAAGATCAACCAGAATGGCTTTTCGGCGGGGGGAGGGGCAGGAAGGGCAGATGGGACCCATCGTTTGGGAAATGTTTAACACACGCAGCCAAAGGCCCCATATAAGATTATGATACAGGCACCAGGAAAGTGTTAAGTCCAGCTACTGTGCTAGGATAATACACTCACTGTCTTGGGAAAGTTTCAGGTCTTCATCAGTTACCTTTAGGTTTTTAAAAGCTACAGGGTTTTCTAATTGAACTATAGTTGCTGTATAGTCTATTAGTTTCAGGTGAACTTGATTCAGTATTTTTACAGATTTCCAAAAACAGCACAAATTGCATAGTGAGCTAAAAACATCACGATTTCCCCTCAAACTGATACATCGAAAAACATACGATTCCAATAATGGGAAAACTGCATCTTCATTTCCCGATGGTATTTAGCCTGGATTCCCCACCTTGCTCTGACAATGGTCCAACTCATTAAGAATTCAGCCCATTTCTCTCCCACGGCTGTCAGACCAAGTCCATGGGTGACCACAGCCTGGGCTGGATGGAAAAGATGGGGCACAAAACAAAGATGGGCAGGTGGGTGCAGGAGGCTTTGGGGCGTCATAACCATCCAGCTCCACCAGATTCAAGTTTGGCAACAATTTGGGGAGACTGCTGTTGGAGTCTTAATCGTTCTTTCTTTTCCCCGGGATGACCCTATTTGAACTAGGGAGAGTGTAAGCCTCCCTTCCCTCCGTGAGGCTGAACGGGATTGAACGTGCCTCTGTAGAAAAGCACGTGGAAATCCAGCCCAGGCTGCACACCTTAAGGCACCCGCACTCTTACCTTTGCATCCCACTGACGGTACAGGATCCCACTGAACAGCGTCATGAAAAACGGCACCAGCGCCTTGTCATCCCTCCTGCACACACGTCTCAGACCTCTCATCCAGCCGGTGGGGCTGGTGGTGGGCACACTGGCCGAGATGCAGTATCTTTAGGTGACTCAGCATGTGATGAGCGCCCCAAGACTTGTCACCGAGCAAAGGCTCACCGCCCGACGTGCACAGAAGCCAATGCAATGGCACAAGCTTTCCCAGAAGACGAAGAGATTCACCATCAGGTCAAGCAGCAGCAGCACGAGCTCGCAAATGCGTCTCCAGGATTTGGCGTCCGGAGTGAACTTTAAGGGGTCAGGGAGTTTCAAGCTTGGAAGCTGATTGGCTAGTCTCCAATCAGGCCATATGAGCTACTCCTGCAGCTGGAGGCCAGATTTCCCTTATTGAAGGAGTTCTCGCTTCATAAAGGGCTCCAGTGGTAACATTTCTAGTCCTTAGTTTTGGGGACTGAAGATTCTTGGCTCCGAGATCACCCTAGAAATATGGGTGTCCGTCTTGAGCATGTGCAGTGCTGTCTCTGTAAAATAACTCGGGTATTGATGAATCAACGACCTATTAAATGAGGCGAAACCAGGTGCAGCTGGTGCTGTTTCAGTTTGATTAATCAACAACCTATTTAACGAGGCAAAGCCAGTTTAAGCTGGTCCGTGATTTACCGTGCCGTTGGAAACTGATTCCTGAAACCACGTCTGGTGTGTCACGGGACATGCAAATAAAGTCCTCTTACTTTTTTTTCTTGGTACGCGGGCGTCTCACTGTTGTGGCTTCTCCCGTTGCGGAGCACAGGCTCCGGACGCGCAGGCTCCACGGGATGTGGGATCCTCCCGGACCGGGGCATGAACCCGCGTCCCCCGCATCGGCAGGCGGACTCCCAACCCCTGCGCCACTGGGGAAACCCTCATCTTACTTTTTGCAACATTGTGCTTGAATATCGGGCACAGTGCACGGGCAAACGATCCTCGAATTCTTTCCTTCTTCCAGAAATGAGACCCAGGATCTCGTTAACCTGGAGAGGTGATGACGACATTGCAAATAATCTGTGTTTTCCCTGAGCGCCTCTCTGTGGGGCCAGCAATAGGATCATTGGAGGAACTTCTTAAAAATACTGTCAACCTGATATCTACCCAGGTCACTCTCAGAGGACGGGGCCCAGGAATGTGTGTTTTTATGGGCTGTCTGGACTGAACTGGACGCACGGCCAGGTTGAGGAAGCACTTGTTGATTAGGGAGGGCAGAAGATCTGGGTATAAAAGCCCACTCCCTTATTCATCATCACAGGAGCCCCAGAGTTCCCACGGCTGATAAAGTGGGGTATTAACAGGGCCTTTCTCTCAACATCTGCAGAGAATTGAGTGAGAAGACAGACCTGAAAGCCCCTGATACGCTGCAGCCCGCTGACAAACCAGAGCCTGCTCTGTAGATGGAAGGTCATCGGAGGACGATGGAGGGTAAGCATTTCAAGCCCAGTGAGTCTAACAGCCAACATCAAATATCATACACGGTGTGTCTGGGAGAGCAAGGCAGTGGATTCCCCCCGAGAACACAGGAAATGGCGATCGCTGACTGGATGTCGTTCACGTGACATTACTGCCCTGAACACCGAGGCGGCCAAGCCATGCAGTTTGATGAGCCACTGAGTGCGTACACCTGTATTAGTCTCCCGGGGGTCGCCATCACACATGACCACACACCAGATGGCTGAAACCAACAGGAAAGTACCTTCTCTCGGTTCTGGAGACCAGATGTCTCAGATTAAGGTGTGGGCAGGGCTGGAACCTTCCGGAGACTCCAGGGGAGAAACTGACGTAGGTTTCTCTCCAGAATCTGGGGGCTGTTGGCCATCCTTGCTGGTCCTTGACTTGTAAACACATCGCTCCAACCTCTGCTCCATCGTCACATGGCTTCTCCTCTCAGTGTCTCTCTGTGTCTCCTCTTCTTATAATGACACCCGTTATACTGGATTAAAGACCCACCCTCAGAAGCAACCTAAATGTCCATCAACAGACGAATGGATGAAGATGTGGTGCATTTATACAATGGAATACTACTCAGCCCTTAAAAAGAATAAAATAATGCCTTTTGCAGCCACATGGATGGACCTTGAGGGTGTTATGCTAAGTGAAATAAGTCAGAGAGAGAACGACAAATGCTGTATGATCTCACTTATATGTGGAATCTAAAAAATACAACCAAGTAGTGAATACTGTATAACAAAACAGAAGCAGGCTCACAGTTACAGAGAACAAACGAGTGGTTTCCAGTGGGGGGGAGGGGCAAGATAGGGGTAGGTGATTAAGAGGTCCAGACTGCTATGTATAAATAAGCTACAGGAACATATTGCCCCAAATGGCATTATTTCATTCTTTTTCATGGCTGAGCCCTATTCCGTTATATATATGTACCACTTCTTGTTTACCCATTCCTCTGCTGATGGACATTTAGGTGGCTTCCATGTCTTGGCTATGGTAAATAGTGCTGCTATGAACTTTGGGGTGCATGAATCTTTTCGAATTAATTTTGTCTGGATATGTGCCCAGGAGTGGGATTGCTGGATCATATGGTAGCTCTATTTTTAGTTTTTTAAGGAACCTCCATCCTGTTGTTCTCCATAGGGGCTGCAGCAACTTACATTCCCACCGACAGTGCAGGAGGGTTCCCGTTTCTCCAAACCACCCCCAACATTTGTTATTTGTGTTTTTTAATGATGGACCTCTGACCGGTGTGAGGTGATGTCTCACTGTGGTTTTGATCTGCATTTCCCTGATGATTAGCAACGTTGAACACCTTTTCGTGTACCTGTTGGCTGGCTTGGAGAACCGATTTTCAAGCTTTTTCCTAGGGCCGGTTTAGCAATAAGCCAGGATACTCTGCTCCACGTGGCATCTTCTAACCAAGAAGCCAAAAATGGTGTTCCACGAAAAGAGCAGCTGGTTCAGCTCACAACTCAGTATCTGCACAAGCACTCTGCTTCACAGTAACTATCAAATTTTGTTAATATAGCAGAAGTGCTTTATTTAAAAAAGTTATTTAATTCCATAGCTTTTAAAATATTATTTAATCCACTGGCTTTAAAAAATTGTATTCATTTATAAATTTAGCTTATTTTTTGCTATCCTTTCCGGTTTTCTTTATTGAGATAATTCACATATGGTAAAATTCACCCTTGTAAGCATGCAATTCAGTAGTTTTGGGTGTATTTTTGAGTAGCCCCCGCTCGCTGCAACTAGAGAAAGCCTGCACGCAGCAACGAAGACCCAATGCAGCTAAACAAATAAATTTATTTTGAAAAAAAAGCTGGATGGAAACAGGGAAATGGAGCATTATGATATAAATGACATTTTTCCAAGGAGAATATATTCAGAAATGACTACCATACATAAAAGAATACTAAGGAGGATAAAAACCATAAACAATCCACCGACGATTAGTTTTGAATCATGAGATGCAGGGATTTCACAAGAAAGGATGACCCTAATAAAGGATGGAACGAGGTGAGTTTGGCTTTGCCGGTCCGGAGCACGGACTAATCTGGTTCTCCTCTGTGATGGTCCTCTTTCCCCATAATCTATGCATAACCCATGAATGACCAAATCAGGGGAAGCCAGAAGCACAGACCCATGAAAAGCAAACCAACTCAGATGAACGGAATGGCCTGTAATAGAAACGCCCAATTCGTAGGAAAAACTAAGGTTTCAGGAGTCATTTCATTGGGACTTTGGTAATACCTTTGATGCCGGCTATAAAATTGAGGTGCATGATAAATTCAGGTTCACTGGGGAAAGCACATGAAGACCAGTGCACCCCCAATGGAGAAGGACATAGTCACAGTGAAAAGAGGGGTCTACATACATACACAGGGGTGTGGTTGTATCTGGTTGTGTTAAATTGTCCCTTTATGTGCTATAGGCTGAACTATCCCCTCCAAATTCACGTGAAATCCTAGCTCCCAGGACCTCAGAATGTGATAGTATTTGGAAATGAGGGTCTATCAAAGAGGGGATGAAGGTAAATGAGGTCACTAGGATGGGTCCTGATCCCAAAGGACAGGTTTCCTTATAAGAAGAGGAGATCAGGACATAGACGCAGAGAGGGACGACCCTGTGAGGACACGGGGAGGAGAGGCCGTCTACAAGCCCAGGAGAGAGGCCTCAGGAGGGACCAGCCCTGCTGACAGCTGGATCTCAGATTCTAGCCTCCAGGACTGAGAGAGATACATGCGTGCTCTTTAAAAGCGCCCCCAGTCTGGGGCATTTTATGGCAGCCAGAGCAAACAGATACATCACGATTTTACAAACGCTTTTAAAAATTATAGCAATCAGCACACCTGCAGGTCCCATATAGCAATTTGTGGAATACACCAGCAAACTTCATTTTAGGGTCAATAAAAAACAAAGTGTGAAAAATTGAGTTGTGGGATAAAGTTTTAAAGCACCATTAAGACACGATAGAATACATTTGCACAGGTACATGCCCTGCAAGCAATCCCATGCTAAGGTCACATTTCTGTGATCTGTATTTGAATCAAAAAGCATTCGTATCTTTTGGCCCCAAAATGTCAATACGAATGCTCACAGCTTGCAACATCACTAACCGACACCACATGGCAAACTCAGTGGGAAAGGACGACGCAAAACCAGCCGTGACCTATAACCAGGAGGTGAGAATAAGCACGGTGGCACCCACAACCGGCTGTATACAGTCAACGCACTGACATCCTGAACCGACTGTATACAATACCCATGATGCCCCTTCCTGAAATTGGGGGAACTGCAGTTGAGATGGGCTGGGAGCTGGGACCTGTTGCTGCAGGGCTTGCACCTGGACACACCTCTCCTCCAGCAGCAAGATACAAAGAAACTAGAAGGGACTAAAAATAACCGCACACAGCTGTGGGAAATTACAAACAATAAGATACAAAAAGACCAAACCCCAACTGCCATTTCTGAGGTGTTGGAGCAAAAGCAGGGTCCTGCGCGTGATTCCTGCGCACAGCACCACCGAGGGGTGGGCAGACCCCCTAAGCCATCCCTCCATCCCAACCCACCCTCAGCCCATTAAGGAACCAGCTCAGGGAATGAGCGAAGCACCTGTTACTTGTTTTCACTCCCTCCCGCTGCAGGACAAGTCCCAAGACAGCCTCGCCTGAATTCCTCATCTGCCTTCTAATCAATTTCTACTGATTAGAGAGACCAAGGACCCAGGCGGGGAACACAGTGACCTGCTTGCCTGAGGGCACAGCTGAAGGTAGGACCCTTGCCAGCTACCTCTGCAGCCGAGTTCTCATAAGGCAAAGAATCACCATCTTTCGTGAAGACTCTCGGAAGATACTCATTTGGCTTGTGTACTGTATGTTACTAACACATGATGCGTAAACAACCGTTTACTCCTAAGCGGAAACCACCAATGCCTGGGCAGCTGGCATTGTATTTACTTGCAAGACACAAACTTATGCACACAATTTCAATGATGCATGAGACTTCGGGGTCCCTGTCATGAGCCCATGATGGCAGAATGAAATCACCTTGAATTTTTTAAACCTATTTTTTTTCTTTGTTTTTTTGGCCATGGCTTGCAGGATCCTAGTTCCCCGACCAGGGATCAAACCCCTGCCACCTGCAGTGGAAGCATGGAGTCCTAACCACTGGACCCCCAGGGAAGTCCCCCCTTAAACCTATTTCTTGAACAAGGAGCTCTCCAGGTGGAGAGCGGAGAACTGACCTTTGGCCAAGAGAAACCCACAACCCTTTTATACCCAGGGAAGAATAAAGAGTATCCTTATCGTGGATATGAAGAACTCTGCAGAATGTTTCCTATCGACCTCAGCCAGCATCCTTGCTAACTCTGATGAACGCTGCAGGCCCAGAAACGGAGTGGCCTGGTGTCTGCAGAGGGGGCCCAACCCTGAAGAAGGGTTTGTTACCTGGGGTCTACAAGCCCTGCCTGGTGGTTTTAGATGATTTTTTCCTTCCTAGTTCCTTCTGATCAGTTATCTCTCTCATAAAACAAAAGATAAGTGTGTTCCACTGTAACAAACCCTTCTGTGTCATATTATAGCTCCCTTAGCCTATGTCACATTAACTGTGTAACTTATTCCTGTCTTGATTTTAAAATGTCGCCAAATAAAACTATCGCTTTTGTTGTCGTGCCAGGCAAAAAAGGAGTGATGTTTTGGTTAATAATTGGGCAAACGGGGAGGATTCTGCTGGCCACTCTGGGGAACATTGTAATGGTGATTAACGCTTCTTCTGTAGCAGGGAAATGTTGAACTCATGAGGCGTTTTTAAGCCAAATGCCATCTCGTCTCTGCTGACAAAGCGTACTGGACACAGGAGTGGCATTTACCTGAACGGAAATGAGGGGCAGCTAATCCACCCCTCCACGTTTCCACCCATGAAACACAAAAACAGAAGTCAGGGAAATCGAACACGCAGCCATGGAAGGAGGAAGACCCTGATGTGAGGCAGGGGATACAACTGCAAGAGGAAACAAATCAAGGATGAAACAGACGGACCCCAGGGGACAGATTAAAAAAAAAATAAAAGATGGGAGGTGGTGGGAGCTGACAAAAAGGAACAGAGACCAGTCTCTACGAACAAGAAACGGGAAAAAAATTAAACTCTACTGGAAAAAAAAGTCCCCTTTTTCTTCATGGGATAAAAGATACCTTCTCTCTGGGAGCGTTGGCTGGGGAAGCCGCTAATGTTGCCTGAGTATGAGAACATGAATATACAACTTATGGACGCTGTCACAGACCGGGGGATGGACCCCTCCCCCATGTCCCCTGCCTCTTGTTTCTAAGAAAAGCTTTACCCTCCTAGGCCTTGCGGGATCTCCAGAGAGCAATTTAATCAGAGAAGTGAGAAAATATACAAACAAAGGAACACAGTCAGCAAGACAATAATAGTTTAGCCATTAAACAGCGTCAAGGGCTTTCAGTGCCTGTAGACTAAGGGCTACAGATCATATTCTCAGCCACGACCTTTGCGTTGCTTTGCAGAGACCGAAAGCCCCGCCAGGTGGGAGAAGTTACCTGCGTGCCGCCCACCAGCACGGAGACCCCAGGTGGTTGCAATCAGAAGGTTGACGACGCCGACTCCTGGTCCCCCACCAACCAAGCCGAAGAAGGTCCACGAGCTGACCTCGCACCCGAAACCCTCTCCCTCGCCCTGGTTTAAAAGCCTTTCCCTGAAGGCCCTCGGGGAGTTCGCGTCTTCAGCGCGAGCCGCCCTTCTCTAGACTTGGCCGCACGTGGGGCGTCTTGCAGACAAACGCTGCTCTTTCCTTCACCACAACCCGGGGTCAGGAGCTGGGCTTCGCTGAGCATGGGACTCGGGTTTGCTTTGGTAACAATTATCTGCAAGCACCGCCCTCGACGCGGCTAGCGAACAGGCTTGGGTAGCTGGGCATCCTCTGAACTTCCCCGTGTACCCCAGGGGGCACAGACCCTGCCCTCAGGGGACTTACACAGGAGAAGCCACGTGGACATAAAACATGAAACGCGGTAGAGTCTTCTCCGGGTTAAATGCATCTGCAGAGAAGGTCTGGGGTGACCAGATTTGGTCTCGGAGAAACTGAGTTATAGAGAATCGTCTACTAGTTATTTGCTAGGTAACACAGCCGGTGGGCTGAGGGTCTGATGGGGAATTTGAAGCATGGAAGAGAAGGGCAGTGCCTTGCTTCAAAGCCAGATTTTCACCAGAAAGATCAACCAGAATGGCTTTTCGGCGGGGGGAGGGGCAGGAAGGGCAGATAGGACCAGTCGTTTGGGAAATGTTTAACACACGCAGCCAAAGGCCCCATATAAGATTATGATACAGGCACCAGGAAAGTGTTAAGTCCAGCTACTCTGCTAGGATAATACACTGTCTTGGGAAAGTTTCAGGTCTTAAACAGTTACCTTTAGGTTTTAAAAGCTACAGGGTTTTCTAATTGAACTATAGTTGCTGTATAGTCTATTAGTTTCAGGTGAACTTGATTCAGTATTTTTACAGATTTCCACAAACAGCACTAATGGCAAAGTGAGCTAAAATATCACGATTTCCCCTCAAACTGATACATCGAAAGACATAGATTCCAGTAATTAGAAAAATGCATCTTCATTTCCAGATGGTATTTAGCCTGGATTCCCCACCTTGCTCTGACAATGGTCCAACTCATTAAGAATTCAGCCCATTTCTCTCCCACGGCTGTCAGACCAAGTCCATGGGTGACCACAGCCTGGGCTGGATGGAAAAGATGGGGCACAAAACAAAGATGGGCAGGTGGGTGCAGGAGGCTTTGGGGCGTCATAACCATCCAGCTCCACCAGATTCAAGTTTGGCAACAATTTGGGGAGACTGCTGTTGGAGTCTTATTTATTCTTTCTTTTCCCCCGAGTGACCCTATTTGAACTAGGGAGAGTGTAAGCCTCCCTTCGCTCCGTGAGGCTGAACGGAATTGAACGTGCCTCTGTAGAAAGCACGTGGAAATCCAGCCCAGGCTGCACACCGAAAGGCACCCGCACTCTTACCTTTGCATCCCACTGACGGTACAGGATCCCACTCAACAGCGTCATGAAAAACGGCACCAGCGTCTTGTCATCCCTCCTACACACACATCTCAGACCTCTCCTCCGGCCGGTGGGGCTGGTGGTGGGCACACTGACCGAGATGCAGTATCTTTAGGTGACTCAGCATGTGATGAGCGCCCCAAGACTTGTCACCGAGCAAAGGCTCACCGCCGGACGTGCACAGAAGCCAATGCAATGGCACAAGCTTTCCCAGAAGACGAAGAGATTCACCGTCAGATCAACCAGCAGCAGCACGAGCTCGCAAATGCGTCTCCACGATTCAGTGTCCGGAGTGAACTTTAAGGGGTCAGGGAGTTTCAAGCTTGGAAGCTGATTGGCTAGTCTCCAATCAGGCCATATGAGCTACTCCTGCAGCTGGAGGCCAGATTTTCCTTATTGAAGGAGTTCTCGCTTCGTAAAGGGCTCCAGTGGTAACATTTCTAGTCCTTAGTTTTGGGGACTGAAGATTCTTGGCTCCGAGATCACCCTAGAAATATGGGTGTCCGTCTTGAGCATGTGCAGTGCTGTCTCTGTAAAATAACTCGGGTATTGATGAATCAACGACCTATTAAATGAGGCGAAACCAGGTGCAGCTGGTGCTGTTTCAGTTTGATTAATCAACAACCTATTTAACGAGGCAAAGCCAGTTTAAGCTGGTCCGTGATTTCCGTGCCATTGGAAACTGATTCCTGAAACCGCGTCTGATGTGTCACGGAACATGAAAATAAAGTCCTCTTAGTTTGTTTATTTTGGCTTTTTTTGCCGTACGCGGGCCTCTCACTGCTGTGGCCTCTCCCGTTGCGGAGCACAGGCTCCGGACGCGCAGGCGCAGCGGCCATGGCTCACGGGCCCAGCCGCTCCGCGGCACGTGGGATCTTCCCGGACCGGGGCACGAACCCGTGTCCCCCGCATCGGCAGGCGGACTCCCAACCACTGCGCCACCGGGGAAACCCTCATCTTACTTTTTGCAACATTGTGCTTGAATATCGGGCATAGTGCCCGTGCAAACGGTTCTTGAATTCTTTCCTTCTTCCAGAAATGACACCCAGGCTCTCGTTAACCCAGAGACGTGATGACGAAATTGCAAACAATCTCAGTGTTTTCCCTGAGCGCCTCTCTGCGGGGCCAGCAATAGAATCATTGGAGGAACTTAGAAATACTGTCGACCTGATACCTACCCAGGTCACTCTCAGAGGACGGGGCCCAGGAATGTATGTTTTTATGGGCTGTTGGGACTGAACTGGATGCACAGCCAGGTTGAGGAAGCACTTGTTGATTAGGGAGGGCAGAAGATCTGGGTATAAAAGCCCACTCGCTTATTCATCATCACAGGAGCCCCAGAGTTCCCACGGTGGATAAAGTGGGATATTAACAGGGTCTTTCTCTCAACATCTGCAGAGAAGTGAGTGAGAAGACAGACCTGAAAGCCCCTGATACGCTGCATCCCACTACCAAACCAGAGCCTGCTCTGTAGATGGAAGGTCATCGGAGGACGATGGAGGGTAAGCATTTCAGCCCAGTGAGTCTAACAGCCAACATCAAATACCATACACGGTGTGTCTGGGAGAGCAACGCAGTGGATTCCCCCAGAGAACACAGAGGAATGGCGAGCACTCACTGGGTGTTGTTCACGTAACATTACTGCGCTGAACACGGACGCAGCCAAGCCATGAAGTTTGATGAACCACTGAGTACGTACACCTGTATTAGTCTCTCCGGGGTCGCCATCACACATGACCACACACGAGATGGCTGAAACCAACAGAAAAGTATCTTCTCTCAGTTCTGGAGACCAGACGTCTCAGATTAAGGTGTGGGCAGGGCTGGTTCCTTCCAGAGGCTCCAGGAGAGAATCTGTTCCAGGTTTTTCTCCAAAATCTGGGGGCTGCTGGCCTTCCTTGCTGGTCCGTGGCTTGTAGACACATCACTCCAATCTCTGCTCCTTCGTCACATGGCTTCACCTCTCAGTGTCTCTCTGTGTCTCCTCTTCTTATAATGGCACCGGTTACACTGGATTAAAGACCCACCCTCAGAAGCAACCTAAATGTCCATCAACAAACGAATGGACGAAGATGTGGTGCATTTATACAATGGAATACTACTCAGCCCTTAAAAAGAATGAAATAATGCCTTTTGCAGCCACATGGATGGACCTTGAGGGTGTTATGCTAAGTGAAATAAGTCAGAGAGAGAACGACAAATGCTGTATGATCTCACTTATATGTGGAATCTAAAAAATACAACCAAGTAGTGAATACTGTATAACAAAACAGAAGCAGGCTCACAGTTACAGAGAACAAACGAGTGGTTTCCAGTGGGGGGGAGGGGCAAGATAGGGGTAGGTGATTAAGAGGTCCAGACTGCTATGTATAAATAAGCTACAGGAACATATTGCCCCAAATGGCAGTATTTCATTCTTTGTCATGGCTGAGCCGTATTCCATCGTATATATGAACCACTTCTTGTTTATCCATTCCTCTGTTGATGGACATTTAGGTGGCGTCCATGTCTTGGCTATTGTAAATAGTGCTGCTATGAACTTTGGGGTGCATGAATCTTTTCGAATTAATTTTGTCTCGACATGTGCCCAGGAGTGGGATTGCTGGATCATATGGTAGCTCTAGTTTTAGTTTAAGGAACCTCCATACTGTTGTTCTCCATAGGGGCTGCACCAACTTACATTCCCACCGACAGTGCAGGAGGGTTCCCGTTTCTCCACACCCTGCCCAACATTTGTTATTTGTGTTCTTTTTAATGATGGACCTCTGACCACTGTGAGGTGATGTCTCACTGTGGTTTTGATCTGCATTTCCCTGATGATTAGCAACGCTGAACATCTTTTCGTGTACCTGTTAGCTGGCTTGGAGAACCAATTCTAAAGCTTTTTCCTAGGGCCGGTTTAGCAATAAGCCAGGATACTCTGCTCCACGTGGCATCTTCTAAAGAAGAAGCCAAAAATGGTGTTCCACGAAAAGAGCAGCTGGTTCAGCTCACAACTCAGTATCTGCATAAGCACTCTGCTTCACAATAACTATCATATTTTGTTAATATAGCAGAAGTGCTTTATTTAAAAAAATTATTTACTTCTATAGCTTTTTAAAAATTATTTAATCCATTGGCTTTTAAAAAGTGTTTTAACTTAGTTTATTTTTTGCTATCCTTTCTGGTTTTTTTTCTTGAGATATAATTCACATATGGTAAAATTCACCTTCTAAGCATACAATTCAGTAGTTTTGGGTGTATTTATGAGTAGCCCCCGCTCGCTGCAACTAGAGAAAGCCCGCATGCAGCAACGAAGACCCAATGCACCTAAACATAATTTATAAAAAAATAAACCTGGACGGAAACAGGGAAATGAAGCTTTGACATATATTACATTTTTCCAAGAGGAACATATTCAGAAATGACTACCATACATAAAAGAATACTAAGGAGGATAAAAACCATAAATAAACCACAGACGATTAGTTTTGAATCATGAGATGTAGGGATTTCACAAAAACGGATGACCCTATTAAAGGATGTAATGAGGTGAGTTTGGCTTTGCCGGTCCGGGAGCACGGAATAATCTGATTCTCCTCTGTGATACTCCTCTTTCCCCATAATCTATGCATAACCCATGAATGACCAGATCAGGGGAAGACAGAAGCATAGACCCATGAAAAGCAAATCAAGTCAGATGAACAGAATGGCCTGTAATAGAAACGCCCAATTCGTAGGAAACACTAAGGTTTCAGGAGCCATTTCATTGGGATTTTGGTGACGCCTTTGATGCCGGCTATAAAATTGAGGTGCATGATAAATTCAGGTTCACTGGGGAAAGCACATGAGGACCAGTGCACCCCCAACGGAGAAGGGGACATAGTCACAGTGAAAAGAGGGGTCTACATACATACGCAGGGGTGTGGTTGTATCTGGTTGTGTTAAATTGTCCCTTTATGTGCTATAGGCTGAACTGTCCCCTCCAAATTCACGTGAAGTCCTAGCCCCCAGGACCTCAGAATGTGACACTATTTGGAGATAAGGTCTTCAAAGAGGGGATGACGGTAAACTGAGATCATTAGGGTGGGTCCTGATCCCATAGGACAGGTTTCCTTATAAGAAGAGGACATTAGGACACAGACGAGCAGAGAGGGACGACCCTGTGAGGACACGGGGAGGAGAGGCCATCTACAAGCCCAGGAGAGAGGCCTCAGGAGGGACCAGCCCTGCTGACGCCTGGATCTCAGATTCCAGCCTCCAGGACTGAGAGAGATACATGCGTGCTGTTTAAAAGCGCCCACAGTCTGGGGCATTTTATGGCAGCCCGAGCAAACAGATACATCACGATTTTACAAATGTTTTTAAAAATTATAGCAATCAGCACACCTGCAGGTTCCATAAGCAATTTGTGGAATACACCAGCAAACTTCATTTTAGGGTCAATAAAAAACAAATTGCGATTTAAGTGTGAAAAATTGAGTTATGGGATAAAGTTTTAAAGCACCATTAAGACACGATAGAATACATTTGCACAGGTACACGCCCTGCAAGCAATCCCATGCTAAGGTCACATTTCTGTGATCTGTATTCGAATCAAAAAGCATTCGTATCTTTTGGCCCCAAGATGTCCATACGAATGCTCACAGCTTGCAACATCACTAACCGACACCACATGGCAAACTCAGTGGGAAAGGACAACGCAAAACCAGCCGGGAGGTGAGAATAAGCATGGTGGCATCCACAACCGGCTGTATACAATCACCGCACTGACATCCAGAACCGACTGTATACAATACCCATGATGCCCCTTCCTGAAATTGGGGGAACTGCAGTTGAGATGGGCTGGGAGCTGGGACCCTTTGCTGCAGGGCTTGCACCTGGACACACCTCTCCTCCAGCAGCAAGATACAAAGAAACTAGAAGGGACTAAAAATAACCGCACACAGCTGTGGGAAATTACAAACAATAAGATACAAAAAGACCAAACCCCAACTGCCATTTCTGAGGTGTTGGAGCAAAAGCAGGGTCCTGCGCGTGATTCCTGCGCACAGCACCACCGAGGGGTGGGCAGACCCCCTAAGCCATCCCTCCATCCCAACCCACCCAATTACTCCCACCCTCAGCCCATTAAGGAACCAGCTCAGGGAATGAGCAAAGCACCTGTTACTTGTTTTCACCCCCTCCCGCTGCAGGACAAGTCCCAAGACAGCCTCCCCTGAATTCCTCATGTGCCTCCTAATCAATTTCTATTGATTAGAGAGACTAAGGACCCAGGCAGGGAACACAGTGACCTGCTTCCCTGAGGGCACAGCTGAAGGTCAGGACCGTTGCCTGCTACCTCTGCAGCGGAGTTCTCATAAAATAAAGAATCAACATCTTTCGTGAAGACTCTCAGAAGATACTCATTTGGCTTGTGTACTGTATGTTACTAACACATGATGCGTAAACAACCATTTACTCCTAAGCGGAAACCACCAATGCCTTGACACTTGGCATTATATTTACTTGCAAGACACAAACTTACGCACACAATTTCAGATGATTCATGAGACTTGGGAGTGCCTGTCATGAGCCCATGATGGCAGAATGAAATCATCTTTTTTTAAACCTATTTCTTTTCTCTCTTTTTCTTTTTTTTTTGGCCGTGGCTTGCAGGATCTTAGCTCCACGACCAGGGATCAAACCCATGCCCCCTGCAATGGAAGCGTGGAGTCCTAACCACGGGACCCCCAGGGAAGTCCCCCTTAAACCTATTTCTTGAAAAAGGAGCTCTCCAGGTGGAGAGCGGAGAACTGACCTTAAGCCAAGAGAAACCCAAAACCCTTTTATACCCAGGGAAGAATAAAGAGTATCCTCATCGTGGACATGAAGAACTCTGCAGAATGTTTCCTATCGACCTCAGCCAGCATCCTTGCTAACTCTGAGGGACGCTCCAGGCCCAGAAACGGAGTGGCCTGGTGTCTGCAGAGGGAGCCCAACCCTGAAGAACGGTTTGTTACGTGGGGTCTACAAGCCCCGCCTGGTGGTTTTGCTGTTTTTTTCCTTCCTAGTTCCTTCTGATCAATTATATCTCTTATAAAACAAAACGTAAGTGTGTTCCACTGTAACAAACCCTTCTGTGTCATATTATAGCTCCCTTAGCCTATGTCACATTAACTGTGTAATTTATTCCCGTCTTGATTTTAAAATCTCGCTAAATAAAACTATCGCTTTTGTTGTCGTGCCAGGCAAAAAAGGAGTGATGTTTTGGTTAATAATTGGGCAAATAGGGGGAGGATTCAGCTGGCCACTCTGGGGAACATTATAATGGTGATAAACGCTTTTCCTGTAGCAGGGAAATGTTGAACTCATGAGGCGTTTTTAAGCCAAATGCCATCTCGTCTCTGCTGACAAAGCGAACTGGACACAGGAGTGGCATTTACCTGAACGGAAATGAGGGGCAGCTAATCCACCCCTCGATGTTCCACCCATGAAACACAAGAACAGAAGTCAGGGAAATCGAACACGCAGCCATGGAAGGAGGAAGACCCTGATGTGAGGCAGGGGATACAACTGCAAGAGGAAACAAATCAAGGATGAAACGGACGGACCCCAGGGGACAGATTAAAAAAAGATGGGGGGTGGTGGGAGCTGACAAAAAGGAACAGAGGTCAGTCTCTACGAACAAGAAACGGCAAAAAAATTAAACTCTACTGATAAAAAAAAGAGTCCCCTTTGTCTTCATGGGAAAAAAGATACCTTCTCTCTGGGAGCATTGGCTGGGGAAGCAGCTAATGTTGCCTGAGTATGAGAACATGAATATACAACTTATGGACGTTGTGACAGACGGGGGATGGACCCCTCCCCCCATGTCCCCGGCCTCTTGTTTCTAAGAAAAGCTTTAGCCCCTAAGCCTTCCCGGATCTCCAGAGAGCAAATTTCATCAGAGAAGTGAGAAAATATACAAACAAAGGAACAGTTAATCAAGACAAAAATAGTAATAGTTTAGCCATTAAACAGAGTCAAGGGCTTTCAGTGCCTCCCTAAGGGCTACAGATCATATTCTGAGCCACGTCCTTTGCATTGCTTTGCAGAGACCGAAAGCCCCGCCAGGTGGGAGACGTTACCTGCGTGCCGCCCACCAGCACGGAGACCCCAGGTGGCTGCAATCAGAAGGTTGACGACGCTGACTACTGGTCCCCGAAACCCTCTCCTTCGCCCTGGTTTAAAAGCCTTTCCCTGAAGGCCCTCGGGGAGTTCGCGTCTTCAGCGCGAGCCGCCCTTCTCTAGACTTGGACGCACGTGGGGCGTCTTGCAGACAAACGCTGCTCTTCCCTTCACCACAACCCGGGGGCAGGAGCTGGGCTTCGCTGAGCACGGGACTCGGGTTCGCTTTGGTAACAATTATCTGCAAGCGCCGCCCTCGACGCGTCTAGCGAACAGGCTTGGGTAGCTGGGAATCCTCTGAATTTCCCCGTGTACCCCAGGGGGGCACAGACCCTGCCCTCAGGGGACTTACACAGGAAAAGCACGTGGACATAAAACAGGAAACGCGGTGGAGTCTTCTCCGTGTTAAATGCATCTGCAGAGAAGGTCTGGGGTGATGAGATTTGGTCTCAGAGAAACTGAGTCATGGAGAATCGTCTATTAGTTACTTGCTGGGGAACACAGCCGGTGGGCTGAGGCTCTGATGGGGAATTGGAAGCATGGAAGACAAGGGCAGTGCCTTGCTTCAAAGCCAGATTTTCACCAGATACTCAACCAGAATGGCTTTTCGGCGGGGGGAGGGACAGTAAGGGCAGATGGGACCCATCGTTTGGGAAATGTTTAACACACGCAGCCAAAGGCCCCATATAAGATTATGATACAGGCACCAGGGAAATGTTAAGTCCAGCTACTCTGCTGGGATTATACACTCACTGTCTTAGGAAAGTTTCAGGTCTTCATCAGTTACCTTTAGGTTTTAAAAGCTACAGGGTTTTCTAATTGAACTATAGTTGCTGTATAGTCTATTAGTTTCAGGTGAACTTGATTCAGTATTTTTACAGATTTCCAAAAACAGCACAAATGGCAAAGTGAGCTAAAAACATCACGATTTCCCCTCAAACTGATACATCGAAAGACATAGATTCCAGTAATTGGAAAAATGCATGTTCATTTCCAGATGGTATTTAGCCTGGATTCCCCACCTTGCTCTGACAATGGTCCAACTCATTAAGAATTCAGCCCATTTCTCTCCCACGGCTGTCTGACCAAGTCCATGGGTGACCACAGCCTGGGCTGGATGGAAAAGATGGGGCACAAAACAAAGATGGGCAGGTGGGTGCAGGAGACTTTGGGGTGTCATATCCCATCCAGCTCCACCAGATTCAAGTTTGGCAACAATTCGTGGAGACTGCTGTTGGAGTCTTATTTATTCTTTCTTTTCCCCCGGGGTGACCCTATTTGAACTAGGGAGAGTGTAAGCCTCCCTTCCCTCCGTGAGGCTGAACGGGATTGAACGTGCCTCTGTAGAAAGCACGTGGAAATCCAGCCCAGGCTGCACACCTAAAGGCACCCGCACTCTTACCTTTGCATCCCACTGATGGTACAGGATCCCACTCAACAGCATCATGAAAAACGGCACCAGCGCCTTGTCATCCCTCCTGCACACACGTCTCAGACCTCTCATCCAGCCGGTGCGGCTGGTGGTGGGCACACTGACCGAGATGCAGTATCTTTAGGTGACTCAGCATGTGATGAGCGCCCCAAGACTTGTCACCGAGCAAAGGCTCACCGCCCGACGTGCACAGAAGCCAATGCAATGGCACAAGCTTTCCCAGAAGACGAAGAGATTTACCGTCAGCTCAACCAGCAGCAGCAGCCCGGGCTCGCAAATGCGTCTCCAGGATTTGGCGTCCGCAGTGAACTTTAAGGGGTCAGGGAGTTTCAAGATTGGAAGCTGATTGGCTAGTCTCCAATCTAGGCCATATGAGCTACTCCTGCAGCTGGAGGCCAGATTTCCCTTATTGAAGGAGTTCTCGCTTCGTAAAGGGCTCCAGTGGTAACATTTCTAGTCCTTACGTTTTGGGGACTGAAGATTCTTGGTTCCGAGGTCACCCTAGAAATATGGGTTCCCGTCTTGAGCATGTGCAGTGCTGTCTCTGTAAAATAACTCGGGTATTGATGAATCAACGACCTATTAAATGAGGCGAAACCAGGTGAAGCTGGTGCTGTTTCAGTTTGATTAATCAACAACCTATTTAAGAAGGCAAAGCCAGTTTAAGCTGGTCCGTGATTTCCGTGCCGTTGCAAACTGACTCCTGAAACCACGTCTGGTGTGTCACGGGACATGCAAATAAAGTCCTCTTACTTTTTTCTTCTTGGTACGCGGGCGTCTCACTGTTGTGGCTTCTCCCGTTGCGGAGCACAGGCTCCGGACGCGCAGGCTCCACGGGATGTGGGATCCTCCCGGACCGGGGCATGAACCCGCGTCCCCCGCATCGGCAGGCGGACTCCCAACCCCTGCGCCACTGGGGAAACCCTCATCTTACTTTTTGCAACATTGTGCTTGAATATCGGGCACAGTGCACGGGCAAACGATCCTCAAATTCTTTCCTTCTTCCAGAAATGAGACCCAGGATCTCGTTAACCTGGAGAGGTGATGACGACATTGCAAATAATCTGTTTTCCCTGAGCGCCTGTGGGGCCAGCAATAGGATCATTGGAGGAACTTCTTAAAAATACTGTCAACCTGATATCTACCCAGGTCACTCTCAGAGGACGGGGCCCAGGAATGTGTGTTTTTATGGGCTGTCTGGACTGAACTGGACGCACGGCCAGGTTGAGGAAGCACTTGTTGATTAGGGAGGGCAGAAGAACTGGGTATAAAAGCCCACTCCCTTATTCATCATCACAGGAGCCCCAGAGTTCCCACGGCTGATAAAGTGGGGTATTAACAGGGCCTTTCTCTCAACATCTGCAGAGAATTGAGTGAGAAGACAGACCTGAAAGCCCCTGATACGCTGCAGCCCGCTGACAAACCAGAGCCTGCTCTGTAGATGGAAGGTCATCGGAGGACGATGGAGGGTAAGCATTTCAAGCCCAGTGAGTCTAACAGCCAACATCAAATATCATACACGGTGTGTCTGGGAGAGCAAGGCAGTGGATTCCCCCCGAGAACACAGGAAATGGCGATCGCTGACTGGATGTCCTTCACGTGACATTACTGCCCTGAACACCGACGCGGCCAAGCCATGCAGTTTGATGAGCCACTGAGTGCGTACACCTGTATTAGTCTCCCGGGGGTCGCCATCACACATGACCACACACCAGATGGCTGAAACCAACAGGAAAGTACCTTCTCTCGGTTCTGGAGACCAGACGTCTCAGATTAAGGTGTGGGCAGGGCTGGAACCTTCCGGAGACTCCAGGGGAGAAACTGACGTAGGTTTCTCTCCAGAATCTGGGGGCTGTTGGCCATCCTTGCTGGTCCTTGACTTGTAAACACATCGCTCCAACCTCTGCTCCATCGTCACATGGCTTCTCCTCTCAGTGTCTCTCTGTGTCTCCTCTTCTTATAATGACACCCGTTATACTGGATTAAAGACCCACCCTCAGAAGCAACCTAAATGTCCATCAACAGACGAATGGATGAAGATGTGGTGCATTTATACAATGGAATACTACTCAGCCCTTAAAAAGAATAAAATAATGCCTTTTGCAGCCACATGGATGGACCTTGAGGGTGTTATGCTAAGTGAAATAAGTCAGAGAGAGAACGACAAATGCTGTATGATCTCACTTATATGTGGAATCTAAAAAATACAACCAAGTAGTGAATACTGTATAACAAAACAGAAGCAGGCTCACAGTTACAGAGAACAAACGAGTGGTTTCCAGTGGGGGGGAGGGGCAAGATAGGGGTAGGTGATTAAGAGGTCCAGACTGCTATGTATAAATAAGCTACAGGAACATATTGCCCCAAATGGCATTATTTCATTCTTTTTCATGGCTGAGCCCTATTCCGTTATATATATGTACCACTTCTTGTTTACCCATTCCTCTGTTGATGGACATTAGGTGGCTTCCATGTCTTGGCTATTGTAAATAGTGCTGCTATGAACTTTGGGGTGCATGAATCTTTTCGAATTAATTTTGTCTGGATATGTGCCCAGGAGTGGGATTGCTGGATCATATGGTAGCTCTATTTTTAGTTTTTTAAGGAACCTCCATCCTGTTGTTCTCCATAGGGGCTGCAGCAACTTACATTCCCACCAACAGTGCAGGAGGGTTCCCGTTTCTCCAAACCACCCCCAACATTTGTTATTTGTGTTTTTTAATGATGGACCTCTGACCGGTGTGAGGTGATGTCTCACTGTGGTTTTGATTTGCATTTCCCTGATCATTAGCAACGTTGAACACCTTTTCGTGTACCTGTTGGCTGGTTTGGAGAACCGATTTTCAAGCTTTTTCCTAGGGCCGGTTTAGCAATAAGCCAGGATACTCTGCTCCACGTGGCATCTTCTAACCAAGAAGCCAAAAATGGTGTTCCACGAAAAGAGCTGGTTCAGCTCACAACTCAGTATCTGCACAAGCACTCTGCTTCACAATAAATATCAAATTTTGTTAATATAGCAGAAGTGCTTTATTTAAAAAAGTTATTTAATTCCATAGCTTTTAAAATATTATTTAATCCATTGGCTTTAAAAAATTGTATTCATTTATAAATTTAGCTTATTTTTTGCTATCCTTTCCGGTTTTCTTTATTGAGATAATTCACATATGGTAAAATTCACCCTTGTAAGCATGCAATTCAGTAGTTTTGGGTGTAATTTTGAGTAGCCCCCGCTCGCTGCAACTAGAGAAAGCCTGCACGCAGCAACGAAGACCCAATGCAGCTAAACATAAATAAATAAATTTATTTTGAAAAAAAAGCTGGATGGAAACAGGGAAATGGAGCATTATGATATAAATGACATTTTTCCAAGGAGAATATATTCAGAAATGACTACCATACATAAAAGAATACTAAGGAGGATAAAAACCATAAACAATCCACCGACGATTAGTTTTGAATCATGAGATGCAGGGATTTCACAAGAAAGGATGACCCTAATAAAGGATGGAACGAGGTGAGTTTGGCTTTGCCGGTCCGGAGCACGGACTAATCTGGTTCTCCTCTGTGATGGTCCTCTTTCCCCATAATCTATGCATAACCCATGAATGACCAAATCAGGGGAAGCCAGAAGCACAGACCCATGAAAAGCAAACCAACTCAGATGAACGGAATGGCCTGTAATAGAAACGCCCAATTCGTAGGAAAAACTAAGGTTTCAGGAGTCATTTCATTGGGACTTTGGTAATACCTTTGATGCTGGCTATAAAATTGAGGTGCATGATAAATTCAGGTTCACTGGGGAAAGCACATGAAGACCAGTGCACCCCCAATGGAGAAGGACATAGTCACAGTGAAAAGAGGGGTCTACATACATACGCAGGGGTGTGGTTGTATCTGGTTGTGTTAAATTGTCCCTTTATGTGCTATAGGCTGAACTATCCCCTCCAAATTCACGTGAAATCCTAGCTCCCAGGACCTCAGAATGTGATAGTATTTGGAAATGAGGGTCTTCAAAGAGGGGATGAAGGTAAATGAGGTCACTAGGATGGGTCCTGATCCCAAAGGACAGGTTTCCTTATAAGAAGAGGAGATCAGGACATAGACGCAGAGAGGGACGACCCTGTGAGGACACGGGGAGGAGAGGCCGTCTACAAGCCCAGGAGAGAGGCCTCAGGAGGGACCAGCCCTGCTGACAGCTGGATCTCAGATTCTAGCCTCCAGGACTGAGAGAGATACATGCGTGCTCTTTAAAAGCGCCCCCAGTCTGGGGCATTTTATGGCAGCCAGAGCAAACAGATACATCACGATTTTACAAACGCTTTTAAAAATTATAGCAATCAGCACACCTGCAGGTCCCATATAGCAATTTGTGGAATACACCAGCAAACTTCATTTTAGGGTCAATAAAAAACAAAGTGTGAAAAATTGAGTTGTGGGATAAAGTTTTAAAGCACCATTAAGACACGATAGAATACATTTGCACAGGTACATGCCCTGCAAGCAATCCCATGCTAAGGTCACATTTCTGTGATCTGTATTTGAATCAAAAAGCATTCGTATCTTTTGGCCCCAAAATGTCAATACGAATGCTCACAGCTTGCAACATCACTAACCGACACCACATGGCAAACTCAGTGGGAAAGGACGACGCAAAACCAGCCGTGACCTATAACCAGGAGGTGAGAATAAGCACGGTGGCATCCACAACCGGCTGTATACAGTCAACGCACTGACATCCTGAACCGACTGTATACAATACCCATGATGCCCCTTCCTGAAATTGGGGGAACTGCAGTTGAGATGGGCTGGGAGCTGGGACCTGTTGCTGCAGGGCTTGCACCTGGACACACCTCTCCTCCAGCAGCAAGATACAAAGAAACTAGAAGGGACTAAAAATAACCGCACACAGCTGTGGGAAATTACAAACAATAAGATACAAAAAGACCAAACCCCAACTGCCATTTCTGAGGTGTTGGAGCAAAAGCAGGGTCCTGCGCGTGATTCCTGCGCACAGCACCACCGAGGGGTGGGCAGACCCCCTAAGCCATCCCTCCATCCCAACCCACCCTCAGCCCATTAAGGAACCAGCTCAGGGAATGAGCGAAGCACCTGTTACTTGTTTTCACTCCCTCCCGCTGCAGGACAAGTCCCAAGACAGCCTCGCCTGAATTCCTCATCTGCCTTCTAATCAATTTCTACTGATTAGAGAGACCAAGGACCCAGGCGGGGAACACAGTGACCTGCTTGCCTGAGGGCACAGCTGAAGGTAGGACCCTTGCCAGCTACCTCTGCAGCCGAGTTCTCATAAGGCAAAGAATCACCATCTTTCGTGAAGACTCTCGGAAGATACTCATTTGGCTTGTGTACTGTATGTTACTAACACATGATGCGTAAACAACCGTTTACTCCTAAGCGGAAACCACCAATGCCTGGGCAGCTGGCATTGTATTTACTTGCAAGACACAAACTTATGCACACAATTTCAATGATGCATGAGACTTCGGGGTCCCTGTCATGAGCCCATGATGGCAGAATGAAATCACCTTGAATTTTTTAAACCTATTTTTTTTCTTTGTTTTTTTGGCCATGGCTTGCAGGATCCTAGTTCCCCGACCAGGGATCAAACCCCTGCCACCTGCAGTGGAAGCATGGAGTCCTAACCACTGGACCCCCAGGGAAGTCCCCCCTTAAACCTATTTCTTGAACAAGGAGCTCTCCAGGTGGAGAGCGGAGAACTGACCTTTGGCCAAGAGAAACCCACAACCCTTTTATACCCAGGGAAGAATAAAGAGTATCCTTATCGTGGATATGAAGAACTCTGCAGAATGTTTCCTATCGACCTCAGCCAGCATCCTTGCTAACTCTGATGAACGCTGCAGGCCCAGAAACGGAGTGGCCTGGTGTCTGCAGAGGGGGCCCAACCCTGAAGAAGGGTTTGTTACCTGGGGTCTACAAGCCCTGCCTGGTGGTTTTAGATGATTTTTTCCTTCCTAGTTCCTTCTGATCAGTTATCTCTCTCATAAAACAAAAGATAAGTGTGTTCCACTGTAACAAACCCTTCTGTGTCATATTATAGCTCCCTTAGCCTATGTCACATTAACTGTGTAACTTATTCCTGTCTTGATTTTAAAATGTCGCCAAATAAAACTATCGCTTTTGTTGTCGTGCCAGGCAAAAAAGGAGTGATGTTTTGGTTAATAATTGGGCAAACGGGGAGGATTCTGCTGGCCACTCTGGGGAACATTGTAATGGTGATTAACGCTTCTTCTGTAGCAGGGAAATGTTGAACTCATGAGGCGTTTTTAAGCCAAATGCCATCTCGTCTCTGCTGACAAAGCGTACTGGACACAGGAGTGGCATTTACCTGAACGGAAATGAGGGGCAGCTAATCCACCCCTCCACGTTTCCACCCATGAAACACAAAAACAGAAGTCAGGGAAATCGAACACGCAGCCATGGAAGGAGGAAGACCCTGATGTGAGGCAGGGGATACAACTGCAAGAGGAAACAAATCAAGGATGAAACAGACGGACCCCAGGGGACAGATTAAAAAAAAAATAAAAGATGGGAGGTGGTGGGAGCTGACAAAAAGGAACAGAGACCAGTCTCTACGAACAAGAAACGGGAAAAAAATTAAACTCTACTGGAAAAAAAAGTCCCCTTTTTCTTCATGGGATAAAAGATACCTTCTCTCTGGGAGCGTTGGCTGGGGAAGCCGCTAATGTTGCCTGAGTATGAGAACATGAATATACAACTTATGGACGCTGTCACAGACCGGGGGATGGACCCCTCCCCCATGTCCCCTGCCTCTTGTTTCTAAGAAAAGCTTTACCCTCCTAGGCCTTGCGGGATCTCCAGAGAGCAATTTAATCAGAGAAGTGAGAAAATATACAAACAAAGGAACACAGTCAGCAAGACAATAATAGTTTAGCCATTAAACAGCGTCAAGGGCTTTCAGTGCCTGTAGACTAAGGGCTACAGATCATATTCTCAGCCACGACCTTTGCGTTGCTTTGCAGAGACCGAAAGCCCCGCCAGGTGGGAGAAGTTACCTGCGTGCCGCCCACCAGCACGGAGACCCCAGGTGGTTGCAATCAGAAGGTTGACGACGCCGACTCCTGGTCCCCCACCAACCAAGCCGAAGAAGGTCCACGAGCTGACCTCGCACCCGAAACCCTCTCCCTCGCCCTGGTTTAAAAGCCTTTCCCTGAAGGCCCTCGGGGAGTTCGCGTCTTCAGCGCGAGCCGCCCTTCTCTAGACTTGGCCGCACGTGGGGCGTCTTGCAGACAAACGCTGCTCTTTCCTTCACCACAACCCGGGGTCAGGAGCTGGGCTTCGCTGAGCATGGGACTCGGGTTTGCTTTGGTAACAATTATCTGCAAGCACCGCCCTCGACGCGGCTAGCGAACAGGCTTGGGTAGCTGGGCATCCTCTGAACTTCCCCGTGTACCCCAGGGGGCACAGACCCTGCCCTCAGGGGACTTACACAGGAGAAGCCACGTGGACATAAAACATGAAACGCGGTAGAGTCTTCTCCGGGTTAAATGCATCTGCAGAGAAGGTCTGGGGTGACCAGATTTGGTCTCGGAGAAACTGAGTTATAGAGAATCGTCTACTAGTTATTTGCTAGGTAACACAGCCGGTGGGCTGAGGGTCTGATGGGGAATTTGAAGCATGGAAGAGAAGGGCAGTGCCTTGCTTCAAAGCCAGATTTTCACCAGAAAGATCAACCAGAATGGCTTTTCGGCGGGGGGAGGGGCAGGAAGGGCAGATAGGACCAGTCGTTTGGGAAATGTTTAACACACGCAGCCAAAGGCCCCATATAAGATTATGATACAGGCACCAGGAAAGTGTTAAGTCCAGCTACTCTGCTAGGATAATACACTGTCTTGGGAAAGTTTCAGGTCTTAAACAGTTACCTTTAGGTTTTAAAAGCTACAGGGTTTTCTAATTGAACTATAGTTGCTGTATAGTCTATTAGCTTCAGGTGAACTTGATTCAGTATTTTTACAGATTTCCACAAACAGCACTAATGGCAAAGTGAGCTAAAATATCACGATTTCCCCTCAAACTGATACATCGAAAGACATAGATTCCAGTAATTAGAAAAATGCATCTTCATTTCCAGATGGTATTTAGCTTGGATTCCCCACCTTGCTCTGACAATGGTCCAACTCATTAAGAATTCAGCCCATTTCTCTCCCACGGCTGTCAGACCAAGTCCATGGGTGACCACAGCCTGGGCTGGATGGAAAAGATGGGGCACAAAACAAAGATGGGCAGGTGGGTGCAGGAGGCTTTGGGGCGTCATAACCATCCAGCTCCACCAGATTCAAGTTTGGCAACAATTTGGGGAGACTGCTGTTGGAGTCTTATTTATTCTTTCTTTTCCCCCGAGTGACCCTATTTGAACTAGGGAGAGTGTAAGCCTCCCTTCGCTCCGTGAGGCTGAACGGGATTGAACGTGCCTCTGTAGAAAGCACGTGGAAATCCAGCCCAGGCTGCACACCGAAAGGCACCCGCACTCTTACCTTTGCATCCCACTGACGGTACAGGATCCCACTCAACAGCGTCATGAAAAACGGCACCAGCGTCTTGTCATCCCTCCTACACACACATCTCAGACCTCTCCTCCGGCCGGTGGGGCTGGTGGTGGGCACACTGACCGAGATGCAGTATCTTTAGGTGACTCAGCATGTGATGAGCGCCCCAAGACTTGTCACCGAGCAAAGGCTCACCGCCGGACGTGCATAGAAGCCAATGCAATGGCACAAGCTTTCCCAGAAGACGAAGAGATTCACCGTCAGATCAACCAGCAGCAGCACGAGCTCGCAAATGCGTCTCCACGATTCAGTGTCCGGAGTGAACTTTAAGGGGTCAGGGAGTTTCAAGCTTGGAAGCTGATTGGCTAGTCTCCAATCAGGCCATATGAGCTACTCCTGCAGCTGGAGGCCAGATTTCCCTTATTGAAGGAGTTCTCGCTTCATAAAGGGCTCCAGTGGTAACATTTCTAGTCCTTAGTTTTGGGGACTGAAGATTCTTGGCTCCGAGATCACCCTAGAAATATGGGTGTCCGTCTTGAGCATGTGCAGTGCTGTCTCTGTAAAATAACTCGGGTATTGATGAATCAACGACCTATTAAATGAGGCGAAACCAGGTGCAGCTGGTGCTGTTTCAGTTTGATTAATCAACAACCTATTTAACGAGGCAAAGCCAGTTTAAGCTGGTCCGTGATTTCCGTGCCGTTGGAAACTGATTCCTGAAACCGCGTCTGATGTGTCACGGAACATGAAAATAAAGTCCTCTTAGTTTGTTTTTTTTGGCTTTTTTTGCCGTACGCGGGCCTCTCACTGCTGTGGCCTCTCCCGTTGCGGAGCACAGGCTCCGGACGCGCAGGCGCAGCGGCCATGGCTCACGGGCCCAGCCGCTCCGCGGCACGTGGGATCTTCCCGGACCGGGGCACGAACCCGTGTCCCCTGCATCGGCAGGCGGACTCCCAACCACTGCGCCACCGGGGAAACCCTCATCTTACTTTTTGCAACATTGTGCTTGAATATCGGGCATAGTGCCCGTGCAAACGGTTCTTGAATTCTTTCCTTCTTCCAGAAATGACACCCAGGCTCTCGTTAACCCAGAGACGTGATGACGAAATTGCAAACAATCTCAGTGTTTTCCCTGAGCGCCTCTCTGCGGGGCCAGCAATAGAATCATTGGAGGAACTTAGAAATACTGTCGACCTGATACCTACCCAGGTCACTCTCAGAGGACGGGGCCCAGGAATGTATGTTTTTATGGGCTGTTGGGACTGAACTGGATGCACAGCCAGGTTGAGGAAGCACTTGTTGATTAGGGAGGGCAGAAGATCTGGGTATAAAAGCCCACTCGCTTATTCATCATCACAGGAGCCCCAGAGTTCCCACGGTGGATAAAGTGGGATATTAACAGGGTCTTTCTCTCAACATCTGCAGAGAAGTGAGTGAGAAGACAGACCTGAAAGCCCCTGATACGCTGCATCCCACTACCAAACCAGAGCCTGCTCTGTAGATGGAAGGTCATCGGAGGACGATGGAGGGTAAGCATTTCAGCCCAGTGAGTCTAACAGCCAACATCAAATACCATACACGGTGTGTCTGGGAGAGCAACGCAGTGGATTCCCCCAGAGAACACAGAGGAATGGCGAGCACTCACTGGGTGTTGTTCACGTAACATTACTGCGCTGAACACGGACGCGGCCAAGCCATGCAGTTTGATGAACCACTGAGTACGTACACCTGTATTAGTCTCTCCGGGGTCGCCATCACACATGACCACACACGAGATGGCTGAAACCAACAGAAAAGTATCTTCTCTCAGTTCTGGAGACCAGACGTCTCAGATTAAGGTGTGGGCAGGGCTGGTTCCTTCCAGAGGCTCCAGGGGAGAATCTGTTCCAGGTTTCTCTCCAAAATCTGGGGGCTGCTGGCCTTCCTTGCTGGTCCGTGGCTTGTAGACACATCACTCCAATCTCTGCTCCATCGTCACATGGCTTCACCTCTCAGTGTCTCTCTCTCTGTGTCTCCTCTTCTTATAATGGCACCGGTTATACTGGATTAAAGACCCACCCTCAGAAGCAACCTAAATGTCCATCAACAAACGAATGGACGAAGATGTGGTGCATTTATACAATGGAATACTACTCAGCCCTTAAAAAGAATGAAATAATGCCATCTGCAGCCACATGGATGGACCTTGAGGGTGTTATGCTAAGTGAAATAAGTCAGAGAGAGAAAGACAAATGCTGTATGATCTCACTTATATGTGGAATCTAAAAAATACAACCAAGTAGTGAATACTGTATAACAAAACAGAAGCAGGCTCACAGATACAGAGAACAAACGAGTGGTTTCCAGTGTGGGGGAGGGGCAAGATAGGGGTAGGTGATTAAGAGGTCCAGACTGCTATGTATAAATAAGCTACAGGAACATATTGCCCCAAATGGCAGTATTTCATTCTTTGTCATGGCTGAGCCCTATTCCATTGCATATATGAACCACATCTTGTTTATCCATTCCTCTGCTGATGGACATTAGGTGGCTTCCATGTCTTGGCTATTGTAAATAGTGCTGCTATGAACTTTGGGGTGCATGAATCTTTTCGAATTAATTTTGTCTCGACATGTGCCCAGGAGTGGGATTGCTGGATCATATGGTAGCTCTATTTTTAGTTTAAGGAACCTCCATCCTGTTGTTCTCCATAGTGGCTGCAGCAACTTACATTCCCACCGACAGTGCAGGAGGGCTCCCGTTTCTCCACACCCTCCCCAACATCTGTTATTTGTGTTCTTTTTAATGATGGCCTTCTGACCGCTGTGAGGTGATGTCTCACTGTGGTTTTGATGTGCATTTTCCTGATGATTAGCAACGCTGAACATCTTTTCGTGTACCTGTTAGCTGGCTTAGAGAACCGATTTTCAAGCTTTTTCCTAGGGCCGGTTTAGCAATAAGCCAGGATACTCTGCTCCACGTGGCATCTTCTAACCAAGAAGCCAAAAATGGTGTTCCACGAAAAGAGCTGGTTCAGCTCACAACTCAGTATCTGCACAAGCACTCTGCTTCACAGTAACAATCATATTTTGTTAATATAGCAGATGTGCTTTATTTAAAAAATTATTTACTTCTATAGCCTTTTAAAAATTATTTAATCCATTAGCATTTAAAAAGTGTTAATTTTTAAATTTAGTTTATTTTTTGCTATCCTTTCTGGTTTTCTTTCTTGAGATATAATTCACATATGGTAAAATTCACCCTTCTAAGCATACAATTCAGTAGTTTTGGGTGTATTTGTGAGGTTGGCTTTAGCATTTTCACAGAGTTGAGCAACCACTACCACAGTTTCTTTTTTTAACATTTTTCCATCGCCACAAAAAGAAACATCTCACCCGTTCGCTGTCACTCTCCAATCCCCTCCCCCAGCCCCTGGCATCCACGAATCTCCCTTCTGTCTCTATGCATTTGCCTGTTCTGTATTTTTCTGTAAAGGGAATCACACACTGTATGTCCTTCTGTGTCTACTCTGTCAGTGAGCATCGTGTGTTCAAGGTCCATCCACGTGGTAGCCTGTGTCAGAGCTTCACTCCTCGTCCTGGCTGAGTCATATTCCACGGTGTGCATGGACCCCATTCTGTCTATCCATCCATCCATCCATCCATCCATCCATCCATCCATCCATCCACAGATACTTGGGTTGTGTCTACTTTCTGGCTGTTGTGATTAGTGCTGCTACGAACATCCATGTACAAAATTTTTCATGGAGATATACATTATATATATGTCTGTTTCTCCTGGGTATATTCACCAATATATACACTCAGGAGTGGCGTGGCTAGGTTATACAGAAGTTCTACTTTTAACATGTTGTGGAGCTGCCAGACTGTTTTCCACAGTGTCTGTGCCCTTTTCCATCCTCGCCAGCCATGTAGGAGAGTTCTGATTTCCATCCACATCCTTGACAACACTTGTGATTACCTGACTTTGATTTTAGCCATCTGACTGGGTGTGAAGTGATATTTCACGGTCATTTTGGTTTGTATTTCTCTAATGACTAATAGTCACTGAGCATTTTTCTTAAGTGCTTATTGGCCTTTGTGTATCTTCTTTGGAGCAATATCTCTTCCGATCTTCTTCTAAGTCCTCTTATAAAGGACTTATAAGAGTCCTTTATATGTTCTAGATACATGTCCTTTATCAAATATGATTTCCAAAATATTACTTTATTTTTAAGCAATTTTACCAAATTGAATGGGGAACTCTTTAATTTAAAATATAAAAACAAGAAGTTTTTACTTTGTTTTGTGTTGTTTTACCTTCTAGGAAGGTAAGGAGATAAACAGAACTATTTTGAAGGGACTTGTTCTGAATAGAAAGCAGTGGAAAATTAAGAAAATTCATCATAAGATCTTAACCTCCTCCAGCTCTTTCTTCCAGTCACAAATTTTCGTGGGTTTGTAGTTCTCTGTGCCTGCTCTCCCTGTAATCTGATTTTTATTGCAGTAAACAGAAAGTGATGTATATTGCAATGCTGACCATCTTTGGTAAAATATTATGGGTAGATATAATAAACCTATTACTCTTCCTTTCAAATGGTTTCTCGAGGCATTAAATCTGCTTTCCAAGCCTTTTAAAAGTCCTAATGAATCTGCCAAACACTGATGACTTTATGCCGTATTCATAACGTTTATTAATTGCATTCCTGGGCAATAAACAAAGTCATGGGAAGACTCCCGCGCTGGATCCCTATTTTGCAATCGTAATATATGAAGGTGCTCGGTCGGCTGTGACGACCACAGTGTTCTGTACCTGGCAGAAAACACTCTGGTCAAACTGAACCCATACCCCACAAGGTCAAGCACCATCATCTTCAGACGTTTGCATGGGGCCGGGACCATGCCTGGCACGATGATTCCTCTGTTAAAAAGTGAGGGGCAGCCGTTTTCCTGCTGCATTTTGCATCTGACCTTTCCTGTCTCACTGTTATGTCTTCCGACGATGGGATGGATTTTCAGATATCCTTGGGTCATCAAGTTTCATTCCACAAACATTTCCTGTGCCCTCATCCACTAAGACGTTTCTAAGGAACATGCAACTTGCCTTCCTCATTGGGAGATCCATCAGCAGCCCACCTTTAGTCTTGAGCAGTATCCAATGACCTCATGACCCGTGGAAACTAATCAGGACACAGAGGGATGAGTGAGTGACATGCTGGTAACAGGCGTGAGCTACTGGACAACGGATTATATCAAGGACTTTTAATTTTTTAACCGAAGTACAGTTGATATACAGTATTGTATTAGTTGCAGGTGTACAGCAAAGTGATTCTGTTATATATATATTATATATTCAGCGATACACATATATATTCTTTTCCAGATTCTCTTCCTTCATAGGTTATTACCGAGGACCTTTTAAACCCCTAGTATCGCCCTTGTAGATTCTGTCTCCATTTTGCCTGGCAATGACAGCGCCTGTGTTTCCAGGATCTGCCCACAGTGATGCCGTAAAGATCTGTGTTGCTCTTGGCAGAATGCAGAGCCGTCTGGGCGATTTACCAGGAATCTGTTCCCTCTTGGAAGGAAACCACGTTTAGTCGGTTAACAACGCCACTGATCTTTTGGAATCTTGCTTGTCCCTCCTCTGCAAAGGTCCCTCCCCCACTTCTGAGACCACCACCCTCTGGAAAGCCAGGATGTGAACTGCCAGCCCTAAAAGGGCTTCCATTCCTTATTAAGATGAGGGCTGTCGCACTGGGCAGATGCCACGTTGCTGTGGATTTTCAAGGCACTTTATTCTTCTGAATGACTGCACCCATAGCCTCTTTTCACCAGTGGTAGTGTGACACCAAACTGAATTTTTGCAGTAATAGCTGAAGTTGTCTTTCTTTTTTTTTTTTTTTGACTGGTATACAAGACCCCACATAGAAAAGTCGTTCCTCGCCATCAAGATTCAGTTTGTGTTTAGAAGCATTCTTAGTTTGGGGCTGACATGTCCACACTGCTACATATGCAACAGAGAACCAACAAGGACCTACTGTAGAGCGCAGGGAACTCTGCTCAGTATTCTGTCATAATCTATATGAGAAAAGAATCTGAAACAGAGTAGGTACGTGTATATGGATAACTGAATCACTTTGCTGTACACCTGCAGCTAATGCAACATTGTTCATCACCTATACTCCAGTTTAAAATAACAATTTTTTAACAAGCAGCATTCTTAGCAGTTTTCTCACGGAAAACCTAACAGAGCAGTTAGGTCCTAATTTAGTTCCTATTTACGAGGTTAAAAGAAAGGAGAAAAGAAAGGAAATGGGGCCAGGAACAGAGCTGGGGATGGATGTCCCACGGCTGCCCATCTTAATCCTAATTTTAAAGTCGGATATTAAGGCCCCTTTCCCACACTTAGCTGCTGACTCTCGGCCTGTAGATCTATGATTTCAAGATGCAGAATCACAGATGGGAGAATTCTTGTAGATCATCTCATGCGGGACTCGCTGTGGAGGGCAAGAGCCTGACGCTCTTAGAGAGAGACAGGGACTTGGGCCAAGTGAGGGAGGGGTGGGTGTCGCTCTCCCGGCCCCATACACATAGACATAATGTTTTTCTGGTATCCCACCTTGCTCTTCTGACAGCCCCATCTGCTTCAGAGTCATCCATGGCATTTTCTTTCTGGCCATGCCACGCGGCAAGAGGGATCCTAGTTCCCTAACCAGGGATCGAACCCAAGCCCCCTGCAGTGGAAGCGCGGAGACCTAACCACTGGACCTCCGGGGAAGTCGGTCCATGGCATTTTTATCTCTTCCCTTTCAATCTGTCCGCCTTTTGTTCATCCCTCTAATCATCTAACATTGGCTAGGATTTCCCGTACGATGTGGGGAATTGTAGCGGTGAGAGTGGGCATCTTTCTCCCCGAGATGAAGCAACTCCCTTCTAATCCTGGGTGGTGGAGGGTCATGGATGGACCTTGAATCTTGTTGAAGGCTTCTTCTGCATTTATCAAGATGAGCGAATGGGTTTTTCTTCTCTCGCCTGTTCAGATGGAGAAGTACATTCATTGATGTCCAAATAATGAAGGATCTGGAAACGCCCACGATAAACCCCACTCGGTCAGGATCTGTCATCCTTCTAAAATGCTTCTAGATTTGGATTTGCTTATATTTTGTTAAGGATTTTTGTAGCTATGTCCCCAAAGCATATCCATCTGTAGTTCACTGTCCTTGTAAGGTCTTGGTGGGGTTTTTTTGTATCCAAGTAATCCTGGCATCTAAATGAACCGTAGAGTGTTTCATACCCTTCCATGTAGGGAAGATGTTTTGTAGAATTGATGCTGTTTCTCCCTTAAATGTCTGAGAGAATTCACCATTAAAGCCATCCACGCCTTCAGTTTTCTTGTTTGGATGTTTTTAACAATGAATTCAATTTGTTAAATAAAGAATTAAAAAAATAAATATAGAGCAATTCAAGTTCTATTTCTTCTTGGGTGAGTTCTGGTAATATGTGAAGAAATGCTCCATTTCATGGAAACTGTTGAATATACGGGTCAAGTTTTTTGTTATTTCCTTATTAGCATTTCAATGTCTCTCAGGTCTGTAATGATGTCCTGTATTTTATTCCCGAGGTTTTTATTGTATTATTTCTGTCTCTGTGTCTCTCTCTTTTATCTATCAATCATCTATCTATATTGTATAGAGAGAGGATATCTCTATATCTGTATCTATATCCTTATCTTGTTTTCCTTGGTCAGCCTGGGTAAAAGTTTCTCAATTGTATTGATGTTTGCAAAGAACTAGCTTTTGCCTTTATTTATTTTCTCTGTTGTCTTTCCTATTTTTTCTTTTAATGGAGGAAGGGCAGGTTTTTAGTTTTTTGTTTTTATAAATTTATTTATTTATTTTTGGCTGCGTTGGGTCTTTGTTGCTGCACGTGGGCTTTCTCTAGTTGCGGCGAGCGGGGGCTACTCTTCGTTGCGGTGCCCGGGCTTCTCATGGCGGTGGCTTCTCTTGTTGTGGAGCACAGGCTCTAGGCGCACGGGCTTCAGTAGTTGTGGCATGTGGGCTCAGTAGCTGTGGCTCACGGGCTCTAGAGCACAGGCTCAGTAGTTGTGGCACATGGGCTTAGTTGCTCTGTGGCATGTGGGATCTTCCCGGACCAGGGCTCAAACCCGCGTCCCCTGCATTGGCAGGTGGATTCTTAACCACTGCGCCACAAGGGAAGTCCCCCTCTGTTGTCCTTCCTTTTCGATTTTAATGACTTCTTCTCTCACCTCATTATTTCCTTCTTTCTGATTGTTTTGGGTTTCATTTGATTGCCGCTTTCTAATTTCTTAAGGGAGAACCTTAGATGAACGATTTGAGAAGTTTCTTTTTTCTTCTACTGCAAGCATTTAATGCCCCAAATTTCAAAGTACTGCTTTAGCTGCATTCCAGAAATGTTTATTATTTTTTCCCTTGAGTTCAAAACATTTTCTAGTTTCCCTTGAGAATTTATCTTTGAGCCATGGTTATTTAGCAGTGTATTATTTAATTCCCAAATATTTGGTCATTCCCTAGCTGTCTTTCAGTGACCTATTTCAAGGTCAACTCCACTTTGGTTAGACAACATATCCTGTGAGATTTAAATTCTCTAACATTATTTAAGGTATGGCTTATGGTCCAGCAGAGGATCTGTATTCCCCGTGACGCTGAAAAAATATGTCCTGTGCCGTTATTCTGTGAAGTGCTCTGTAAATGTCAACTGGGTCCTGTCTATTCTCTCCAATTTCCAGTTCACTTATTCTATTGACTATTGAGAAAGGAGTGTGGAAGTCTCCAGTGATTACTGCAGATTTGTTTGCGTTTCCTTTTTGTCCTATCACTGCTTGCCTTGTGTACTTTGAATCCCTACTTTCAGGCGCAGACACAAATAGCATTTTTATGACCCTCGGCAAATTGTTCATCGTTGTGTAATCTTCCTCTATCACGGGTATGCCTCCTTTTTTCAAAGATTCCTCTGTCTGATTATTAACCCACTCCAGCTTTCTTTTGATTACTGCTTGCGTGGTTCATCTTTTTCCATCCTGATACATCTGTTTGTATCTTTCTATTTAAAGTGGGTTTGGGGGACCTTCCCTGCTGGTGCAGTGATTAAGAATCCGTGTGCCAATGCAGGACACGGGTTCGAGCCCTGGTCTGGGAAGACCCCACATGCCGCAGAGCAACTAAGCCCGTGCGCCACAACTACTGAGCCTGTGCTCTAGAGCCTGCGAGCCACAGCTACTGAGCCTGCAAGCCACAACTACTGAAGTCTGTGCACCTAAAGCCCGTGCTCCACAACAAGAGAAGCCACCGCAATGAGAAGCCCGTGCACCGCAACAAAGAGTAGCCCCCGCTCGCCGCAACTAGAGAAAGCCCGCGCGCAGCAACGAAGACCCAGCACAGCCAAAAGTAAATAAATAAAAATAAATTTCAAAGAAAAATAATAAAGTGGGTTCGGGACTTCCCTGGCAGGCCAGTGGTTAAGACTCCACACTGCCACTTCAGGGGACGCAGGTTTGATCCCTGATCGGGAAACCAAGATTCCACATGCCTCACAGTGTGGCCAAAAAGAAAATAAAATTAAAATAAAAAATAAAGTGGGTTCCTTTTAGGTGATGGGCCACTGGGTCTTGATTTTTACCCAATGGACAGTCTTTGTCCTTTCCTTGGTATGTTGACGCCATTCACGTCGAATAGCAGCGTGAGGTGGCTTCAGAGAGAGAAGAGGGAAAATACTAGGGCCCCTATAGTTTTCACTCCATGAAAAAGCCCCTTTTTCTGGCTTTTGTACTCAGAGCTGGGGATCCACTTGGGGTTTTGGGTGCCCTCGACACTGTCACCTTGGTCGTGTAATTTCACAACCGGAGCCAGGCTTGGGGCTGAGCCAGAAGAGGAAAAACAGATTAAAAAACAGAAGCTTCGCATCTGTTCTGACTCAGACTCCCTTCCCACAGCTATCTGTTCAGCTGGGTGGGCTTATCTCTTGGAGTTTTTGCTGCCCATGCCTGCTGCCCACTTTCCACCTATTCTCGGGTGAAACCCAGAATAGAAAGGAGACTAGAAATTCCAAGAAATTCAACCCCACATCACCGACCGTTGTATTAGCTTGCTAGGGTGGCCATACAAATGCCCACCAACTGTGCAGCTGAACTGATGGAAACTGATTCTCTCTCCGTTCTGGAGACCAGAAGTCTGACATCAAGGTGTCTACAGGGGTGTTTCCTCCTGCAGGCTCCAGGGGGGATCTGAGCCTAGCCCCTCTCCCAGTTTGCCGTGTTTGCTGGGGACCCTTGGTGTCCCTCGCCAGGTGGATGTACCACTCCAACCTCTGTCATCCCATGACTCTCTCCTCTTCTGTTTCCGTGTCCAGATTTTCCCTTTCTTAAAAAGCTGAAGCACCAACCCTACTCCAGTAGGACCTGTTCTTCACTAATGACGTCTACAAAGACCCTATTTCCAAATAAGGTGAGAGTCCAGATGGACACGGGTATTAGGGAGGAACACTCTTCAACCCGGTGGTGTCATTCCTTAAGTGCTGACTTTCCACCCAATCCAGGGTCCTCAGGCCACTGCATTCTGTGTCTTATCCAACGTTTGTTGGTGTAATCCCTTGAAGAAACAGGCTACTGTGGGCTCTCTCCACTGAGGCCAGTGCTAGGAGTCTCTTCATTCTGCTTTAAAATGGTTTTGAGATTTTAGAATAACTTTAAATGGAGTATAATCTATACAAATATTGAATCACTATGTTGTACAACCTGAAAATGATATCATATTGTAAATCACATATGACCCAGCAATTCCACTCCTGGGCATATATCCAGACAAAACTCTAATTCAAAATGATGTACGCACCCCTATGTTCATTGCAGCACTATTAACAATAGCCAAGACATGGAATCAACCTAAGGGTCCATCAAGAGAGGAGTGGATAAAGAAGGTGTGGTACATGTATACAATGGAATGTTACTCAGCCATAAAAAAGAACAAAATAATGCCATCTGCAGCAACATGAATGGACCTAGAGATTATCATACTATGTGAAGTAAGTCAGAGAAAGATAAATATCACATGATATCACTTATATGTGGAACCTATTAAAAAATGATACAAATATTCGCAAAACAGAAGCAGATTCATAGACACAGAAAACAAACTTACGGTTACAAAAGGGGAAAGCGGGGGAGGAATAAATTACGAGTTCGGGATTAACATATACACACTAGTATGTATAAAACAGATAATCACACTGCCCAGCCCACAGCTCCATAATTACAGCTTTCCTTCCTGTCACCACAGGCTTCGAACAACTGGATTCTCTGCTCCTGGGGAGGCTTCTCATGAACGATATTACCCACTAGTTATGCTAATACACATTATTGATATAATAAGATTTTACTTCTCATTATTTTTTTAATAAATTTATTTATTTATTTGGCTGTGTTGGGTCTTCGTTGCTGCACGCGGGCTTTCTCTAGTTGTGGTGAGCGGGGCTACTCTCTGTTGCGGTGCGTGGGCTTCTCATTGCGGTGGTTTCTCTTGTTGTGGAGCACGGGCTCTAGGTGCGCAGGCTTCAGTAGTTGTGGCACACGGGCTTAGTTGCTCCATGGCATGTGGGATCTTCCCGGACCAGGACTCAAACCCCTGTTCCCTGTATTGGCAGATGGATTCTTAACCACTGCACCACCAGAGAAGTCCCATCGATTAATATTATTTTTAACAGAAATAAATCATTTATGTTTATTATGTGAATAATAAATAATATATAATATGATAATATAAAATTATATGTGAAAGTTAAATAATAGATATGACCATTCTGGTAGCAGTGTTGTTATTTTTTTAATTTTTATTATAACTGTCACAGTAGCAGTATATTATTATTATCCTCATCATCATGGTTGCCTTATTATTATTGTCATTATTATCGTGGTAGCAGTATTATTACTCCTCCTCCTCTCATGGTGGCAGCATTACTATTATAATATCACGGTAGCACAAGTTCCATTATAATATCATGGTGGCAGCCTAATTATCACAATATGGTGGCCATATTATTATTATTACTATCATGGCAGCTGGGTTAATATTTTAATATCATGGTGTTAGGATTACAATTATAACATCATGATGGCTGCATTACTATTATACTATTGTGGTGGTCATATTTTTATTATTACTATCATGGTAGCTGTATTACTATTATACTATCATGGTGGCCATATTATTACTGTCAAGGTGGCAGTATTCCTTTTTAGAATATCATGGTGGCCATATTATTACTACTACTGTCATGGTAGCAGCATCACTATTTTAATATCATGGTGACCATATCATTATTATTACCATCATGGTAGCTGTGTTAATATTATAATATCATGCTGTCAGGATTACGATTATAACATCATGATGGCTGTATAACTATTATACTATCGTGATAACCATGTTCCTATTATTACTAGCATGGTAGCTGTATTACTATTACATATTGTGGTGGCCGTATCAATATTATTACCATCATGGTAGCTGTATTACCATTATGTATCATGGTGGCCGTATCATTATTTTTACCATCACGGTAGCTGTGTTACCACTGCATATCGTGATGGCCGTATCATTATCATCACCATCATGGTAGCTGTATTACCATTATGTATTATGGTGGCCGTATCACTATTATTACCATCACGGTAGCTGTATTACTTTCCTCCCAAGGTAGCAGGATCACTCCCCCTCCTCCCACACTCAGCCTCACGGTAGCAGAATGGCAATGACTCTCACCACAGCACCAGCTAATGTTGCCCGAGCTCTTGCCACAGCCTAGACACCACTGTTCATGTTGTACCTGTAATAACTCACTTCACGCTCAGATTCCCAGAGAGGAATTTCTTATCCTCATCCTCCTTTACATTTTGAGACGCCGGGGCACAGAGAGGTTAAGGAACTTCCCCAAGGTCCCCCAGAGAGGAGGCGGTGTAGCCGGATCACACCCTGGCATGTTCTTCTCAGAGCTGGCACTAAGCCCCCCACCCCGCAGCTTGGATGAACCCAGATGGAGAACCCCGTCCCCAAAACAACCTGGCACCTGCTTTCTTTGCCATCCATCTCCCTCTCTTCCTTTTCTTCCACCTGTCCTCTCAGCCTTGCCTCCCACTTACTCCTTAATTTATTCCTTTTCTGAAGGGGTAAGTAGATCTTCGTCTTCCCAGAACTTCACCCCCTGGAGTCACACCTGTGAATGTAAGTTACTTAACCTCTGCAAAGGAGCCTTTGCAGATGTAATGAAGGTCACTACTCTGCTGGCCTCAGGGAGATTGTCCTGGATGACCCAGGTCACCCCCACGCGATCACGTGAGCTCTTGGGATCAGAGCTTTCTACCCCCTGAGGGCAGAAGAGGAATTCAACTGTTCAAAGCATGAGAAGGTCTTGACTGCTGTTGCTGGCTTTGAGGATGGAGGGGGCCACACGGAAAACCTGGGAAGGAACTGAATTCTTCCAACAACCAGTGAAATTAGAGGAGGGTCCTGAAACCCTCATGAAATTACAGTCCCAACCTGTGACTTGATTTCAGTCCCGTGAGGCTCTGACCAGAGAACACACATCTTTCCAGACTTCCGATCTACGGAAACTATGAGATAATGAATGGTTTCTTTAAAAGCCGATGAACTTGTACTCATTTGTTACACAGCACAGCAAACTGATACAGCCTCTCTGTCCACGGAGCCTGCTCTTGCTTTGCCTCTGACGAACTTAGGCTGCCTTTCCTTCCCTCCTCCGATGTGAATCTGAGCAGAATCGGGGACTACCTTCTTCTGAGCTGATCCCTGTCCTAATTTCCCATCTCTCTCTTCCACAACTCCTTATTCATCCTTCTGGAAGACCCAGTTTCCTCTCTCTGACTTTTAATTTTCTTCATTTTTTTTAAAAGATTAATTAATTAATTATTTATTTTTTGCTGCATGGGGTCTTAGTTACGGCACGCGGGATCTTTCATTGCAGCACGCAGGCTTCTCTCTAGTTGTGGCGTGCGGGTTTTCTCTTCTCTAGTTGTGGTGCGTGGGTACCAGAGCAGGTGGGCGCTGTAGTTTGCGGCACACAGCCTCTAGTTGAGGTACACGAGCTCAATAGTTGTGGTGCGGGGGCTTAGTTGCCCCGTGACATGTGGGATCTTAGTTCCCCGACCAGGGATCGAACCCACGTCCCCTGCATTGCAAGGCGGATTCTTTACCACTGGGCCACCAGGGAAGTCCCAATTTTCTTCATTACTTCAGAATGAAGTTCTTACATTTTCCATTCTCCAGCCCTACATCCTCCTCCCTGTCTCTTTACTAGACAATCTCATCTTTGCTCACTAACCACTCTCCAATGGCATCGCTGCTCAGATGTCTCTCATCTCTACCTCCATATAAACCCAGCATCTTCTCAACAGCTCAGGAAGATGGGTTGAGTCTCCTCAATGGGTCTCTAAACAACCCACTGAACCTGACCTGTCCTGTAATACCTCTTTCAGGAAGTCCCACTGGGTAAACCAGAACCTAGGAGGCAAGACTTCTAGATGCCATCACATTGAGAGGAAAAAGAAGAAGATCTTGCTTTCTGGTCTTCTCTTAGGAGGGAGGACACATACCCCAGAAGCCAAACTCATGGGAGAAATCTCCCATAGGATTGCACAGATGGGTTGCATTCTCCTTCTTCAAACAATCCCTATCAAGGGACCAGTCTTGGAGGGCAGGTGGAGGAGGTTGTCCTGGGGTATGGGCTCAGGGGAGGGGAGCAGAGGAAGGGTGAACAAATCAGACATCTCTGAAGAAGGAGTTGGGGCGGGGATTGGGGGGGATTCCAAAGGCAACCAGCAACCTTCTGCCCAGACATACAGCTTCATCCGCTACAGAGGGATACTGCTGAAATTAAGTTTCTTTTCTCTAGCAGATGTATCACCGAAACAGAGATTTCTGCATTTACAAAATGAATGTTTCCAAATGCATAACTAATTGGATCCTTTTAAGGCATTTAAGGTTTAACTCTGATTTCCACAAGTCTTTCTTCAGACCTTAATTATAAATGTACGCAGTAGGATTTATTTTCAAAACGTCTCATTTTTTTTCTTCATCCAAATATCCAGAAAGTCAAAAACAAACAAACAGAGCTGTGTGCACAGCTTGGATGGTGTCAGCCTCTAAATCAAGTCACTTGTTTGGTTTTAATTAGTGGAAGTCTGGCTTTAGCAGGAAAAACATCATTTTGGAAAACAACTTCGTTCTGGAGTTGGAAAATTGTCATCTGTTAAGGAGACATAAACGCTTCAAATTTCCCGCATGGAAACTCACGTTGTGGTAAATTTAGTGTATTTTTCTTTTAGCCGATAAAAATGCTATTTATCAAATAGGAAATGTGGAAAGCGTGGGAATCATAGCGACAGTTTCAGGAAAGGCAAAAATATTTTGAATTATTATTTGTGACATCTAGTCGGTATATAAAAGAACAGATTGCCATATTCGTGGGTTCTTTGTGCAATAAATTTCATTATATTTGTAGAGATATGTACATATATAAAGAGAAAGCCAATAAATGCACAGATGCGAAGGATGAATTCTAACTTCACAGCAGTAATGACCCCTAAAGAGAAGAGGGGCAAAGGAGGATTGGGGTCTTTAAATATCTTACACACACACACATTCCCATCCCATCCATCCAACTATTCCTGGCAACAGAATATTAAAATTTAACCATCCACTAGGCACCAAAATGGATTTGAAACTTCAAGGGGAGATACACATTGTCCTATGCTTGATTACAAAGAAAAGTATAGGAACGACTTCCCTAACCCTTGATCCCATCTCCCTTTGAAAATATGAAAGGATCTAGACAATGTGCTGGAGATTTTCTTAAAATAGAGGTGGTGCTGAGAACCTTTCCCCACCCTAGAAGACGCTTGTCTTCTTTATCAGTCAGCTCTGACTTAAACTATGCTGCATAACAAACAGTCCTAGATCACAAAGCCCTACCACAATAGAGTTCCTTTTCAGACCTATGAGTCTGTGACTCAGTGACTGTTGGGTTGACCTAGACTGGGCTCCCCCACACACACACCATGCCGAGCAGAACCCAATGTAACAACTTAGATTCATGTCTGCTCTACATGGTTTCATTATTTTGGAACTAGTGGTTATCCTGGGCATATTTTTGTAATGTTGGAATGTAGGTGGGCAACATCGTACAGAGGGCAACTCGAACCATTGGGGTTTGCAGCATTTTCTGCTGACATCCCACAAGATAAAGCAAAATGGATGGAAACTCCGAAGTCCATGGAGAAGGGAGGTGTGGTCCTCCCATGAAAGATGAGCCAGGGCAAAGGCAGGAAGGAAGAAAGAACTTGTGAGCAACTCATGCCGTCAACCACACCTTCTAACCTGAAGCCTGCTAAGAGGGGACTTGTTTCCCATTTCCCTCTTCGGATCCAAACTCCATCCTTTCCTTCCCAACTCTGCACCCTGAGACGCTGATGGACATGGTGTGCATTGCCCAGGGTCTCTGGTCTTCTGGATTCCAGGTGAGTTCAGACAGTGGGAGGCACTGGCAGGAGATGGGAGGGAGGGACACAAGAGTCTAGGATCGTTTGCCTTGGAAACTTCCCTGTTTGGTTGCTGCCCGTGTAGCTGTGTTCTCCATCAGCTCCAGCTGTTGTAGGGCAGCCTCTCTGCCACAGCTCTTGAGCTGAACTCCAGGAGCATCTTGACCCACAGGCTCAGAGGGGTAACGGTTTCTCTTCTGTGTTGATAGGGTCTGGGAGCCTCTGCCTCCTTTAGGACTTTCCTTAACCCTTCCCATTCATCTCTGCAGACTCTTAAAAACCCTAAGTGGACGCACTTTCCATATTCTGCTAGAACCCTGACTGAGACCAGTGCACATGCCCTCCACTTGGAAGACACTGTAGATTTGCACTTGCTAACAAGATGTTGACGGTGAGAAGCCAGCCAAGGATCAAACTTGGTGGTGGAGTCAGGACAGAAAACAGAAAACGTTTGCAGAGTTTCTGAAAATCAGTCCATTCTATTTAATATTTGGACCCTTACACCCTCCTACCCTATTCTGGAGGGATTGCTGTCCAGACTTCTTTTTCTGGGAATTGCCGTCACCGTCATCTTTGGAATCCCTGTGTGTGTCCCTCAGAGCTGACTGTAGGCAACAGCAAAGCTTTCCCTAGCAGGTTTCCCGGGGCAGCTGTCCCCAGCCCCTGCACCAGACTTGGTGCCGGGGCCAGTGCAGTCCCGGGGGCGGGGGACGTTGCAGTCGAGGACTCGGTCCTGCAAGCTGGCCACACTTTTACGTGTCTCTGCATTTCCGGCCCAGGCACCTCTTCCAGACATCTCTCTGCTGGGGGCCCTTAGACCAAGCATGTCCTGGCATCTCTGTCGAGACCACCTTCTTGGGGGTAAGAGGGGAGACCCTGAACAAAGTTTTCTCCCCTCTGACTCAATACTCAGCACTTTTCCATCTGGCCCGAGGTATAATATTATAACTATTATAGATAACAAAATATACAGTAGAATATAAGCATAACTATATGGAAAGTGGGAAATCCTATATGACCGAATTGCACTGTTATACATTGTTATATAGTACAATATATACCATGCATTACTTACCTAATATAATGTATTATGTATAATATTACATACATGATTATAACAATATTATAGCTATTGTATACAATTTAATAATATAGCATAGACTATATTGTATCTATATTACAAGGTGGGGAAAATCCTATGTTTCATACAAATTGCACTATGATATTTGCAAGCACATATCCTATCATACATTATATATAACATGTGGCATATATAATGCTATATATGCCACATGTTTTAGATAATATATAATATAACACATGCACATCTATAAGCAAGGTAAGACAATAGCTCTACTGTCTACACCGTATATAACATGTATTATACAATATATACCATATGATATACAGTATTCTGATATACGTATATTACAGAACAGTAGACTGTGGAATGCTCTCGCTGGACTGACCTTAAGAAATCATCCTGCGGGCTTCTCTGGTGGCACAGTGGTCGAGAGTCCGCCTGCTGACACAGGGGACGTGGGTTCGTGCCCCGGTCCGGGAAGATCCCACATGCCGTGGAGCGGCTGGGCCCGTGAGCCATGGCCGCTGAGCCTGTGCTCCGCAACGGGAGAGGCCACAGCAGTGAGAGGCCTGCATATTGCAAAAAAAAAAAGAAATCATCCTGCTGTTCACACACACAAAAGAATGAAATAATGCTATTTGCAGCACCGTGGATGGACCTAGAGATGATCATACTGAGTGAACTCAGTCAGACAGAGACAGACAAATACCCTACGATGTCGCTTATATGTGGAATCTAAAATATGACACAAATGAACTTACTTCCAAAACAGAAACAGACTCACAGACATAGAAAACAGACATGGTTAACAAATGGGACAAGGGGGGAGGAATAAATTAGGAGTTTGGGATTAACATATACACACGACTATATATAAAATATATAAACAGCGAGAGCCTACTGTATAGCATAGGGAAGTCTGTTCACTATTTGATAATAACCTATAAGGGAAAAAAATCTGAAAAAATATATATAACTGAATCACTTTGCTGTACACCTGAAACTATCACAACATTGCAAATCAAATATACTTTAATTTTAGAAAAGGGAAAAAACAGAAATCACCTTCTTGCCCTCCTTGCCCTGTCTCCTTGCTGAGTCTCTGTCGGTGGGGGTCGCCTGAGACAGACGCGTCTTGGGGCCCCACTGTCGAAGCCAGGGTGATCAGGGCTCGGGCAACAAAGCCTCGTATTCCTGGGGGCTCCTGGGGGCAGCCCCCAAGCTACCAGGAGAGACTGTGAGGTGAGGAATGCCCACCTGGCTCCGGGGTTCCTCTTTGCACTTCACCACCCCTGGGGAGAGTTTAGGATTCCTCTGCCCAGCTCCCACCTCAGATCAAATAAATCTGAGTGTCTGGGGCTGAGCCCTGGCATCAGTCATTTTTAAAGCTCCCAGGGGTCTGGGTGTCGAGATTCAGTCAGAGTTGAGAGTCACTGCCCCGGAGTGACAGGCCGGGGTCACACTCGGCCAGTTCACAGCAGTGGTTGAGCACATACTCCAAAGAAAGCAGAACTAAAGAACGCCAGCCCAGGATCATTCTTGCGTCTTCCATGCAAGGAAACCCAAGACTCAGAACCCGAAACGGGTAAATGCAAAGCGGAAGCAGCTTTGTCTGTAAAACTGGGTAGTTGCAGAAGACAGGACAAAAGGCATTTATATACCTAAACCCTAGGCAATCTGTGGGTCGTGAGTGGCCAGCTCCTGGAGGGACACTGGAAACGCCGAGATCAAAGCAAGGGCCGGAATTCCTGGGAAGGACCTGGATCCACTGTGGGAAGAACAATCACACGTCCACGTAGTGGGAACCTGGACCATTTCTTCCGAGATTTGCTCAGAAGATCGAGAAATGGTGACTCTCGGGGCTTCCCTGGTGGTGCAGTGGTTGGGAGTCCGCCTGCCAATGCAGGGGACGCGGGTTCGTACCCCGCTCCGGGAGGATCCCACATGCCACGGAGCGGCTGGGCCCGCGAGCCATGGCCACTGAGCCTGTTTGTCTGGAGCCTGTGCTCCGCAACGGGAGAGGCCACAGCAGTGAGAGGCCCGCGGACCGCAAAAAAAAAAAAGAAGAAAAAAAAAGAAATGGTGACTCTCTCATTAGATTTACCCCTGGCGTTAGGCAGTACCCAGCCGCAGGCACCTCCCACCTCCCTTCCCTAACCAGCCAACGGCAGCACCACTGTAATCTCCAGATGCAGCCAGCCTGTCCCGGTGAATAAACATGCGTCTGCTGGCTGTGAAGGCACCTTAGCCTCTAAATATCATCAGATCCCCCAGCGCCAGGGCCAGTGCCTTGCGTCCCGTTACGGATAGCTTCATCCAGGTTTGAAATACGTTACAGGCAGAGAGGATGATGCCGGAGCCGCCTCAGGGCCTGCTGAGTCAGGGAGTGGAGACTTCTTTGCAACTTTTTATTTTATATTGGAACAGAGCGGATGTACGATGTTGTGTTAGTTTCAGGTGTACAGCAAAGCGATTCAGTTATGCAGATATACGTATCTCTTCGTTTTCAAGTTCTTTTCCCGTTTAGGTTGTTGTATAATACTGAGCAGAGTTCCCTGTGCTCTACAGTAGGTCCTTGTTGGTTATGCATTTTAAATACGGCAGTGTGTACATGTCACTCCCAGTTTTATTAGGGAGTGGGGACTTTATAAAAAGCTCAAAGCACGTGGCTGGGGTGTGTGACGCTCCCAGAAAGAATGGAACCCGAATGGGAGGAGAGAGAGGATGCCCCATGGCAAGGGCTCCCTGGACGGAGGTGGGGTAGGGCCGCAACAGAGCACCACACACGGGGTGGCTTAAACCACAGACACTTACTGTCTCTAGTCCTGGAGGCTGGAGTCTGAGATCCAGGTGTGGGCAGGGTTGGGCCCGCCTGAGGCCTCTCCCCTGGGCATGTAGATGGCCGTCTTCCCTGTGTCCTCACGGGGTCATCCCTCTATGTCTGTGTCCTGATCTCCTCCTCTCATAAGGACACCAGTGCTATGGGATCAGGACCCACCCTAGTGACCTCATTGTACCTTTGTCCCCTCTTTAAAGACCCCACGTCCAAATACAGTCACATCCAGAGGTCCTGGGGGTCAGGGCGTCAACATATACGTTTGGGGGACACACAATTCAGTCCATAACAGGAGGTAACCAGAGAATCAGTTTATACAAACAGCAACCCACGGCTGCGAAAACCAAGCCACGTCAATGGCCCCTGAGCAGTTCTCCCTGCTGAGTCGTCAGAATTCCCACCCCCTCATCTCCCTCCCCAGGACGGGACACAGGTCCAGTCCTCAACCAGGTACTAGCAGCAAATGGAATCACCATTATCACAGGACAAAACAAAGTCCACCACTTCCCAGGGGCTGGGGAGGCGGCCAGCCTCCCCACTAGAACTACCGGGGGTCCAGGGGCAAAGAGAAAGACGGGTAGGTTATTGGCTGGACCCTACCTGTGCCAGCCCCACAGTAATTTTTACTAAAAGGAGATGAAATGAGGGCCCTTCCCATCTATCCCAGAGAATGCAAGAAAAAAAAAAAAAAGAGCCATCCCCCTCGTAGACATTTTAGAGGCTGACAGTCATTTCAAGTTTCTAAACCTCAATTTCAGAGCAGAACTAGAGTGTGGAAGCATCAGCCTGTCACCGATGTCCTTACTGCTCTACGCTAATCTTTCTTCAGTCCCCAGGGACCCCTTTACAGATCCCACAGTGGTCTCTCAAGCCGTCCGCACCTTCACCCCAGCACCCCCGAGACCGCTCCACTGTCCCTTCTCGGAGAACAGGTGTTGGTCCAAACAAAACACACATTTCAATCAAGCACTTAGTAGGTGGCATGTCTTTTCCAGAAAGGCACACCGCCTGCATCCACGTGGCTTCTGTTCCGGCTGAAGGATCAACGAGGAATCATACTCGCCACACACCATAATCATACATTTATTTATTATTTTTTATTGACGCATAGTTGATTTACACTCTGTTACTTTCAGGCGTACAACACAGCGATTCAATCTTTTTATAGATTATACTCTGTTTAAAGTTATTACCCCTGTGCTGTGCAATGTATCTTTGTAGCTTATTTATTTTATACCTAGTAGTTTGTACCTTACGCCCCTCCCCCCATCCTGCCCCTCCCCCCTCCCTCTCCCCACTGCCAACCACTAGTGTTCTCTGTCTCTGTGAGTCTGCTTCTTTTTTGTTATAGTCACTAGTCTGTTTTATTTTTTAGATTCCTTTTTTAAGTTAATTTTTATCGGAGTATAGTTGCTTTACAATGTTGTGTTAGTTTCTACCGTACAGCAAAGTGAACCAGCTACATGTATACATATGTCCCCTCTGTTTTGGATTTCCTTCCCATTTAGGTCACCACAGAGCAGTGAATAGAGTTCCCTGTGCTCTACAGTAGGTTCTCATTAGCGATCTATTTTATATACAGTAGTGTACATATGTCAATCCCAGTCGCCCAATTTATCCCACCCCCCACCCTTGGTATCCATACGTCCGTTCTCTGTGTATGCGTCTCTATTTCTGCTCTGCAAAGAAGTTCCTGTGTATCATTTTTTTAGATTCCACATATAAGCGATACCATATGGTATTTGTCTTTCTCTGACTTACTTCACTTAGTATGATCATCTCTAGGTCCATCCATGTTGCTGCAAATGGCATTATTTCCTTCTTTTTATGGCTGAGGAGTATTCCATTGCATACATGTGCCACATCTTCTTTATCCTTTCCTCTCCTGATGGACACTTAGGTTGCTTCCATATCTTGGCTATTGTAAATAGTGCTGCTATGAACGTTGGGGTGCGTGTATCTTTTCAGATTAGGGTTTTCACTTTCTTTGAATAGATACCCACGAGTGGAACTGCTGGATCATGTGGCAGTTCTACTGCAAATCATAGTAATGAATAGTTAGCACTGAATGAGATCTACCAAGTATCTCACAAGGATTTACTCATTTCATCCTCTTGACAACGTTACATGGTAGGTGTGGTGAACACTCCCACTTTCTATGGGGAAACTGAGGCACAGAGAGGTTAAGTGACTTTCCCAAGGTCACTCAGCTCAGAGTGACCCAACTTTCCCCAGCACCTGAGGTTCAGAATTTTGGAAGCATGACTGATTTCTCTTTCTACAGTTCTTCCTACATCCCCAGAGTTGAGAGGATGGACTGAAGACTGTCCAATCTCCTCGTCCTAAAATTATCCAAACTACCCATCAGTACAGAGGGAAAAAGAAACATGTCTCCAGGAAAACAAAAGGGCGTGTGTCCTAGCTGTGCCCCGATCCCCACGGTACCCACAGTCCTCCTGGGATGGGTGGCCGCATCTCATTCATTTGTCTGCATCTCCCACTGCAGGTGGGCACCTGAGCTGAAGGACGACAGTCCACATCTCACCAGTGGCCCCCGGCATCTCCCACGTGGCACGCAGAGCAGGATGGATTCTCTCCCTTGCAGATGCTGGACTGTCTTAGTCTGCATGAGCTGCCGTAACAAAATACTGTAAACTAGGGGCTTATCAACAACACATGTATTTCCCACAGTTCTGGAGGCTGGAGATCCCAGCGAGGGCTGATTGAGCGTTTGGTGAGGCTGCTTCCTGGTTCCTAGATGGACGTCTTCTCGCTGTGTCCTCACATGGAGCAAGGGGTTAGGGAGCTCTCTAGTCTAGGGACACTAATCCCATCATGGGGGATCCACCCTCATGACCTCATCACCTCCCAAAGACCCCACCTCCTAACACCATCGCCTTGGGGAGTTAGGGCTTCAACATCTGAATTTGGGGGGATACACACATGCAGTCCACAGCAAGAACTCTTGAGAGAATCAGAGCATTCAGCGAGGCCATATGCTCAAAGATCATGAGGCAGAGAAACGCACTTGAGGGAATGATGGCCACATACAGGACCCCCCACCCCCGCTACCGCGCTCCAGACCCCGCTCCCCCTGAAGCCCGTCACCCACTTCTGCTTCCGCCCTGCACACGTGAACACAACCCATAAACCCCACAAATCTAGGTGCCCCAGGGACCCTCTGTTTCTCCTTTGCAAACGCGCCTGATTAAAAATATGTGGAATGACCGGTTGCCCCTGCAAGATGTCCCAAAATAGCACAGATCTGAGGCTGCTACCCATCCCCCTGCCCCGGGGCGAGGCTATTTTGAGAGTTTTGTTTTGTTTTGTTTTTCCTAGCCAGTGCATTTAATAAGGACGCATTAGCACATCAACTCAACAAGGAGCAGTTTCATTGCAGGGGTGGATAACGGAGGTTTGCTGTTATCTTAAGGGCTCTGCATAAGACCCTAAGAGTCTCAGTTTTCAAACATATTTTGGGGGGCTTATTAAAGGGTCAACATCAAAGTATCTGTGAAGGAGGCAGAAGAATAGATGCTGCTGACGAAGGTGGGGGAGGGGGAGAGGGAGGGAGGGGAAGGAAAGAGAGAGAAAGACATGCATGTGTGTGTGTTTGTGTGTCTGTGTGTGTGTATCTCTAAGTTACTATCTGGGAGGACAGAAGATGAAAAATCTGAGAACTCAACAGATGTTAACAGAAAGTCAGTTAAATTTCACTAATATGAGTTATAGATCTCTATATATAGATATATATTTGTAAAACTGAATCACTGTGCTGTACACCTAAAATTAACACAACATTGTAAATCAACTATACTCCAATATAAAATAAAAAGTAAAAAATAAAGAATATCAATGACATCAAAAAAATAAATTTCACTAATATGGAAGCTAAGAAGACAACAGTATTTAGATTGTATTGTGCCACGGAGGGTGTTATAGGCTGTTGACTTGCCCCCAGGTTTGGTCTAAAATATACTATTTCAATCCAGCTAGAGAAATCTTTCAGGATCACCAAAACCTAATCATGTATTTTAACGGCAATGCTTTTCACCATAAACATTCCTTTTTTTTTTTTTAAACGTTTTCTACTATTTTCTTTTCTTTTTTTTTTTCTTTTTGGCCACGATGCATTGCTTGAGGAATCTTAGTTCCCCAACCAGGGAGTGAACCCGGCCCCTCGGCGATGAAAACGCAGAGTCCTAACCACTGGACCACCAGGGAATTCCCACAAACCTTCCTTTTTAAAAAAAAATTCTTATATTTATTGTTGAGTAACTTATCTTTACAGAATACAGAACAATGAAAGCTGACCAAGTACAACAAACAAGCCTGACGATTACACACAGAGCTTTAACGCCAACCACATAATGCAGCCAGCTGTCAACATTCCACAAACAAAGCACCCACACTTCCAAGAGTTCTCGAGCATCTACCACCTTTTGCTTACTGTAAATTCAGATGATTCAAGATTACCATCACTAACAATGCTCTAGAAAAGGAGGACAACTACAGCAATGATTGCCCCTATTATAAATAGTTCCTGGATGGCAGACACACATCTCACTTTCACACGTTTCATGGGTGTAAAGATGCTGGGAGAAGGCAGGGCCATTTTCCCTTCGTCCCGACAAAAGGGAGGATGGTCCAGCCCCACCCATTCCTGGTTGGATGGAGTCGTAGCACGAGTTTTGAAGAGCAAATTGTGAGTGGACTTCACATGTTTCCCGTTTGAGCTAAACCATTTAAACGCTAAAGCAAGACCCTCCTGGACACTCTTTTTTTCCTTCCTCTCATTCAGACTCACAGATGCCTCGCCAGCCTGTGTGTTGGACGGTCGCGATGACATGGAGCAGAGCCCCCAGCTGACACCCCGTCAGTGGACATGCAGTGTGAACAGGAAATAAACCCCCATTTGGGACTTCCCTGGCGGTCCAGTGGTTAGGACTCCGTGCTTCCACTGCAGGGGGTACGGGTTTGATCCTGGGTCAGGGAACTAAGATCCCATATGCCACGCAGCGCGGCCGACAAAACATAATAGTAATAATAAGCCGTTGCTTTAGACCACGCCGACACTGGTGCTACTTCTTACTGCGGCAAGCGTCTTCCACCCTGACTGATACTGAGCACATGCATAGGAGCAGGGAGACCCCCTGGAGGGAGACTGCTACCTGAATGCATGCAGCGCAGAGACAAGAAACACCGTGACAAGTGTTCAGAGTGCGTGTAACATGTAGGCGAATGACTGGCTGACCAGCGGGTTTGGGGACGTCTGGCCAGAGCAGGTAGCAGCACAGATGTGGCATTCTCCACTGCGCCCCTGAGGGGGATTTCCCGAACCCCAACCCTTCATCCTTTGCCCGCACACAAGTTTCCCCACAAACTTCATCCACGGCCCACCTGGAACCCTCCTACGCTCTCAGAATGTGCATCACCAAAAAGTCTACAAACAACAAATGCTGGAGAGGGTGTGGAGAAAAGAGAACCCTCTTGCACTGCTGGTGGGAATGTAAATTGGTGCAGCCACTATGGAGAACAGTATGGAGGTTCCCCAGAAAACTAAAAATAGAGCTACCATGTGATCCAGCAATCCCACTCCTGGGCATATATCTGGAGAAAACCATAATTAGAAAAGACTCATGCACCCCAATGTTCACTGCAGCACTATTTACAACAGCGAGGACATGGAAGCAACATGTGTCCCTCAACAGAGGAGTGGATAAAGAAGATGGGGTACATATATACAATGGAATATTACTCAGCCATAAAAAAGAATGAAATAATGCCATTTGCAGCAACAAGGATGGACCTAGAGATGATCATACTAAGTGAAGTAAGTCAGACAGAGAAAGACAAATATCGTATGATATCACCACATGTGGCACCTAAAAAAATGATACAAATGAAGTTATTTACGAAACAGAAACAGACTCACAGACATAGAAAACAAACTTAGGGCTACCAAAGGGGAAAGGGAGGGATAAATAGGAGATTGGGATTAACATATACACACGACTATATATAAAATAGATAAACAAGAACCTACTGTATAGCACAGGGAACTCTACTCAATATTCTGTAATAACCTATATGGGAAAAGAATCTGAAAAAGAGTGTGTGTGTGTATGTATGTATGTATATATATATATAGAGAGAGAGAGAGAGAGAGAGAGCGCTGAATCACTTTGCAGTACACCTGAAACTAACGCAACATTGTAAGTCAACTCTACTTCAGTATAAAATAAAAATTAAAAAAAAACACGCCCCGTCTGTTTTCATCATTTCATCATTACACACCCCGGACTGGAGTGAACCTGTTCCCCACAAAGCCCATTTCTCTTCTCTCTGTTCCCCAAGAGCATCCAGCTATTGGTGTTGTGCCCACCTCTCTCTGCTGCCCCTCGTCCCAGGGCTTTCCCTGACCACAGTGCCCGCCCAGTACCACCCCCTCCTGCCACCAGCACGAGGAACTGGGCGAGGATCCATTCACCTCGTTTCCAGAGGCAAGCTCTGGAGGGAATGGTGTTAGAGCATCACATTTAATTTCTTGGTTTTCCAATTCAATCCATCAATTAAGAACCTGTGCATCATATATGGAATCTAAAAAATATGGTTCTGAAGAACCTAGGGGCAGGGCAGGAATAAAGACGCAGACGTAGAGAATGGACTTGAGGACACGGGGAGGGGTAGGGTAAGCTGGGACGAAGTGGGAGAGTGGCATGGACACATATACACTACCAAACGTAAAATAGCTAGCTAGTGGGAAGCAGCCTCATAGCACAGGGAGATCAGCTCGGTGCTTTGTGACCACCTAGAGGGGTGGGATAGGGAGGGTGAGAGGGAGATGCAAGAGGGAGGGGATATGGGGATATATGTGTATGTATAGCTGATTCACTTTGTTATACAGTAGAAACTAACACACCACTGTAAAGCAATCATACTCCAATAAAGATATTTTTTAAAAAAGAAAAGAACCTGTGCATATCCTAGCTCAGCTGCCTACCAGCTGTGTGACCTGGGGCTGGGTACCGTCACCTCTCTTGCTTTGGTCCCTTCATCTCCAAGTGGGAATCACCACGGTGGCTTCCACAAGGCAAGGAAGAAAGGAGTAACAAAAGTGTTCGTAGCTAGGATGTGCCTTAGATTCACACCTGGAACTCATAACAGCTTAAGAAAGGTGGGTACCACTTTTAATGCCATCCCCAGCTGTTCCTTTTTGACTTTCCCCCCTCTGTCCGTCCTCTTTATCACAGCATTTTTGTTTTGTTTTGTTTTTTGCGGTACATGGGCCTCTCACTGTGTGGCCTCTCCCGCTGTGGAGCACAGGCTCCGGACGCGCAGGCTCAGCGGCCACGGCTCACGGGCGCAGCCGCTCCACGGCATGTGGGATCTTCCCGGACCGGGGCACGAACCCGTGTCCCCTGCATCGGCAGGTGGACTCTCAACCACTGCGCCACCAGGGAAGCCCTATCACAGCATTTTTGAGAGAACAGTACGGAGGTTCCTCAAAAATCTAAAAATAGAGCTACTATATGATCCAGCAATCGCACTCCTGGGCATATATCCAGAGATAACTCTAATTCAAAAAGATCCATGCCCCCCAATATTCACAGCAGCAGTATTTACAGTAGCCAAGACATGGAAGCCACCTAAATGTCCATTGATGGAGAAATGCATAAGGAAGATGTGGTACATATATACAATGGAATACTACTCAGCCATAAAAAAGAATGAAATAATGTTATTTGCAGCAACATGGATGGACCTAGAGATGATCATACTAAGTGAAGTAAGTCAGACAGAGAAAGACAAATATCATATGATACTACTTATATGTGGAATCTAAAATATGACACAAATGAAGTTATTTACAAAACAGACTCACGGACACAGAGAACAGACTGGCGGTTGCCAAGGGGGAGGGCGGTGGGGGAGGGATGGAGTGGGAGTTTGGGATCAGCAGATACAAACTATTATATATAGGATGGATATACAACAAGGTCCTACTGTAGAGCCCAGGAAACTCTAGTCAATATCCTGTGATAAACCATAACGGAAACGAATATAAAAAAGAATGTCTGTATATGTATAACTGGGCCACTTTGCTGTACAGCAGAGATAGGCACAATATTGTAAATCAATTCTGCTTCAATAAAAAAAAATGGGCAAAGAACTTGAATAGACATTTCTCCAAATAAGATACACAAATGGCCCATACGCACAGGAGAGGATGCTAAAAAAAAAAGTCACCTTCTGATGATGGAGCCGGGGTTGCACCTTTAGTTCTGTCCATGTGTCACCACCCCCAGCATTTGATGATTCTGACCCCCACCCATCTCCTAAAACTCTTTCCTCTTTTCACTTCCATGGAGCTCTGCGTCCTTCTGATATTCTCACTACTTCTGTTTCTCTTGTCGCTCCCTCTTCCTTTACCCTCCCATTAATTTTAGTTTTCATCTGACGGATTGCATGTTTCTGTGAACATGTGTCTCGGTCTATGTGCTGCTGTTGGGAGACTCTCATTTGAGGTCTTATGCAATCCTCAATGTACCAACTGCGTTTAAATCCCATCTTCCGAAGGAGGGAGACCCAAGAGGGAAGAGATATGGGGATATGTGTATATGCATGACTGATTCACTTTGTTATAAAGCAGAAACTAACACACCACTGTAAAGCAATTATACTCCAATAAAGATGTTTGAAAAAAAAAATCCAATCTTCCCAGGGGCTGCCCAGCAGAACTCTCTGTCTGGATGTTCTTAAACATCTTAAATCCAACCAATTTAAAGCCGAAACCGCCCCTGCACGCTTCCCAACCCGTGATCCTTCCCGCATTCTCTCTGTCACCATAAATGTTGTCAGGCATCCCATCTCCCAAGCTCTGAGCTTCCCGAGGGAGCACAATAAACTCTTCCCGCATGTGTAGGAGAAGGGGAAATCCTCTGTCGCCGTGGCAACAAGTCCCCACCAGGACCAGGTTTCGACGCTGCGCCGTTCATCCGTGTACGTGCTCCGCCAGCTCCCTGACCAGATGTGACCCTCGCATTGGAACACCAGCCCATGAAGAACACACAAGGTAATATGCCCACCTCCACGGGCCAACCCACGAGCCACAGCCTCACCAAACGACCGGCGTCTACAGATGCCGTCCACGTCGCCTCCACTCTTGAGAATCCACGCTGTTAAAAGATCCCTGCTCTGCCTCGGGCGCTGGCAGCCGCCACGCCCAACTCCCGGCCCCTGCAGCAGGCGATGCACCTTTGCACCTCAGACGGTGCGTGCGGGACCCATCCCGGTGGACACACACCTTCCGCCTCCTCTGGCAGCCACAGCTCACCAAGTCCAGTGTGTCTCCTGTTCCATCCATCCCTGAAGTAGCACCCGACCCCCCAGTTCACACCACCGTGTGCCTGCCTCACACCGTGCCCATCCGAGCCGGACACAGAGGGAAGACTGGGGTGCGAGACACAAAGTGACGGTCCCCTATGATGTGCTTCCTTGAGAGGTGCTCAAATCGGGAGGTCTCTGTGGCCCCAAACCGCAAGTTCTCCCTACGCTGCCCCTGAAGTTAAGGTCCCCAAGCCAAAGAACCCTCCTGATGCCAGACACCAGGCACAGGTGCTTAGTGCCACCAGGCAAACAGGCCAATCACATCCCCCCAGGGGAACATTCATACTGTTGTGCACCCACCCCCAGGTCTCACTGTCCCAAACTGAGACTGTCCCCATTAAACACTCTCTCCCCACCCGCCTCCTCCAGCCCCTGGCCCACACCACCTCACTCTTAGTCTCTATGAATCTGATAACTCCAGCGACCTCCGATAAATGGAATCACACAGTATTTGTCTTTTTGTGACTTTCTTTTATCACTGAGCATCAAGACCTCAAGGACCACCCACGCCGTAGCCTGTGTCAGAATGTCCTTCCCGCTCGTGGCTGTCATATTCCACGGAGTGGATGGACCATATTCTGTTTATCCAGCCAGCCAGCCACCCATGGACGCTTGGGTTGCTGCTACGTCTTGGCTGTCGTGAGTAGCTCTGCGGTGAACGTGGGTGCGCAAATATCTCTTGGAGACCCTGCTCCTAATTCTTTCCATCTCACTCTTCTGGCCTGTTTTCATCGACATAGGACTATCCACTCAGGGCTGTTTAATAATCCAAAGTCACGGCAAACTCTCCTAAATTTAATTTTCCTGCAACGCCACTGACTATGCAGACAGAGTATTTCAACCAAGCAAGTGACGGACAAGTGACATGGTGCTTCCCTGCCACCAGAGCTCGATGAGAAATGTATTAACTGCACAGTTCATCTGAACATTAGGATCCCTGCCGGGTCCGCCTCTGCCTGTGTCTAGGTTTGTTAATTACTGAAATCCCTCCGGTTCCCCTGATGGGTTTCCCCATAACCGAAAAAATACAGATGATCCTGACCACCAGTACCAGGTCCAGAAATTCACCCATTTTTCTCAGGAGGGGGGCTTTCATGTCTGTGTAGCCAAGAGGAGCTCCCCGGGCAGCGCTGGGCTGATGCCACAGTCACCATCCCGCTGCCACACCCTCGGCTGGATGGAAATGGGAAGCTGTCCGGAGGTGGCGGGAGCCGGCTGGCAGGACACAGGGGCCGTGGCCAGCCTGGCTCACAAGTTCTTTTAGCCTGAGTGGTGGTGATGGAAGCCACACGGGTACAGTACTGAGCGTTACTTGTGGAGAAGCATGGGTGCACTGATGTCCCTGGGGTCCTGGGGTCTGGGGTGCAGGTTCCTTTGCTGTAGAGCTGAATGTGCAAGGATGGATTTCAAAAGCCCGAGAGCAAGGGGGCGGGGTCTGAGGGCCGTCCTGTTGCAGCTGGCCAGGTTGTGCCACCCCTGGAACGTGCCTCTGACTATCTGAAGGTGGTGAGTGTGGAGCCTCACAGTCTGAGACATCAGACTCGGAAACGGGGGGAGCTGAAATGTTTCCTGGGTCTCCGCCTAGACATGCCCAGCCTCCCTGTAGGTCATTCCAGGAAAACACCCCCCATCAGTCTAATGCTCCTCCTCCCCCAGATGCCAGAGTCACTCACACTTTGCATGTTGGGTATGTTTTGTTCCAGACCAGTAATCTTAAATGAGTTCCCACTCACTGGCCAGCACAGTCCACGGGTGAAGGCTGCCTGCATCACACAGTGGAGAGGAATCTGGAGTGACCCCTGGGCTGGGTGGGAAGGGAGTTCTGCAATGGATTAGTAATGTCTGCACAGGATGGGGAAAGGGGTGGGCAGCCTACGTGCTGAATGCTGGTTTGGCTGGACGCTGGCACTCACGTTTCCTCTATTAGATTAGCATTTTCTCTGCTCTGTTTTATCTACCTAGTGGCAAACCACAGATATCAGTGCCATAGGAGAGCTTGGACGCAGGGCTCCTCCCATGAAAAGACCCCACACTGCAAACTCAAAGGGATTTCTTGGCCAAAAGGTTCACCCTTTGGACGTGGTCATCCCTCACCACAAAGACACAAGTCTTAAACCTGGTAGACCTTGAAGTGAAAATTCCTCCAGCACGAATACCAGGACCGGCCCCTACGATCTTGCTGCCATGTTCTGGGTCCTCAGACAGGAACAATTCTAGCCTCAGGTAAACACACCCAAACATGCACAGAGGCACCAGGTAAAATAAGCCTTTGAATTCATCCAAGGCCCTAAATCAGATCTGCTGGGGTGGGGGTGGGAGTTCCGAATGTAGGACAGAAAACATGTGACATCTGTCCACGGGCCAACTTGTGCAAACCAACCGGGGTGTCCTGATCCTGCGGTTCCCAAACACTGTGCCAAGGCACCCCCAGCTACCACAGGGAACTCACAGGGGTGCCGGGCTTGTTTTAAATTTTCAAGGGAAACCCAGCAGAATCTGTCCAAGCATTATTATGCCATTTGGGGCCCAGAAACTTGGTCGATAGAAATACTGGGTATTTCTCTTGGCCCCATGGGAGCCGTGAAAGAAAGGCCAAGGCACCAAGGGTACCATGAGAAGAGGAAGGGTGGGAACCTCTGTGTTAATCTGCACCTACGACGCCCTGGGTTAGACAACTGATGACCTCTGCAACAGGCTACCTCCAGAGCAGTGCTTTTCAAGGTGCTTCTGGGAGACACTGGCGCCCCCGAAAGGTGCCTTGGACTCATGGCAGGAAGGGGAGAAAAGAAGGCACCATGCTTGTCTTCCGACACCAGCAGACCCATGCCACGCGAACGTGATGCCCCGGGGGAGTCCATGGTCGTGAGCGTCCACTGGCAGCCCCCTGAGGACAGATTCCTGTCCTTACAGATGGGAAAACACACGAGGTGCTGGGAAAAACCACCTACTGATCCAATAAAGAGACCAGAAGTGGATGCCAACCCGTGGTCCCAAATGTTAGGACACCATCATAGCCCAGCGCAGACACTTCTGCAAAAGGAAAAAGAAATGCCCCATAGCCCAGCGCAGACACTTCTGCAAAAGGAAAAAGAAATGCCCGTCCGAGAGTTGATCGCACATTCTGGTCACGCAGGTGGCGCCGGGGACAGTGTGTTTAGTCTGGGAACATCTTGATATTGAAACTTCTCAACTGTAAAAGAACTAAGGCCCTGAAACGACTGGTTCCGGTGAAGGAAATGTCACCTGCACTAAGGGTTATTTTAATGGCCTGGCTCTGCCCTGGAGCTTTGCCCAATTCCTCAATTAAAAAGGGTTTTTGGAGGGCTTCCCTGGTGGCGCAGTGGTTGAGAGTCCGCCTGCCGATGCAGGGGACGCGGGTTCGTGCCCCGGTCCGGGAGGATCCCACATGCCGCGGAGCGGCTGGGCCCGTGAGCCATGGCCGCTGAGCCTGCGCGTCCGGAGCCTGTGCTCCGCAACGGGAGAGGCCACGGCGGCGACAGGCCCGCGTACCGCAGAAAAAAAAGGGGTTTTGCATTTTTCCCTGAGCCATTCCCTCTGTTTTGTCCAGAAAATATTGCACCATGCCCCCTGGTGGGAGCAAAGTGTCTGGTCTTTGCTATCGACTGGCAGTTCTCAAATGGGGTGATTTTATTTCCCAAGGGACATCTGGCAATGCCTGGAGACATTTATTACAACTCAGGGGTGGGGAGAGATGCTCCTGGCACCTGATGGGTGGAGACCAGGGATGCTGGTCCACAGCCTGCAGTGCCCAGGACACCCCACATCTGAGAGTCCTCCAGCCCCAGATGCCGGTCGTGCTGAGGCTGAGAAACGCTGACCGAGCACGGAGACTTAATATAAACCATCCATCTCTCTATCCGTCCATCCGTCCATCCATCCATTTATCTACCTATGGCTGTGACTTGCAACCTGGGATGACCTGGCCCCCCAGGGGACATATGACAATGTCCGGGGACACTTTTTGTTGTCACACTGGGGGGAGGGGAGCTCCTGGCACCTGGTGGGTGGAGACCAGAGAAGCTGCTCCACAGCCCGCAGGGCCCAGCACGCCCCGCATCTGAGAGTCCTCCAGCCCCAGATGTCAGCAGTGCTGAGGTGCAGAAAACCTCCTACGTAAAATGTTAACCTGTGAAACGGTGAACAGCAAGCCCCGGAGGACGGCGCCCAGAGCCTGACCCTTCTCTGACCCAAACCCCAAAATTAGATTTGAAATTCTCGTCTTTAGATCCTGAGCAGACCCGGGAACGATCCGTCCCAGATCTCCACTCTCCAGGTCAACAAAACACCCGCCAAGGCCCTGACATCACCAGGCATGACACTGGAAAGTCAAAACTGGTCAAAGTGCAAGTGGGGGACTCCCCTGGCGGTCCAGTGGTTAAGACTCCACCCTCCCACTGCGGGGGGCGCGGGTTCCGTCCCTGGTTGGGGAAGTTCTGCATGCCGCGAGGTACAGCCAAAAAAAAAAAAAAGTGCAAGTGGGTGACTGGAAATGACAGAGTCATGAACCCGTGGAAAAGAGCACAGAGAGTGGCCTGAGGGACAAGACACTCTTGCTCGAGGTTCGGAAACAGAAAGTCCAATGGAAACATTTATCTTCCCCTGTGGCGATTTGGATGAGGGAGGGTGATGGCCTGCGGAGATGATGCTTGGCTGGGGGCAGGGGACCACGGGGACAGGTCGTACCTAAAACTCATCCTCACTGCCAGTCGGAGGACGAGTAGGGACTTGTATGAGTTTCCTGGAGCCGCCACAGCCATAACCCCAAACCAGACGGCTTATAGCAACAGGCATCCATCCTCCTCCGGGCCTGGGGACCAGACGTCTGAGGTCAAGGTGTCCCAGGGCTGTGCTCCCTCCAGAGGCTCCAGGGGAGGGTCCTTCCTGCCTCTTCCAGCTTCTGGGGGCTCCAGGCGTCCCTGGGCTCGTGGCTGCATCCCTCCTGGCTGTGCTCCCCTAAAGCCGCCGACACTTGGCAATCAGGCTTCTGGTCTGCAGAGCTGAGAGAGCATACATCTCTGTTGTTTTAAGGTCCCCGGTTTGTGGACATTCGTTATGTCAGGACATGAAAACACTGGGAGAAGGCTTGTGATGCTGCCTGATTCTCAGTGTTCTGGGCCTGGAAACAAAACACATCCTCAGCCTGCCTTCTTCCGTCTCTTCCGGGCTCTGCATCCCCGCGTGAGTTACTCCCAGGGTCTCTAGCAGCCGGGACGCCGTGCCTCACAGCCTGCCCTGCACCCTTGGTGACCACCCCCGAGGCCCACTGCCTGCCTAACTCTGGGCTTGAAGACGCAGGGGAAAGAACCCAACGGAAGAAGTTCCAGCGAAGGCAGTGGTGTGTTGGCATCTCCCGCAAAGAGGGCGGGACAGAGAGTGAAGTACCGCTGGCGCGACCGCCCGCCAGGGTCTCTCCCCTTCCCTGTCGCTGCTTCTTCCTGTAAGTGGGCTCCATTCCCCGCACTAACTGCACCCCGTCCGTCAGGGGACACAGAGGCCCTCTACGCACCACCAGGGAGAAAGGACGGCTGGTCCTTCTGCGTCCACTTCTCTGGACTCTAGTCTCCAGTCGTTTAATCAAACATGAGCCTAGATGTCACCGTTGGACGTACTGTGTAGACGTGACTGATATCTACGAGCAGCCGGTTGGACGTACTGTGTAGACGTGACTGATATCTACCAGCAGCCGGCTTTATGTAACGGATGGCATCCTTCCTGGGGTGCCATCGTCCAACCAGTCTAAGGCATTCAGAGCAAAGACGGAGGTTCCCCAGAGGAAACAGGAATTCTATCCCAAGACCACAGCCTCCACCTGAGTGTCCAGCCTGCCCACCCGCCCTGCAGGTTTTCAGACCCGCCAGCCCCCATCACGAAGTTAGCCAATTCCTTGAGATAAATATCTTAATAAATCTCTTATTGCAGCCAGGAGGCGGATCAGTCATGGAGATCTAACGCACAGTGTAGTGAAGGCAGACAGCAATGTTGTATTAGAAACACCACACTCGCTAAGGGACCTGACCTTAATTATTCCCACCACAGAAAGGAAATGGCAATTATGGGATGTGGTAGAGGAATTAACTGTTGCCACAATGACAGTTATATTACGATAAATAAATGAATCCAATCAACATGTATGCCTTAAATTTACACAATGTTATATGTCCATGTAGGTAAATTCAAAAATAAATAAATCTCTATATAGTGCTATGTAAAATATATTAATATATTGTGTATTACATATTATATATGTGTGTGTATATATATATATGTATTATAGGTTGTAAATATAGATACTATAGTCATTTGATATATAGTATATATCTGTATACACTATGTATATAACCAGTATATTTATATGTACGTATGTATGTATATATATAATGAGGCCGGGGTTCTGTTTCGCGGGCAGAATGCTGACTGATACAAACCTCACTCAGGAAAATTGCCAAAAGATCTCTGGTCCAGCCTGAGTAATCAGCCCATTGTCTCTCCCAGCGTTTCTCAACCTCAGCAAAACTGACATTCGGGGCTCGGTGACTCTCTGATGTGAGGCGTCCTGTGCCCTGTGGGGTGTGAAGCAGCTTCCCTGGTCTCTACCCAGCAGGTGCCGGGAGCTCCCCTCCCCCATAGCTGTCACAGCCAAAATGTCTCCAGACATTGTTATGTGTCCCCTGGGGGCAAAGTCATCTCTGGTTTGGAACCACTGCCACAGACAGACAGAGAAGTGACAGCCTGATAAATGGATAGTTGCATGATCGATAGAGATGATCGTTGAATGATGGCTAGATGATGGATAGATAGATACACAGATACATGGATAGATGATAGATAAAGTCTCTGAGGCTAAGTCAGGGTTCTAAGGCTCAGCCCTACTGACATCTGAGCCTGGGTGACTCTCTGATGTGGGGCGTCTTGTGCCCTGTGGGCTGTGGAGCACCCACCAGGTGCCAGGAGCATCCTCCCCCCAAGTTGTGACAAACAGGCCCCCAGACATCACCAAGTGTCCCCTGGGGGGCAGAATCACCCCAGATTGGGAACGAGCAGTTTAAACTCATCTGTTTGTGCAGGGATTTTGTTGGTCCTGCTGGGAGACTCTCCTCCTCCTTTTAGGGAGAGGCCGGGATGGGAAGATGCTGGAAGGAAACATACATACCTACCTAATCCATTGCTTCTGTGGCAAGCCCATCACCCAGTACGCCCTAACTGGTATTTATTTATAACACTTGGCACCAACAAGGGCAGAATAATTTTCAAGTGCCCACAAAACATTCACAAAATCAACCGATTCTGAGCCACGAAGCAAAAGCCAACATATTTGAAAGAACTGAAACTCTGCAGTATATGTTCTCTGACCACAATGGAACTGAACTGGCAATCAGTAACAGAAAGTTATGTAACATCTGCCAATATTGGTAAGTTAAACAGCACGTTTCAAAATAACCCACAGACCAAAGGTGAGTGGGAGGGGAAACTGGAAAATATTTTGAATTGGATAAAAATGCAAACACAGCACAAGAAAATTTGTGGGGTGCAGCTTAGACAGTGTTTAAAGGGGTGTTTGCAGTCCTCAATGCTTGTAGGAGGAAAGAAGAAGGGTTCTGAATCAATATTTTATGCTCTTACCTTAAGAAATTAAAGAAAACCATAGTAAACACAAAGCAAGTATCAACAGAAGCAAGGAAACAGTAAAGAGTGGAAATCAATGAAATTGAAAGCAGAAAATCAATAATCAGCTGAATCATACACTGGTTCTCTGAGTGGTCAGTAAAACTGACAAACCTCTAGCTAAGTCGATCCAAGAAATAAAAGAAAAATAACATACCAGGTATGAAGAATGGACATCCCTCAGACCTGATGGATTACATTAAAAGATTAATAAGAAAACATTATAAACAAATTCATGCTCACCCACTTCACTACTTAGACACATATATCCAAATTCCTCAAAATACACAGATGGCCAAAGTTCACTCAAGAAGAAACGAATAGTTGTCATATATCTACTAAAGGAATTAGATATATGGTTAACTTCCTCAGACAAAAAACTCTCCAAACACAGATGGCTTCACAGGCAAATTCTACCAAATATTTAAGGAGGTAAAAAAAAAAAAAAACAAAAAACAAAACTCTATTCGGTACAAACGTTCCCAGAAAACAGAAGTACAGGAAATACTTCTCAATTCATTATGTTAAGAGTTTTGTCACATTTGCCGTTGACGAACTTTTGCCAAGAGTTTTAACTGCTCGTAATGTCTTAGTCTGTTGTTTAAATTTTTAATCAGAGTAATGCTGGCCTCATCAGATGTTTAAAAAGCAAAATCATCAGTATGAAGAGAATAATTTCCACGAGCAAGGGTAGAAGGAAGCAGGACTCTCTCCCAGAAATGGGATGTTGGTTCAACATTTGAGATAAAGCAAGGTAATTCACCGTGACAACAGAAGAAAAAAATAAAAGTCTATGATCTCAGTAGATGCAAGAAAAGACACTTGGCAAATGTCAACATTCACTTCTGTTTAAAAAACAAAAAAACTCTTCTCAAATTAGGAATAGAGAAAACGTCTGAAACCTATAAACAGCATCTACCAAAGCTGACAGCTATAATCCTTCACGGTGCTAGACTGCTTCCCTCACCCAACTGAACATCCTACAGCGAAACGAGAGAAGACAAAGAAGAGAAGGCAGACTGCAAGGAAGAAAGCAAACTTTATTTTAAAAAATGACTGTCGGGCTTCCCTGGTGGCGCAGTGGTTGAGACCCCGCCTGCCGATGCAGGGGACACGGGTTCGTGCCCCGGTCCGGGAAGATCCCACATGCCGCGGAGCGGCTGCGCCCGTGAGCCATGGCCACTGAGCCTGCGCGTCTGGAGCCTGTGCTCCGCAACGGGAGAGGCCCCAACAGTGAGAGGCCCGCGTACCGCAAAAAAAAAAAAAAAAAAAAAAGACTGTCTACATGGAAAACGTCAAAGTGCCTAGAAAAAGGCTACTGGAAGATGTAATGTGAGCTTGGCAAGAACGCATCACAAAACAAGATCAATTTACAAAAGTCAATGGTATTTTTTATAGACTATCAGTGAACGATTAAAGTTTTTAAAAATACTATTTAGGATAAAAAAGATGTGAGATATATATACATGTAGGTATCATATATATACATTTACACACACACACAGAGTGGAATACTACTCAGCCATAAAAAGAACGAAATAATGCCATTTGCAACAACATGGATGGACCTAGAGATTGTCATACTGAGTGAAGTAAATCAGAGAAAGACAAATACCATATGACATCAGGTATATGTGGAATCTAAAATATGATACAGGGCTTCCCTGGTGGCGCAGTGGTTGAGAGTCCGCCTGCCGATGCAGGGGACAAAGGTTCGTGCCCCGGTCTGGGAGGATCCCGCATGCCGTGGAGCGGCTGGGCCCGTGAGCCATGGCCGCTGAGCCTGCGCGTCCAGAGCCTGTGCTCCGCGGCGGGAGAGGCCACAACAGTGAGAGGCCCGCGTATCGCAAAAAATAAATAAATAAGTAAATAAATAAAATATGATACAAATGAACTGATTTACAAAACAGAAATAGTCACAAAGAGAATAAACTTATGGTTACCAAAGGGGAAGCAGGGGAGAGATAAATTAGGAGTTTGGGATCGACAGATACACACTACTCTATATAAAACAAACAACCAGGACGTACTGTAGAGCACAGGGAAGAAAAACACTATTAAGAAAATGAAAAGACATGCCCTAGACTGAAAAATAAAAATTTAAACACACAGCTGATTTTATGCATATATGAATCCATCTTACAATCTATACAAAGAGAAATATATATATATATACACATCTTGTCATCTATGCATGTGAATCATATATATATATATATACATCTTGTCATCTATGCATCTGAATATAGGTTTACATAGGATAAGAGACAATATAAAAGTCTATAAATGATAGCACACGAGGATATACACCAACTCTCCCCAGTTCAGTGATAAGAAAACAAAACATTGCTTTGAAAGATTTCCCCGTCTACATCACCACTGCATCAAAGAAGAGACACACCAAGATGACAAATGAGCTCATGAAAAGATGCCTGAAGATGGAAGGGTAGGAAACATAATTTTCCCTCTATCCTCCTAGGTTCTTGGTTGAGACCCTCCAGCCCCATGATAAAAAAGACAGATTAACAGGAGAAAAGTGACTGTAATTACATATGGGAGCCCCACAAACCCGTGACCCCAGCACTAGAGGAGGGGACTTTTATATTTTTATATAGTTTTCAGAAACGATACATTTGAGACGAATTAAGACAAAAAGGCTGAGTGTGTTATGGTGCCCAAGTAATGAACTTTGTGCCCACAGCACTCTCGGCCCTAAATTCCCTGCGTCTGGCGATGAAAATGGGTGGGACTGACCGACCACGAGGACAGGAGAGCATCTGGGGGTGACGGATGGATTCTGTACGTTGGTCATGGTGGGTGTCACACCACTGTAGACATGTGTGGTCGAAACGCACAGAACTAGGCCTCTAAGAATTGGAGAATTTTACCATCTTTCAATAAACCCGACTTAAGAGAAAGTGAAAGCTTAACAGATCTCACTGAAAATCTTAGACAAGCAAACATTCTTTGGATTTTAGGCCCTCGTGGCTGAAGGGATAAGGTGCGTCGAAGACAAGCAACGCTCCTGAATTCTGAATTTGGAGCGATGGCTTCACAGTGTGGGATTCCAGTAGAAAGCAATTCCCTTATACGGACAAGCACCTCCAGACATGTTTAAAAATACATGAACAGGTGATGGGATGGTTCCCAGCAAAACTATGATTAAAAAGATTAAAATGTATCTATCACTCTTGCAAACACCTTTGAAAGTATGAAGAAGGAAGGAACTAAGTGTCTATGTATGAATTATCAGGGGATGAACAGATTTTGGAAACCAGGTTTGCACGACAATAGGAAAGAAATGCAGGTCCAAGCAAGGACCTTCATCAATGAAAAATACTTTGAATTATGCTCCCGTAGGAATCAAAAAGATGTGTCAGAGCTTGAAAAGGTTTACAGGAAACAGTTATTTACGTTTTCACATCCAAGTAAACATGAAAACTGTACCATTTGGAGCACTGTTGTTGGGTGTGTGTGTGTGTGTGTGTGTGTGTGACCCCAAAGCAGCGCTCTGCACTCCGCGTGTGCAGTACCCTCACGCTTCCCTCACCCCAGAAGGAAGAAGCAAGGCTGACACACAGGCTGACTCAGGCTTGGCTGGGGACCAGAGGCTCGGAAAGGGAGCTGAGGGTCTCAGGGGACCCCAGCCAGGTCCCCAGGATGGAGGATCCTCATGGGAGGAAGAACCCCAGGTGGTACGTGACTTGATGAGTGCCCCCGTCACCCCGTTCCTTTAATTCCCACATCTTGGGCAGCTGAGTGCTCTGGGAGGACCTCTGTGTGCACATAGAGATCTCTTATAATGGATGTGTGTTTGTACATCCGCGTCACGCACCCACATGTGAAGAGCTGTGCTCTATGGAAATGACAGCTGTGTCAACACCGCTGGCTTAGGATCAGGTCCCAGCCTCTGCGCTGTGAAATACCAAACTTCTCCAAGTTCCCGACTGGCTTGTTTATTTTATAACTGGACGGGGATCTCCTATACAGCTTTAGGAATGTGGTCAATAAGATTGTAATCATTTTGTACGGGAACCGATGGTGACTAGACCCATCGTGGGGAACATTTCGTAACATAGGCAAATGTCCAGTCACTGTGCAGTATGTCTGAAGCTAACATAACACGATACGTCAACTCTATTCAAATTTTTAAAACTTCTTCATCACACTTGATTTGCTTTGATACATTTTAACTGTCAAACATCCCACCCCATAATGTTGCAGACGCTGAAATACCCTGAGGCTGGGGAATGCAAGGGTGAATGTCACGGGTGCAAAGCCCGCCCACCAAGGAACAGATGCCCACAGGTGTCTGGCTGGAAAAACCAATAATGTGATAAGACATAATACTGTATTTCTTCTGCAGGAACACAAGCTTTCCAAACCATCCTTCTCTGCCCATGCTGTATCGCTTAACTTCTTCAGAATAAGTTTACACACACTCTAACTGGAAGAGTTATAAGCAGAAAGTGAGACACTGAGAAGAAACCTTTTTTTTTTCCCTCAAACTTCACGTTTAGACCTATGTCTTCTATAACTAAGGGAACACCGGTAAGGGGCAAATGGTGCCCCACTGGGACCCTCTCACTCTTTTTTCAAACTGTATTTTTTTGAGTAGAGTTGATTTATAATGTTGTGTTAATTTCTGCTATTCAGCAAAGTGATTCAATTATACATATATATATATAAACACGTATATACATATACATTCTTTTTCATATTCTTTTCCATTATGGTTTATCACAGGACATTCAGTATAGTTCCCTGTGCTGTACAGTAGGACCTTGTTGTTGATCCATCCTATCTATAATAGTTTGCATCTGCTGACCCCAAACTCCCAATCTTTCCCTCCCCCACCCCCTCCCCCTTGGCAACCACAAGTCTGTTCTCTCTATGAGTCTGTTTCTGTTTTGTATAAGTTCATTTGTGTCGTATTTCAGATTCCACATATGAACGACACCATATGATATTTGTGTTTCTCTGCCTGACTTACGTCACTTAGTATGATAACCTCTAGGTCCATCCATGTGGCTGCAAATGGCATTACTTCACTCCTTTTTTATGGCTGAGTAGTACCCCATTGTGTGTATGTACCACATCTTCTTTATCCATTCCTCTGTTTATGGACACCGAAGTTGCTTCCACGTCTTGGCTACTGTGAACAGCGCTGCTGTAAATATCGGGGTGCATGGATCCCTCTCACTGTTTAGATGACAAGAATCACCTCTCAAGTTTGGGGGCTACAGTTCAGAAAAACTTTCTTGCCCCAAATGGGTTTCAACCATCATCTTCCAGAATCTGCTTCTGCAAATATATTGTGCGCATGTGTGTTTGGTTTAATGGACATCACTGCCAATTAACTCTCAAAGGTGGAAAGACCCCAAAATGGATATATCTGGAAACACTTAATGTACTTAAATGCGCTGTAAGAATTGGAAATATTCCATTTTATATGCTGTCTGCCACTTGGTTCTAAATTCCCACGCATTTCTGACACGAGTAGCATAACCTCTTTTGATTCCTTGGGGTAACAGGTTTATCTGAATGCATCTTCTCTCAGCTCTGTGCCTTTCAGCAAAAGCTTTCCGAACCTGAAAGGCGTACTTGTGTTTTAAAATAACTTTTTTTTTTTTTTTTTTTTTTGCGGTATGCGGGCCTCTCACTGTTGCGGCCTCTCCCCTTGCAGAGCACAGGCTCCGGATGCGCAGGCTCAGTGGCCATGGCTCACGGGCCCAGCCGCTCCGCGGCATGTGGGATCTTCCCAGACCTGGGCACGATCCCGTGTCCCCTGCATCGGCAGGCGGGCTCTCAACCACTGCGCCACCAGGGAAGCCGTAAAATAACATTTTTAAAAGACTCGGTCATTAAAGGAAAGAGCCTTTCCACCTGACAACCCAGAGATGTGTGGCAATCGTTCTAACGGCCAATTTGGGGAAGAGTTTCTACGCCTGTGACACCAGGTGATGTTATCAGTTGGGTTCAGAGGCTTCTGTTACATCCACTGTAACCAGCTAATGCCCCAAACTGGGCAGTTTCGTGTCTATCCCCAAAGAAGGCGATGCCGTGTCTGACTGTCTCCCTTATGTTTTCTTTGGAAACAAGCTGATTTTGCAATCCAACAATTAACCGTCACTTACAAAGGATAACGAGGAAGGGGGTGTGTTTGCAAGGGTCCTTACAGAAGTGCATCCCTTGGCTAAGATGATGGTTCAGAGGGGGAGGAGGCCAGTGGGGGTTCCATTTAACACCGTTCTCAGGAACCCCCATTCCATGGGGGCCTCTGCAGAGCTTCTCCACCCTGACTATAGAAGAGACATCTCCCAGGAAGTTATTAACAGTCCCAGGGGTACCATCCTCAGAGATCTGGATTGAACTGGTCCCACCAGGTGGTTCCCAAGTGAATCACATGTGTCTACTGGATGGCCATGGGAGTCTCAGACAGCTGGTGAAATGTGATGCTGGGTGTGTCTGGGAGGGTGTTTCTGGATGAGATGAGCATCTGAATTGGTGGACTGAACAAAGCAGATGGCTCTCCCCAGCGTGGGTGGGCCTCGTCTGATCAGGTGAAGGTCTGTCTAGCCCGGAAACACAGACCTTCCTCAAGCGAGAGAGAACTCCTCCTGCCTGACTGCTCAGCTGGGACATCGGTCTCCTCCTGCCTGCGGACCTGACCGGGAACATCGGCTCTTCCTGGGTCTGTAGCTTGCTGCCTCACCTGCAGATCTTGGAATTTTTCAGCCTCCAAGGCCCCATAAGCCAATTTCTTATAATAAATATCTATCAATCATCTATCTATCTATCTACCTACCTCTCCACCTACCTGTCTAAACCTTATCAATCTAGGTATCTACCTATTTACCTGTCTACCTATTTATCTACCTGTTTCTCTATCTATCCATCCACCCATCTAGCTATCTTATCTATCTATCAATCTAGGTATCTACCCATCTACCTATCTTATCTATCATCTATCTGTCCATCTATTATCTATCATCCATCCATCATTCTATTATCTATCATCTATTTATCTATCCATTCTTCTATTTATCTACCTATCTATTATCTATCCATCCATCAATAGTCTCTCTATATATCTTTTATCTATCCATCCATCCATTCATCCATCTATCAATCATCTACCTACCTACCAATCTTTTGTCTATCAGCTATCTACATATCTAATCTACGTATCTATCTATATCATCTATGTATCTAATCTATGTATCTATCACTTATCATTATCTGTCCTCACGTATCCTCAATCTATCTAATCTAATTTCTATATACCTATGCATCTACCTTCCCTGTATATATACATACACACACACACACACACTCACAAACGCACACACCATCCCTCAACAAATTCTCACGTTAATTTTAGAACACACGTGAGAAGAAAATCCCTATTTGCTCCTGAAACCAGAAGCCCCTGTGCGACGGTGTTTCACAAATACAAACTTCAGATCCCGATCACATCACACCAGCAGCATCCCCCGGGGCAGCGTGAACTCCGGAAGAGACAGTCTCAGCCTCAGACCGGGTCTTGGAGCTGCAATCCACCCCAAAGAGCATCGGCCAGGGGGGCGGGCTCCGCACTTGTGCCCATCAGCACAATTACGCAGCCAGGGCTGCCCAGGTAAGCAAGAAGATCACTGCCTGGGCCTGGGGGTGGGGGTGGGGGAGTCATCAGGACCACCGTTTGATTGGATTCATGGCCCTGGGGTGTCTGTGCACGGGCTTGTAATTCAAGTGTATTTAGCTACCCAAGAGTTCTGCAAACGCCAAATGCAGGGAAGCCCCAGCCCGAGCAGCCCCCTGAACGGGGGGGACGTTTCCGGTTCGTGCAGAAATACTCCAATCCCCCACGGGGCTGGGTGCATTGAGGGCTCTGTGCTCCCCTCCCACGCTCAGCCGTGAGCCAGCGGTCCTTCCCCCACCCCTACACTGGGCTCAGCCTTATTCATCTCTGTGGGGCACCCAGAGTCCCAGCTGCGCTCAAGCAGACAGAATCCAAGCGTCCGTCCAGACACTGAGTCCCCTTCAGGGCATCCCGGCCAGGACCGCGGATCTGCCCTCACACGTAGGTGAACGCAGGGGACGCCTCTCTGATGAGATCTTGGGAGCCCCCCTAAACCCTCTGGACCAGGCAGTTTTCCCCCCACAATTTGACCACGACAGAGTGAATGTTTCAGCAAGGCACCATGGCCTCACAGAATCAGGTTCTTAAATACACGTCCTCCTGGGAGAGGTCACCCCTGATGCCGTCATAAGGGTTTGAGACTTTTAACGAAAGCGGGTGTCATCAAAGCAGTTTCTCCTGCCGGGTGACCAGAAACCAGAACATGTGATGGACCATCCCTGTGAGGGATACGTGTGTCCTGTGTGGAGAACGCCATCGTGAATTCAACAGCTGATGAGGGTCCCAGATACATGGGAAGGAGAGGGGTGTGTGGCGCCACCTCCAGGGACTGCCCAGCTGTGCCCAGAATCTGACCAATGAGGAGAACCCCCATCCCCCCACATCCCAAAAGATGGGTTAGAAACTCATGAAACTGGTCCACAATGGCCTCGCCACGTCAGATCGCGAATCCCCTCACCCACTAGGATGGGTAATCCAAAACATGGAAACCAGCAAGGTGACCAGGATCTGGAGACATGGGGACTCTTGTACAACCCCTGGTGTGAATGTAAAGGGTGGCGCCGATGTGGAAACAGTTTGGCACCTCGACTCGATATTGAAACCCGGCAATCCTACTCCCGGATATAGACCCAAAAGAAAGGAAAATTAGGGTTCAAACAAAAATACATGCCCGGATGCTCACAGCAGCACTAGTTGCAATTGCCAAAAGGTGGAAGCAGCCCAAGTGCCCACCAGGGGATGATGGATACACAGCATGGGTCCCTCCACACGGTGGAATATGACTCAGCCACGAAAAGGAGTGAAGCTGTGACACAGGCTACAGCGTGGATGGACCTTGAACATACGATGCTCAGTGAGAGAAGCAGACACAGAAGGACACACAGCGTGTGACTCCATTAACAGGAAACGTCCAGAACAGGCAAATCCCCAGAGACAGAAAGTGGGTTCATTGCGGCCAAGGTGGGGGGTGGGGTGGAGGGAATTGCAGACGATTGTTAAATGGGCACATGGTTTCCATCTGGGGGATGAAAATATTCTGGAACTCAAGGATGGGGATGGTGGTACCACACTGTGAATGTTCTCAGTATCACTAGTGGTAAATGCTATGTGATGTGTATTTTACCATAATTATTTAAAACTAAATTTAAAAATAAATAAAACCCTAACCCCCAGGCTCAATGTCGCTAAGGCTAGGTAAGCAGGAGGGCCAGGTCATCATAACCAGTGCATTTCTATGTGTTGTTTTAAACACAATTTTAGCATCAAACACTGTGCATCCCATTTAATGATAATGCTCGAGGATTTCTAGCAGTTTCCATGAAGTTTCCATTTAGAAAATCGTGGTCAATTCTTGGCCCTACACCTGTCCTTCTCTGCAGGTCAACCCAAAAGGAATCCAGGCACATGGCACCTCCTGGTGGCGGGAGAGCGTAACTGCAGGCGCATTTCCATGTTCAGGTCGATAGCTCACCCAAGACTCTCCTACAATGAGGTCTCGAATCCTTGCAACAGGGGTGCAATAGGAAGGGGATTTTTAAAAGCAGGGCACTTTTGGGGCACCCTGAAAGCAAAGCTTAAAAACAGGATTGCTGGGTGCACCCAGCAACAGACATACCTCGTTTTATTGTGCTTCACAGATATTGCTTTTTTTTTTTTACAGACTGAAGGTTTGTAGCAACCCTGCATCCAGCAAGTCTATCGGCGCCATTTTTCAACAGCATTTGCTCACTTCGTGTCTCTGTGTCACGTGCTCGTAACTCTCGCAGTATTTCAAACTTTTTCATCACGATTATATTTGTTATGGTATCTGTTTATCAGTGATCTTTGATTTGACACCTATGACGTGCTGAAGGCTCAAAGAATGGTGAGCATTTTTTAGCAATAAAGTATTTTTAAGTTAAGGCACGTACATATCTTTTTTATAGAGATAATGCTATTGCACACTTAATAGCCTACAGTCTAGTGTAAACATAACTTTTATATGCAGTGGGAAAACAAAAACCTCATGTGATATTGTGATGTGCTGCTGTGGTCTGGAACCGAACCTGCAATAATCGCAGAGGTGTAACCGTATGTGAAGCATCCAGGCAGACCTTGATTATCGAAGAGCTAAGGTTTGCCTCTACCGCAAGCAAAATAAAATAATGATATCAAGTCAGACTGACTTTCCTCCACGCCAACTAATAACATGCCCTCATTATGCATACAGGCTGTGGATCTAGGCTCTTAATCCTGGCCTATACTTTGGGGAAAAGAATGAGATAAACTTACTCTTTTTTTTTTTTTTTCAAACCAAATACCAGGAAAGAATGAAGATGTCAGGAATTTCAATGAGAATGAGCTGCCTCACTCTCTGTTTTCATTCATATGATGATAATGAAGATGATGATGATTATGCTTCCAGCGCAAGAACAGAGTTCTTATCTCATGAAAACAGGTGTTCTCAGGATTTTCTGTTTACTTTCTTTTTATAAACACACCCCCGCTCACTTTTCTTCTTTCACTGTCAGTCAACAAAGCACAGAAAACAGCAACACCTTTGTTAACAAAGTCTGTGCAACGAGATGGGACCTTTCTGAAAATCCACCTTTCAGGTCCCCTATTGCAAAGAAATAATTGCGACTCATTTTGACAAAGTGCATACTTCCTTTTCAATCCTGCCTATGACGTGGCGTGCGTGAAGGAAAAGTTCATACATCTGAACTTCTCACGGAGGTGTGTCTTAGGTCAAAGGCACTTGAACCCTTTTGGAAGCGCCGACTCAGGTAATGAGTCCTACGATGGCATAACTCACATGGGTAAAGCGTGTTCAAGTTGACAAAGCACTGGTGTGAGCTTTGCCTCGTTGGAACTATTCAACGGGGATCATCATCTAATCCTTGTACAGGTGAGAAACCAAAGCTCGGAGAGGTCCAAGGCTTCCCGCACCCCACCCCGACCCAAGGTCCTACAGCTTGTTCAACCCAGATGCTGTTCAGGAAAATCACACAGCTTTACAGTTGTTTTTTTTAAAAATTTTCTTTTATATTGGAGTACAGTTGATTAACAATGTTGTGTTAGTTTCAGGTGTACGCAAAGTGAATCAGTTATACATACACATGTATTCATTCTTTTTCAGATTCTTTTCCCTTATAGGTTATTAGAGTATTGGGTGCAGTTCCTTGTGCTCTACAGTAGGTCCTTATTAGTTATCTATTTTATATATAGTAGTGTGTATGTTAATCTCAATCTCCTAATTTATCTCTCCCCCTTTCCCCTTTGGTAACCATAATTTGTTTCTGAAATCTGTGAGTCTGTTTCCATTTCGTATATAGATTCATCTGTATCATGTTTTTAGATTCCACATATAAGTCATATCATATGATATCTGCCTTTCTCTGTCTGGCTTACTTCACTTAGTATGATCATCTCCAGGTCCATCCACGTTGCTGCAAATAGACAGCCCTGCAGTTGAAAGAATTATTGGTGCTGACACATTTCCTGTGTTCAATGAGCCCTTAAGGCAGCAGCGCCTCCTGAAATCAGCCCGGCTACGAGTCATCCGAGTGCCACGCCGCCCCAGGGAGCGTGGCCCCGCCGTCCACTCGGAACTCCCCATCGACGCCAGCCCGGGGAACACCGCTGGTCAACATTCACAGAGAAAACTCTCTGCTCGAAGGCTCATTCTGCCTCTGGCGGGAGGCTGACTTCAGGGTGCTGACGCAGTGACCTTTCTGACTGTTTAGTTTTTTACTTAACGGTTGGACTCTCCGGAGGTGGCGTTTTGAATGCCGGGCCTCAGGACGGGGTGCTTACGTGTCCCTTACACTCAACGCGTCAGCACTTTGCGATACACAAACGCCACCACCTGGAAGAACTCCAGAGCCCAGTTCAAGTTCCCAGCGCCTCTTTCTTTCCTCCTGACAGAGCCGGAAATGGTGTCTCTGGGTGGTCCCAGGGAACACTCTATCGGGGACAGTTCCATCACTTGTGTCTGTATGGACTCACTGATTAAGGGAGAGCTTCGGTATAAATGTACATCAATATAGATGCCTACGGGGTCTTCCCCTGAACCTGCTGAGACCCGTGTGAGGTTCTGACTCTGCCATATTGGATGGATAGGATGGAAGGTCCCTCCGGGAAGGGGCACCCTAGTCTCCATCATGTGTTCCATCATGGCTGCACGTATAGGACGGCTCACTGCCAGCAGGGTCAGGGCGTCAGGAGCCCAGGATTTCTCGATCTCACAGAACAGTAGTGGAGGACCGTGGCTCATGCTGTGTGGGCAAATGTCTGAAATCTGCCCAGTGTGGGCACCTCTGGTCCCCCCGCTTTCCATGGTGGCTATACAGGTCCATGTCAACAAACCACCTTGCATCAGCATCCTAGGGTGGGTGTAGCAAAGCTCTACAAACTGGGTGGCTTAGAACAACAGGACATTTATTGTCTCTCAGTCCTGCAGCACTCAAGTCTGTAACGTGTCCTCAGGGTCTGGGGGAAGGTCCTTTCTTCTCTTCCAGCTTCTGGTGGCCCCAGGCAATCCTTGGATTTCCTTAACTTGTAGATACATCCCTCCCCTCTCTACCTCCCTTGTGACATGGCCACCTTCTCCCTGTCTGTGTCCAGATTTCCCCCTTTTATATGGACAAGGGTCCTAACTGGATTAGGGGCCAACCCTCCTCTAGTAGGACCTCCTCTTAACAAACGACATCTGCAATGACTCTATTTCCAAATTTGGAGATACTGGGGGCTAGGACTTCAACGTCTCTTTTTGGGGGGACAATTCAACGCAGAACACACTGCAAACCATGCATCGTCTTGTAGTGGGGGTCTGCCATGGTCACTCCCTCTCTCACATCAGGAGATGCCAGCTTGAACGATGTCATTTTGAGCGTTCTCTCCAGAATGGAGTATATTCTGCAGAATTAGGCTTAGAAGAGCTTCTGAAAGAGGGGTATGCAGTAAAGACTTGACTTTGCCCCCCGAAAACGTTTACTTTCTCCCCCACCTCTTGGAAGGTCACCTCTGAGCCCTTGGGATGCCCTGCTTGATGAGAGTGTCATTGTTTACATGGGGGCCTTGGGTCACTGCGGAGAGTCTAATCTACAATGTGATGTACGGTGGGGGCCCTGGGTGATGTGGTCTCAGCTTAACCTCTGGAGGGGCTGGACGATAAGGTCAGCTATGTGGCTGGACAACCATTTCTACACAGCCAACCCCCAATAAAGAGGCTGGACACCAAGGCTTCGGTAAGCTTCCCGGGTTGACACTACTCCATGAATGTCGGCACAATTAATCGCTCCAAGGCCACCAAAGCAGAGATGTGGTTCGTTGGCAACGTGGAATCGTTTTATGGCTTTTGGAGACAGGACTAATTAGCATCCTTGTAGGGCTAATGTCAGCAGGGAGATGATATAGCACTGGAGATCAAAACCAAGCTCCGGATCCCATGACGTAAGCTCCACCTGGAAGCAACAAGTGTTCCTCCACGTTGACGAGCCCGTGTGTAGATGGGGACACGTCCTATTCACTTCTGGGCTTCAAGGTCATTCATCAAGGTTGTACACTGATCGTAAGATGGGGGGACATGGTATTATATCATTTAGAAAATATTGTCCTCATTCTGTGAAGGCAAAACAAATTGTTTCATCAAAGAGAGACAGACGAACAAAACAATGAAAGAACCCTAGCGAGTCCCGCAGCCCCAGCATCTGTGTAAATACGACCTTCGTCAGGCGTCTACCAGGTCGTCTGCTTTACGATCTTCTATGTTCTGGCTGAAGCCCTCCGCGGCACACTTTGGAACTGTTTCCGTAACTCACGCAGGCACCGCTGGGGGTCAGAAACTGCCTCGTAAACTACGGCGCCCTTCATTACGCTAAGCGAGGCCCCGACTTCGTGGTTGGGAAGCACTTCTGTTGATGCTCGAGGATCTCAAGCTGACACGCGCCTGCAGAAAGGCTGATCAGAATGTCCTTGGGACAAAAGCCTTGACGGGAGCTTTTCTAACCAGTGTTAAGGGAAAGGTATTAATGTACGGCGACGGATTGACTTCACTGACTTTCTGGCACAGCAAACGTTTTCCACTGAGATGGCTTTTTAAATGGTTCCCCAAGTAATTAAAGACCTGGCATCAATGGTGTCATTAACAACAACTGTTTCTGAGTGAACCAGGAATCATTATGGAAAGCGGATGTGCAGGTGTATTGCGAACCCTATTCACTGAGTGGCGATCTCTTTTTTCTTTAAAACTTTTATTGAAGTAGGGTTGGGATAGTTGATTGACAGTGTTGTGTTAGTTTCAGGTGCAGAGCAAAGTGATTCATTACATGTATACATACATATTCTTTTTCACATTCTTTTGCATTATAGGTTATTACAAGATATTGAATATAGTTCCCTGTGTTATACAGTAGGTCCTTGCCATTTATCTATTTCATACACAGTAGTCTGTATCTGTTAATCCCTAACTCCTAATTCATCCCTCTCCCCTCCTTTTCCCTTTGGTAACCACACGTGTGCTCTCTGCCTGTGAGTCTGTTTCTGTTCTGTAGGTAAAGTTCATTTGTATCATATTTTAGATTCTATGTATAAATGATATCATTTGATATCTGTCTTCTTCTGTCTGATTTACTTTACTTAGTATGATAATCTCTAGGTCCACCCATGTTGCTGCCAATGGCATTATTTCATTCTTATTTATGGCTGAGTAGTATTCCATCATATATCCATGCCACATCTTCTTTATCCGTTCATCTGCTGATGGGCACTTACGTGGCTTCCATGTCCTGGCTATTGTAACTAGTGCTGCTATGAACATAGGGGTGCATGTATCTTTTTGAATTATAGTTTTGTTCAGATACATGCCCAGGAGTGGGATTGCTGGATCATATGGTAGCTCTATCTTTAGTTTTTTAAGGAACCTCCATACTGTTCTCCATAGTGGCTGCACCAACTTACACTCCCACCGACACTGTGGGAGGTTCAAGGTCAACCTCTCTTGACAAGGCCTCTTCTATCCAAAAGCATTCACAGCACATGGAGCTAGCAACGACATCAAGATGTGATCTGCTACAGCTCTCGGCCTTGGCAACTCCGAACACACTCATTAAAGGAAGTTGCTTTAGTGCCGTATTCAGAAAGATCCAACTACTACTGAAACCCCCATATGTAGCTGAACAAAGGCAAACATTCCTGTGCTATTTTGCGTTTTCTCCTGGGCTGTCCTCTGTGGACAGAACATTCTCTACACAAGGTGCGTCAAGTCCTCTTGTTCCTTTAAAACAAGCCTTGAAGACTCACCCAAGTCTCTCCACTGAACCCTACAAGCGGCCACAAATGTCCCTCCTTAACAGCATGGCTTCAACAGTTCACCTTTGACTGGCACTTGTGTTAGTCTCCTAGGCTGGCTGTAACCAATTATCATAGGTGAGGGGGCTCAGAATAAGACATTCAGCTTCTACCGGTTCTGGAGGCCAGAAGTCTGAAGTCGAGGGATTGTCAGGGTTCCTTCCTCCTGGAGACTCCAGGCGAGACTGTTCCAGCCTCTGTCCCAGCTCGTGGTGTCTGCTGGAGATCCTCGGTCCTCCCTGGCTTGTAGAGCACCATCTCCATCCTCACATGGCTTCTCCTGTGTGTCCCTCTGTGTCTCTTCTCTTCTTCCAAGGACGCCCATCATTGGATTAAAACCCCCCCTACTCCATTATGGCTTCATCTTTTGTTTCTTTAGTATACGTCACCTCATGAGTTTTTTCTGGTATTTCCAATTCAAACATACTACTGTGTGACTTTACCGAACTGTTTCTAGATGACATCTTTCTGCTTTTCTACCCCGAGAATCTTGATTCCCATAAGCCCACAATAGGGCCTAAGTGGAATATCCCATAATTTCTCATTTGCTGTACGCAATACTACACACATAATATAGATATAATAGTGTTATGACCTCATCTTAACTTGGCAAATGACAGCTGCAATGATCCTATTTCCAAACAAGGTCCCATTCACAGCTCACCAAGGGTTAGGACTTGAACGTAACATTTTGGGAAACACATCCTAGATTGGGGTCCCTCAAAAACAGAAATGGGAACTCACTCGGACGCCAGTAAGTTTTTGGGGATGTGATTGCAGGAAGCAGAAATGAGGGAGTAGGGAGAGCCATACAGGGGGAACAAGCTCCAATGGCAGGTGTGCTAGGGGTGCTGGCGACTCTTATGAGCAATGGGTGTTCCATCTTGCTGGGGACCCACTGGGGGACCACAGCCCTTCTGAAGGATGGAGAGGCTGTGGGCCTTTCTCCACCAACTCCTGTTCTCCCACTGAACTGATGGAATTAACTCCCCAGCGCTGACCTACCCCCTGTGCTTCCAAGAGAAGCCCATTTGAATGCATCTACCTTCACCCAGGACTCCCAGACACTAAAAACCATGAGGACTGGGGACCCAGCACCAGAGGTAGAGCAGGGGCCATGTATCAAGTCAACCCCCCAGGCTCAAGAAAGGTTGAGATTTCACATCCAAGACCCAGAATCCCACCACCTGGATGGGTGGGGGCATAGCCACCCAGGAAGGCGTAACTAGGAAGGCGTAAGAATCTGGTCTCAGGCATCCACTGGACTTAGAGCCCAAGCCTGCCCTGTGCTGGCTGTGTGGCCTTCCAGTACCTTTGTTTTCTTATTCATGGAACAGGCGTAAACACTCCTTGGAGGAACAGTGATTTCAAACTAGCTCCCGTTCCTCAAAGCTTGAAGAGATCTAGCCCTGGCTCTTCTGGGGACACAGAAGGTCGTGGCATTGATGTCCCCCTCCATGCTCTCTAATCTGACTCAAACTCACACTTACCCTACTAGCTTGGGGGTCCTCCAGACCACCCTCAGCCTCGACAATTCCCTAGAGGGACGCGTTGGACCCAAAGGTTGTTAACCTCGTGGTTATGGTTTGTCACGGCAACAGGAGGCACAGCAAAGTCAACGAAGAGAAAGTGTGCATGGGGTGAGGCCCAGGGGGACCCAGACGCAAGCGCTGAGGGTCTTCTCCCCATGCCGTCCGGCAGAACATGCTTAATTCCCCCAGCAACGATGTGACAACACACATGGGAGGTTATGGCAACCACAGGAAGCTCCCCTGAGCCTGGGTGCCTCCTGTGCAGTTATTTCGGGGTGGGGGTGGTCTTTCATTAGGCAAAGAGTTATTTTGGGGGGGTGGGGTCTGTCACTCAGCAAACAGTACATATGTGACTGACCTCAATTACAGACACTCAAGACCCCCAGAAGAGGACATCCCTGGTGGCACAGGGGTTAAGAATCCACCTGCCAGTGCAGGGGACATGGGTTCGAACCCTAGTCCAGGAAGATCCCACATGCCACGAAGCAACTAAGCCTGTGCACCACAACGACTGAGCCCACGCGCCTAGAGCCTGCGAGCCACAACTACTGACGCCCACGCACCTAGAGCCTGCGAGCCACAACTACTGAGCCCACGTGCCACAACTACTGAGCCCGCAAGCCACAACTACTGAAGCCCATGCACCTCGAGCCCGTGCTCCGCAACACGAGAAGCCACCGCAATGAGAAGCCCACGCTTGCCTCTACTAGAGAAAGCCCGCGCACAGCAATGAAGACTCAACGCAGCCAAAAATAAAGAAAATTAATTCAAAAAAATGAGCCATCATTTAAAAAAAAAAGAAATGACAGACTTCTGATTTATACGTAGGGAAGCCACCTTCTTTGAACAACTTGAGGTTTATTTACAGAAGAACCGAGAGTAAATTCAGTTTAGGGGGAAAACTGTAACTAAACTGTTCCTGTCACACCAAAGGAGGAGCTAACGCACTTCTATGAAAGATCATTTTTAAAGCAGACGTCGTTTCAGATGAAGACAAATACTGTTTGATATCACTTACATGGGGAATCTAAAAAATTAACAAACTAGTGAATATAACAAAAAAGAAGCAGACTCACAGATGCAGAGAACCAACTAGTGGTTCCCAGTGGGGAGAGGGAAGGGGGGAGGGGCAACCTAGGGGGAGGGGACTTTAAAAAAAGGGTTATTATGGGATTATATGAAAGCACGTGTATGAAACTTCTGAAAACTGTAAAGCACTACAGAATTTAAAGAATCTTTCACTCAATAAAAATTTTTTTAAATAAAATGCATATGAAAAATAAAGTAGTGACAACATTGTAAATTATACTTCAATTTTTAAAAGAAAAACAACAGGAAAAAATAAAGTAGACGTCACTCATAGGCCCCTGGGTTGTTTGATGAGCTGGTAAATAAAGAATGGGTCGTATAAGTACATTGGGAAAAGGATTCTGTCCCTCGCTGATTTCACACACATTACGGACATCTCTGTAAAGAAGGTGAGATGCATGTAAACCGCCACACAGGGCATGTGGAGAGCACACACGTTAATGAGGGGCGCCAGTTCAAAGCCGTCGTGGAGGAGCATTTCTGACATCTTACAGCTCTTGTAGAACAGAAAATGGATGGAGACCTTCCCAACAGTGACAGCAGTCCTAAGACAGTGGCCACACACGGTCAATAAGGAATGATGATACTTGAAGGAACATTTTTTTTTTTTTAATTTATTTATTAATTTATTTTTGGCTGCATTGGGTCTTCAGTGCTGTGCGCGGGCTTTCTCTAGTTGCAGCGAGCGGGGGCTACTCTTTGTTGCGGTGCGCGGGCCTCTCATTGCGGTGGCTTCTCTTGTTGCAGAGCACAAGCTCTAGGCGCACGGGCTTCAGTAGTTGTGGCACACAGGCTCTAGGACACAGGCTCAGTTCTTGTGGCATGTGGGCTCAGTAGTCGTGGCTCGTGGGCTCTAGAGCGCAGGCTCAGTAGTTGTGGCGCACGGGCTTAGCTGCTCTGCGGCATGTGGGATCTTCCCGGACCAGGGCTCGAACCCACGTCCCCTGCACTGGCCAGTGGATTCTTAACCCCTGCGCCACCAGGGAAGCCCCTGAAGGAACATTTCTAAACTCTCACGTCATAAACAAACGATCAGCAGGGCTGGAGGAATGACTGCCTATAGATCAAATGCGTTTTCCCACGAAGAGAAGATCAAAGGGCACGCCCCCAGAAACGGTAGGGAAACAACGACAGTATCAAGCAGAGGTTTAATAAAAACAGTCCCTTTCTGGATGCTTGGGAACAGTGGTCAGCTTTTCAAAATTTGAAGTGTCTTATTTTATTCTGAAGAGAAAGTTCCCTTTCATCCCAAAATCTGTGTCTGTAATTTTCTGTTCTTTTGGTAACAAGCCTCCCTGAATGATATCCACGTCTTGCCTCTTACATGGAAGAACTTTGCCTGAGTGCCCGGTGCCTAGAAACACGGAAGGTTTGAACGTCCTCCACTTCTCTGTGCTCGGGAAACGGCTTTTTGCAAAGAACCCCTTTCCCCATATGATTAAGGCTCAAGAATAACCACCCCGCAGGCGGGGCCCCCAACCCCACAAATTCCCCTTCTGTACCGAAACTCTTTCTGAGCTACACTCCACTTCTGGGGCTTGCAGTCAAGAACCAGATCTTCCGAACCAGCCCCTGTACGTGGGATTCTGACTTGTTTCCGATGATCTATAAATAAATCCTTTTTTGCAAGATCCCTTTACACGATTGCGTGTGTGTGTGTGTGTGTGTGTGTGTGTGTGTGCGCGCGCGTCTTCCAGCTGTCGGCCAGAGTCTTAGCAATTGAACTAGGACTCAACAGATTCGTGCGTTTTTAATTTCACCGAAATTCCATCCCGAACGGAGAATACTTTTTCCTCATTCCCTCGAACCCGTGTGCGTTATGACTCTTCTTCACGTGTTTGCCAAACTGTTCACAAACATAACAAGCAAGTCTATCAGCACCACGTTTCCAACAGCATCTGCTCACCGTGTCTCATTCTCATTCTCTTGAGCGTAGGCTGCGGAAGACGGGTGTGAGGGGAGAACACTTGTTTTTTAGCAATAGAAGAAAAAGGGTTATTTTTGAATGAAAAAATGCAACAGTGCTGTGTCTCTAGAAGATTCTTCTCAGATCTCAGACTGTCCCTGGAGGCCACACCTCCCACGGCTGCTGCCCCCTGACCCCATAAGTAGGAATCAGAACGCAGACGCGTTCCTGGGAGAAGCAGGACCCGCTCGACCTTGGCTCTGGGGCCGCCTGGCAACCTTGCAGCTTGTCCGCAAACAGCCCTGCCGAGCTGACCTTCCTGCCCCAGCTCCAAGGCGAGAGCTTCTCAGCAAGCATTTCCTCTTCCCGATGACTCTTCCCAGGTTCAGACCCACATGATGGCTCCCAGGCACCCCCCTGCAGGCCCCTCCCCGTTCTTCCACAGTTAACCCCGTCAGGCTGTCTGCTTCTCGCAGGACCCGTGGAACATGCCCATCTTATAAGATTCCACTGTGGGGACTTCCCTGGTGGCGCAGTGGTTAAGAATCTGCCTGCCAATGCAGGGCACACGGGTTCGAGCCCTGGTCCGGGAAGATCCCACATGCCGCGGAGCAACTAAGCCCGTGCGCCACAGCTACTGAGCCTGCGCTCTAGAGCCCGTGCGCCACAACTACTGAGCACGTGAGCCACAACTACTGAAGCCCGCGTGCCTAGAGCCCGTGCTCCGCAACAAGAGAAGCCACCGCAATGAGAAGCCCACGCACCGCAACGAAGAGTGGCCCCCGCTCGCCAGAACTAGAGAAAGCCCGCGCGCAGCAACAAAGACCCAACGCAGCGAAACATAAATAAAATAAATAAATTAAAAAACCAAAGATTCCATTGTGCCGACTGCTCTACTCAACATGAAATCGTGCTGATGGCAGGTGGCGCCCTGAGCCATCGCTCCGCGCCCTGGTGCTGGCCATGGCACCTGTCGCCCTCCACACCGCAGCCGTGCCACCAGCCTCTCCGGCAGCAGGACTGGGCTGCGCCAGGCGACAGGATCTGGGGACTGGAGTCCAGCTCAGCACCGGCGGCCTCTGCCCGGGTCCCGATTTGCCTTGTGGGGCTCAGTTCCTATCCACCCTTCATGCCCTTCGGCTGGACTGCATCCTCCGTGGGGAAGCCCCCGGCCCTTTCGGATGCCTTGATGGAATGCTACCAGTTTCAAAATGCACAAAATCGTGTCGAAAGGGATCTCAATCAAACGCCAATCCTTTACGTGGGCGTCCATCTGAGCTTCTCTTAGAACAGGTGACATCGGGGACCAGGAGGGGGTCTCAGGTTCCTGTATGTGTGACTCTGGGCAAGGGGACCTCTGCTTCCTGCCCCCCTCAAGTGTGTCGTATGGGTAGTGGGGCTGGGTGTGGGGGGGGCACCGAGGAACAGGATGGGAGTTTTCCCAACCAATCATTTTCTCTTTCCCCAGCGTCCTTCTCAACATGGTCCCGCCCACCTGGACAGGAAGGTACGCCCACCCCACAACCTGGCAACCCCACCTCTGGGTGGACGCCCCACAGAAACACCAACCCAAGCACAGCCAAGGGCACGGGGTAGAGCCCCGCGAGCTGCCTCAGTCACCCTTTCACCAGGTGGGAGAATTCCTCAACGCCCCTCCGCAGCAGGGTGGAGAACTCAATCGGGAATCCCCATCACCAACGGGGACCACGAAGCAGCTACGGGGACACACAGAGACTTGCGGGAATCTCAGAAAAGCAACGCTGACCAGTAGACGCCAGCTTCCACCACCCCAAGAAGAAAACAAATGATGATGTATTTATATAGAGCACACAAATGGCCCAAGCCATCCGTGGGCAGCAGTCAGAGCAGGGTGGCGGCAGGGACCTCCCACCAGCGTGAGCAGGACCCCAGACGGAGTTGCTCAGCTCTGGGCTCCGGCCGGGAGCTGCTGCGTGTGTGGGTCGCTTCCGTCTGTGGATAGAAGACAGAACACAATATCCCATCTTGGTGGCTCTGACGCCACTTAAATGAGCCCCCCTTATATTTGCGAGGACAATTTGCACAGCAGAACTCTGAAAAGGGGGGTATGTGGTCTAAGGCCTCCCAAATGCAGACACCGAGATGGAATATTACTTCCCCTATTCCCAGCTAATTTCCACCAATAACTTTATGTGCTCCTGGGACCCGAGGACGTTTTCTGCATGTGTTGAATTCTGATAACAAGTCATGAAAGAGCTCTCCAGGCCGCTACCACCGATGGGTTATCACTGGTTTGCGAAATAAAGGAAGGACAGCTCCCGCATCCAAGGTAAGATGACCCTAGTGGGCAATTAAGTAAATGAAACCAGAGACCAGTGTGATCCTACAGGCGGGGGGCTTGGCCCCGTCCCGCCTTCTACATCCACTGCCGCAGTGACGGCTCGTCTGACTTCTACGTGGTCCCGAGGAGAAAGCCCACCCGCGCCGCGTTTCCTCCAGCGCCTGCGGTGGACTGGACTGTGCACTTGGCGCTGGGTCCACTCGGGGGGGACCAGAGTGGCTGGGCTGGCAGCACGCAGAGCAGAGGCGGACGGAGGATCGAGGCTCACTCTGCAGTCACCACCCAACAGCCACCCCACCTTGAGACCCCCTCCTGGTCCCCCGATGGCACCTCTTCTCACAGAAGCTCAGGTAAACGGCCACGGAAAGCATCGGCATTAGACTGAGATCCCTTTTGACACGATTTGTGAATTTCAAAACTCGTAAACAACCCAGCTGATGCCAACCATAGCATTTATCACCAGGGCAGACACAGCACGCACACGCGCGCGCGCACACACACACCCCGCATCTGTTGTGGCAGTCGGTAAATTCTATACTCTTATGTAGGATCTTTTGACACAAGGTTGGGGGTTGCCCCCTCCCTACAATACTGCAGGAAAAGTCACTCTTCCATACAGATGCAGTGACTAAATTTATACCTGTCACATATTTCTACCAGTTGCTTTTGCCCAAAGACATCATTAAAACTAAATTGGAGGCGCCCGTGTGCTATGACCTTAAGGTCTGGCGATGTCCAAATTCTTCCCTGGCAGCACGGAACGGCCACCGGTCTGAAAGCCAGGTCCCCCAGCCCTGACACAGGGGGGCATCCTGTCGGCTGGCATCACGGGGTGACCCCTGGACCGGGGCCAGGCTCACCGCGCCCTTCAGGAACAGAGAAGCGTGTCTGCACACCGGGAAGAGATGCCATCCGACAGATGCCTCAAGTGCCCCTGACGAACGCGCGGAGCCTCCACATCTGACATTTCCGGGAGGGAAACAGAGCCAGCCGAGCTGGCCGCGCTCCCCAGAGCGGCTCTGAAGGTCTTAGCTGCCTGACTGGCGGACGGTGACTCAAGGTTTCCAACAACACAATCTATTTCCAGGGCTGCAGAGACACGGGTAAAAAGCTGAGCCCTACAGCCAGTATTACAGCTGCCCCTCGGCCATATGAGTGTTTAATTGCCCCTGAAGATGCGGAATCAAGGTAATCCTCTAGCCCAGTCCCTGAATTCCAGGGGAAATCGTCGTGCTTCCTTTAGACGCCCAAAGCCCCAGTGATCACAAGCTCTCAGCCAAAAAGCCTGAAGCTGGAACCTCAGCTCCGTTGTGCACTTTTCCAAGGTCACACAGCTAGTGAGGAAACTCCAAGCCTCAGTCTGCACACCTGCAACCCTGGAGGCTCACAGCGTACCCACGATGGAGGGGTGGTAAGATCAGACAAGGCAGTGCACCGAAATGGAACTCCTGGGATGGGCCTTTAGGCAGTGCGACAGCTTGGTCAGCTACCGCTGTCATTCTTTTAGTTATTAACGAGAAAAGCTTGGCCACCAGCTCCCCAAGCCAGTCTGAACCGTAAAATCCAGGGGCCTCTGGCATCCAAGTTCTGTCCACGAAGAGAAACAGCATCTCGGAATGATACTGGGTAAAACTGGGGGGTAAACAAAGATTGGGACCATCCTTGCCTCTCCCTCCTCGGTACTCCATGGGCTCCCTTTGCTTTAGCTCTTGGAATGTCCGGGCCCAGCCACCGAGATCGCTTGCCACGGCACCCACGGAGGCCTGACCCCTGGTGGCCGCCCCTGGGAACTTCTTCCCTTGGATCACCTTTTCTGCTCAACCTTCCATCAGAAAGTACAGGGGTCTGGGGTTGCCGGTACAAACAGGCAGCAGGAAAGCATCTTGGGACGAGCTGCTTCATCCAATCCCCTCCAAAGCAGATGTTTCCTTTGCTCGTGTGGCAAGACCCTGGGTCCCTCGGTGGGATGTTCTCCACCCGGAATTCTTGGAGGGGCCCTCAAGTCCCAGTGGTTTTCAGCTCCCATCTCTCTTGTCTCATTTGACGTCAAAGTGGTCACCCGTGCGGCACCCCTAGAGCGTCACCTCATCGGGGGGGGTGGCTTTGCTCTGTCCACTCTGCTTCTAGACCACTCTAAGCGGAATGGTTGGGAAACACAAGTAAAATGGAGCTGTTGCCACCTTACGTAAATATCTTTGATACAAACGGCAATGGATTAGGTTAACCACTGCACACAGAAATGCAAGTAGAAAGGGCAATGGAACCCAAAGTCCATTTTGTTTGTATTCCTGCACAAAGGGGCCCTTTCATCCTGTAAGTACACAGCTGAGCAAAACAGCCCAGGGGAAAGTGAACCACTGGTGGAGGTACGGGTCACGATAGGCTAGGTGATGCTGCTGTAGCAAACACCCCGGAATCTCAGGGGCTCACGTACACTCAGCCTACCTGCCCATCGCTGGGGCTCCCGGTCTTCCTAGGGCCGGGACCCAGGGTGATGGAGCAGCTCAGTCCTGAGACATTGCCAGTCTCAGACGGGAGAGAGAAAGACAGCAAGAGACGTAGGGAACCAGGAGCCAGCTCACTGAACTTCAGAAACAACACACTTCATTACTACCCAAGTTCAGGTGGTGCCTGAGGTCAACTCCGTGGAAACCTGTGATCTTCCCCCACCGGGGCGGCTATATTTGTAAGTGATCGCAGAATCTGCTGTAAGAAGAAAACAAAAGAGTAATACTCTAGTACTCACTGTATCCACCAACAGAAAGTAAAAGATGGGAGCGCCTAGGACGAATCCAGGAACATGAGCAAGACGGCATCAGAAATTAATGGGCTCTGCACCCCAGTGTTCACTGCAGCGATATTTACAACAGCCAAGACATGGAAACAACATAACCGTCCATCGACAGATGAATGGATAAAGAAGATGTGGTACATGTATACAACGGAATATTACTCAGCCATAAAAAAGAATGAAATAATGCCATTTGCAGCAACATGGATGGACCTAGAGATTGTCCTACTAAGTATGTCAGACACAGAAAGACAAATATCATATGATATCACTTATATATGGAATCTAAAATACAGCACAGGGACTTCCCTAGTGGCTCAGTGGCTAAGAATCCGCCTGCCAATGCAGGGGACATGGGTTTGAGCCCTGGTCCGGGAAGATCCCACATGCCGTGGAGCAACTAGGTCTGTGCACCACAACTACTGAGCCTGTGCTCTAGAGCCCCTGAGCCACAACTACTGAGCCCACACACCACAACTACTGAAGCCCGTGCGCCTAGAGCCCGTGCTCCACAACAAGAGAAGCTACCGCAATGAGAAGCCCCTGCTCACCACAACTAGTGAAAGCCCACGGGCAGCAATGAAGACCGAATGCAGCCAAAAAATAAATTCTTAAAAAAAAAAAAAGACACAAATGAACTTAGCTACACAACAGAAACAGACTCACAGACATAGAGAACAGACTTGTGGCTTCCAAGGGGGGAGGAGAGGGGAGGGATGGATTGGGAGTTTGGGATCAGCAGATGCAAACTATTATATATAGGATGGATAGACAACAAGGTCCTGCTGTAGAGCACAGGGAACTATATTCAATATCCTGAGATAAACCATAGTGGAAAAGAATATAAAAGGGAATGTGTACATACATGTATAACTGAGTCGCTCTGCTGTACAGGAGAAAGTAACACAACATAAATCAACTCCAACAATAAAAAAGAAAAAGAAAGAAATTAACGGGCTCTTGATCAAGAATTTTCAAGGGTAGCTTTGTACCAGGAGAGGCTGTGAAAATTCAATCACTGGCTTCTATGGGGTTTGGGGGCAATAAAAATATGCTACTCCACGTGGGACATAAAATCCAAGGCAATCAATGTGTCTCCAAAGAATTCCCCACCACAGTTCCATGATAAAAAAACAAGTCGCATAGGGAGGGTGGGAGGGAGGGAGATGCAAGAGGGAAGAGATATGGGGACATATGTATAACGGATTCACTTTGTTATAAAGGAGAAACTGACACATCATTGTAAAGCAATTATACTCTAATAAAGATGTTAAAAAATAATTTAAAAAATTAAAACAATTAGTCGCTAAACCCAACAGAGGTCAATAGTACGTATGAAAAAATATCCCTCCTCAAAATCCCAAGTTGTTAACAATTTTAATGCCCCATATTTTAATTCTTTTCTACTAAAACGTCAGGAGGAACATGAATGTTTAATTAAACCAGCCTCATAAAAACGCCTCGAACTTTTTATATCCTTAGTCAAGAAATTCGTAGCTTAAAGACACGTGCTTGAAATTGGTGACATTCACTTAAGGGAGAGTGGGTTCCCGGCCAACGAGCACCTTTAAATAGAAATATAAAATAACTGAGGTCCCGATTGCCAACCACACCCTCAAAATCTCCAACTGGGCTTTAAAGGAGTATATGACTTCCCTGGGGGCCACCATAACAAAGTACCCCAGAGTGCGGGGGCTTAAATAATAGACATTTATGTCTCCCAGTCCTGGGGGCTGGAAATTCAAAATCAAGGTGTCTGCAGGGCTGGTTCCTCCTGAGGCCTCTCTCCCGGGCGTGTAGAAGGCTGTCCCTTCCCTGTGTCCTCACAGGGTCATCCGTCTGTGTGTGTGTGTGTGTGTGTGTCCTAATCTCTTCTTATGGGATCAGGTCCCACCCTACTTTTAATTCAATCCCCTCTTTAAAGGCCCCATCTGCAAATACAGCCACATTCTGAGGTCCTGGAGGTTAGGACTCCAATGTATGGATTTGGGCGGGAACACGATTCAGCCCCAGTAGCCCCACAATGAGAGCATATGTCACCCGAGAAAACCTACAAAACACGCAGAGCTGTTTCTGCCCCTTTCCTGCTGCCCTCCATCCTGCTGTCCTCAGTGACTCTCCCGCACTGGCCCCCATCTTCTCCTGGTCTCCGGCCCCTTTAGAAGGCGTCAAGGGAGACCCTGAATGTGAGTTTCGAAGACAAAACTGTCTGGGATATTTGCCTTGTCAGAGGTGGTTCCTGTACCCTCTTGAAAGGGAAAGACAAGTCCCCAGCATTTTTGTAAAGGTCACACCAGGATTTACACAGGACGCCAAGCAGAGTTCCAGACGCCTGGGAAGTATGCACGAAAGGCAGCGACAACCAGGGACTCCTCAAGGGTAACACTTTATGAGCAAATATTGACTTTCTCCCCAAGCCAGTGTCCTGCATCAGCTCAGCGCATGTGATTCTCCCAAACACTCAATCAACACAGCCCTTGGTCAGCCTCGGACGAAACATCGGCACCTGCTCTGAGCACACAGAGGAGATGGCAGCAGCTGGTGAGCAGGATGTGGTCCTGAGAACGACGAGCTGGGCAGCGGCCAGCAGGGACCTTGTTGTCCATCTCGCTGCAAGAGCAGCTCTGAGCCACTCGCAAAGGAAAGAAAGGGACGATGAACTCCGGGGAGGGATGGGGAGGTGCTGGCCGGAGGACTTGAGAGAACCGACTCTTATCTTTCCAGACAAAGGTGGCGCCCCCCAAAATATGCCCACAGCCCAACCCCCACACATGTGAATGGAACCTCATTTGGAAACAGGGTCTCTGCAGATGTGATGCAGTGAAGGGTCTGAGATGAGGTCCTCCTGGAGGAGGGTGGCCCTACATCCAATGACTGGGTCCTTCTAAGAGACAGGAGAGGAGAGACACAGACACAGAGGAAAAGCCCCGAGAAGACAGAGGCAGAGACGGGAGGGACGCGGCCACAAGCCCAGGGATGCCCGGAGCTCCCAGAAGCTGGAAGAGGCGGGAAGGACCCTCCCCTGGAGCCTCTGGAGGGAGCGCGGCCCTGGGACACCTTGACCTCAGACGTCTGGTCCCAGGACTGGGGAGGATGGATGCCCGTAGTTTAAAGCCTCCTGGTCTGGGTTATTTGCTCTGGCCACCCCAGGACACCCCTGCGCGCACCGTGTTAGTGGACTTTGTCTTGTCCTGTTCTTTGTCTCGTTATTGGGGAATCACTGTGATTAGCATCAATAAAAGTGCTTTTGAGGACATGCAGGATCTCCAAGCTGAAGAGTAAAACAAGCCATCTTAACAGTCGTTCTGGCAAACCTGTTCTCGAATTTCATCCTTTCGCACATTTATGGATGTTCTGCGCAGGCTCCTGTGGTTTCCGTACCTCCGTGTTAGTTTCCTGCGGCCGCGGTAAAAATCTACCACACACGTGGCGGCTCAGAACACACGTGTGTCTTATGCTCAGTGGAAGTGAGGAGTCTGACGTGGGTCTCATGGGGCTGAAATCCAGGTGTGGGCAGGGCTGGACCTTTGGGCGGCTCCAGGGGAGATCAGGTCCTTGCTTTCTCCAGCTTCCAGAGGCGCCTGCAGCCTTGGCTGGTGGACACATCACTCTGACCTCTGCTTTCATTGTCACATCTGCTTCTCTGATGCTGACCCTCCTGTGTCCCTCCTATAAGGACCCTTGTGATGGCATTCGGGGCCACCCCGATAATCAAGGGTCATCTCCCATCTCAGGCTGCTTCTTCCCCCAAATATGCAAAGTCCCTTTTTTCCTTTACAAGGTAACCTATTCTCATGTTCTGGGGATTCGGATGTGGACATCCTTCTGGTGGGGGGCGTCATTCTGCCCAGTGTAACATCTGTACATTTTTTTGCAACTGAATCATTCCAGGTCCTCATTATAACGATAGCAAGCTAGTGGGCCACTTAGTCCATAAGGGACGGTTTTCTTAAAGCATCACCGTTTCTGCAATGGAATTGATATACCATGTTTAGGAGGGAGAAGACAGAGTAAATATGAAATCATTTTTATTCACCTGTATTTGCATTTAATACTGTGACATTTTATATACTGTCTTTATTTGTCTACATTTGCATTTAATATTGTGACATCTTACCGCCTTTGTATTTGCATTTAATATCGTGACATTTTATATATTTTCTTCGTATTTGCATTTAATGTGACATTTTACATACTGTCTTTGTCTGTATTTGCATTAATATTGTGACATTTTATATTTCTTTGTCTATATTTGCATTTAATATTATGACATTTTATATATTTCCTTTATATTTGCATTTGATGTGGTGACATTTTATATAGTCTATTTGTCTATATTTGCATTTAACATTGTAACATTTTATATATTTTCTTTGTATTTTCATTTAATATTGTGATATTTTATATATTTTCTTTATTTGTCTATATCTTCATTTAATACTGTGACATTTTATATACTCGGCTCACCCATTACTACTAGCACATTTCATTTATTTTTACATCAAAAACACTACAAATTTGTAAATAAATGCTAAATAATTCAAAACAATATGTCTCTTTTTTAATTCTTAAAGAGATGAGATATTTTCTTCCTTTTTGAGCTTTCTGGCTATATCTTGAACAAGTTCCCCAGCAAAAAAAAAAAACCTTAAATTTCTTCTTTGAAATAAACCCACTCAGGCCTGTTCCTAGAAATCCGAAGAAAGAGCTGCTAGGGTGTGAAGAACTTCCATCTGAGAGAGAATGCACACGATGGCGGCTTCCCCTCTTTCTCTGGGACAGACTGTGGCTGTTTAGGGGGCTTCAACTGGGGTCCCCACGAATCCAGGAGGGGCGGGGTTCTGTCTGTCCTGCCGGCTCAGTCCCGGGGCATCCCCGTGGGCCGCCACCCCTGCCTGGGTGTCTCAGGAAAAAGCATCCACCAGGCAAGTCCGTGGAATGTTTCCCGGGAGGAAGGTGGAGTCCTGAGCTGGCAAAGCAGAGGATGGAACCCAGAGCCAGACAGGTATCGTCTCGGGAAAAGGGTCTTTGCTTATTCCTCATGCCTTTGCCTAAGCATCTGGTGAGGGTGGAGGAGAACAGAGAACCAATGACAGGGAGGAGGGGGATCTGTCTGTGCCCCTGTCAGCTCTGTGACATTGAGATGACCTTGAATGAGGGAAGATGCACATCCCCATGGTCCTCTGCACCTCCTGTTACTCTAGGCTCCAGAACATCAAGGCTGGAATAATAACCAAAAAGCATCCTCAGCGAGTAGATTTGCATTTTAACTGCAACGACGGAGGCCAACCTGAGAAATTATGGGAAAGCACGCGCCCGGCAACAAGGTGGCTTTGAGTGGAGGGAGCTGATACATGCACAGAGGTCAACAGTTTACGTTTCCTTTTTCTCAAGAATGGAAACATTTGATTCATAAGCGAAGGCTCTTTCACTGCATCCATCTCTGCCTCTCTGCAGGGAAGGGTTTGTGATGTGGTGAACAGAACCGGAAACGGTAACTATTTTTGCTTTTGTTGCGTCTTTGCTCGTCTGGAATGTACACTCGGTAGAAATACCCAGGGAGTCTTTTGAGCACCTTTCATAGAATAATAAAACAGTCCACCTGGAAGTTTAGGGACCAACTGAAGAGATCTGGAGGACACTTAATTACACAGCAGGATAACCCTTCAAGGGGCTCATTATCTGTGGTCAGAAAAGCAAACCACGTGGGTCGTTGGTATAAAATAATGATGGTTGTCTCTCAGGGTATGTTCGTGTCACCTCCACATAAGTGTTCCTGTCCCCTTCAAAGGACGCATCAAACACATGCTCTTCGGGACCTGGGTTGGCCCAGACCTCACCCTTTTCCTGATGCCTTGGGGTGAAAGAAACGTTCTGTAAAACAAGAATCGCCTTCTTTTTTCATATTCTTTTCCATGATGGCTTATCGCAGGACATGGAATAGAGTTCCCTGTGCTCTACAGTAGGACCTTGTGGCTCATCCATCCTATATGTACAATACTGTGCATCCACTAACCCCAAACTCCCAGACCATCCCTCCCCCACCTCCCATCCCCCTTGGCAACCACAAGTCTGTTGTCTCCGTCTGTGAGCCTGTTTCTGTTTCACAGATAAGTCCATTTATGTCATATTTTAGAATCCACATGTAAGGGACGTCATATGGTATTTGTTTTTCTCTGTCTGCCTTACTTCACGCAGTATGATCGTCTCTAGTCGCAAAGAACCAGCTTCTGACTGAGGCAGTGCATGACCGCACGTTCACACACGGAGGACCCCATCCCGTCCACACACTAGAAGCAGCGGAAAGAACAGGCAAAGCGAGCTTGTTTGGGGGCTGGGATTCCTAGATTTCTTGCATGCTTCTTCAACAGCATGGGGGGAAGGGGGCTCCCCCACCCCAAAACGTTCCCCCAAAGCAGACCCTCCGACAAAGGGTAGGGGACAAGGAATTTATTTGAGAGGTGGTCCAAAGAAGCGTGTTTTTTTGGGGGGGACGGGGGGCTTCTCTATTTATACATCACGTTACTCTCAATACCTCTGGCCACCACATCAACCAATTCTCAACCAAATTTCAAGACACCAGCTGGGTGTCCTACCATGCAATTCAGTCCAGATACTATCGTGGGGCGAGTGTCTGATGCCACAGGTTGAGGACTCGGCCCTACAAAACTGCCCCCACTTCAGACGCCCATCCAAAAGCCCCAGCACGTCCCCTGTGCTTCTCACCGACCAGGTATGCAACGGAGGTTCCCGTGATCTCATTTCTAGGTTCCGTAATCTGCTAGAGGGGCTCACAGAACTTAGAAAAACAGTGCACTTGTTGGAGTACAGGTTTGCTACGGAACGATGAAACTCGGGAACAGCCCCACGGAAGCTGTGTGTGGAAAACCACTCACCGACCCGGGAGCTCGCTGACACCCACAGTCCAGGGATTTTTACGGAGGCTTCAAACTATTGACTGAAAAAAATGCACAACCTAAAGACTGAGAATTATGTTTTATTCGGTGACCTTACTGAGGACTTAAGCCTGACAGGCAGCCTCTCATAGCGCTGAGGGATGGTTCCAAAGAGGTCAGGGAGGAGGCCGGTTATATAGGAGTTTTTGCTGGAGAAAAAAGAACTCGTCGTTGAGCATCCAAAGATTACTGCTAATGACAAAACAAAGACGTCTCAAGTGAATGAATTTAGTGCTTTTCTGTGTATGGGAAGATGCAAGGGTCTAGGCTCACCCAAGTCATTCCTTTGATGTGCACCTTAGCTACCTAGGGCCAGCACCCTGTTTTTCTCCAACCTGAGTGCGCCCAGGGTGCACCGCTGGGGGCGCTGCAGTGGCCGAGGGCTTGACGGCCTCAACATTCTTCTTTACTGATACGCAGGTGTGAATGGAAAATGTCACCTGCCGTATCAACAAACAAAGGATGCTGCAGACATCAAGCCCTCCACCACTGCCTTGGCCCTGGAAGGTGAGCCCTGCAGGGACTCAGGAGGGGAGCGCACAGGATGCCCAGACTCTTGCCTCTTTCCATACAAAGAAAAGCGTTGAATTCATTACCGTGAGATGCCTGATTTCTTTAATCAGCAGTAATCTTTTGAGTTCAGACTACCCGGGTTTTTTGTTGCAAAACCTCTTATACACCCAGGTTCCGCCTGGACTTCTTTGGAGCCGTCCCTCCAAGCTATCCGAGAAGCTGGGCTTAAGTCCTCAGTTTTCTCCACCAAATGAAACATAATTCTCAACTTTTAGGTTCTGCTTTTTTTTTTTTTTAGTCGACACAGGTGACCTTTTTTGTCCACAGTACATAGGCATGACAGATTAAATCACTGTGCGGGGGGGGGGGGGGGGGGAGCATTAAACTCAAGGCCCAGCCCCTCCCTTCTCCCCAGATGACGGTCAGGGGGCTGGCCTTAAAGGTCCAACTGTCAAGTCAGGGTTGGTCTCCATGGCAACGAGCTCCACCCTGAGGCCATCCAGGAGCCACCGGTTAGCCTACAAAAGACCTTATGGCTTCGGAGATTCCAAGGGTTTTCGGAAGACAGGGGCAGAGACTAAATGCATACATTTCTTATTAGGTCACTGGAGTGGGGAGGGGCTTGCCCTTCTGGGGTGGCTTCTGGAGGACGCCCAGAATTTTCGCCCTGCAGGAGGACAAAGCAGGGTCCTTCGGTCTCACCCTCTTGCTCCTCCTGGGTGTTCACCCGATGCTATTATGTCCCAGACTCTTGCTTCACCACGCATGAGTTTAAACGGGTCAGAGGCACACAGGAACCCACAGCCCCAGTGGAAACGGTCTGCAGACGGCGTCTCAGGATACGGGCAGGGCAGTACATCCTCCTGACAGAGTCCCAGCGCTCTGGAAGAAACCGCACTCTTACAAATGTCAGCCAGGAAAAGAAGTCAGCAAAATTAAAGACAGCCATCATCGAAAAAGAGGTCAGATCTGTGGTCGCCAGAGATGGAGGAATTGGATGATTGTTGAGATCTAGAAGATGTTCAGCTGTAAGTCCTAGGGATGTTAAGGTACAGCGTGATAAATGTAATTAACACTGCTCTGTGTTACGGATGCAAGCTGTTAAGGAAGTATATATCCTAAGGAGTCTCATCACAAGGAAAAACATTTCTAGCGCTTTCATGCTGGATCTATACGGGATGATGGATGGTCACGAAACTTCTTGAGGTCATCATTTCATGATGCAGGCGCTCAAATCATGTCGAGCACCTTCAACTTACCCAGGGCTGTGTGCCAATTACAGCTCAATAAAACTGGAAGTAAAACAGCTGTTAATTAAATCTGTATTTTAAAAAAGGCAATCCTATGTTTGCTAAGGTGATTCTTCCTTATGTATTCTTATGGGAAAATGACCAACTTCTAAGTTTCCATCCAATCATCAATGCAGAACGGCAAAAATGAAAGCTTCTGGCTGTTATTCTATTTTCGTACCTATCTTTGGCCAAACTACCATAATTACAAAGTGCAAAAAAAATAGAGTGCCATTGATGTCAGGACACCAGTGACGGCGTATTTGCTGGAGAAAGATAAAATCTCACGCTAAGAGCCACGATGAACTTTGGATAAAATAGAGAAATGTGTGTTGAAGGCACTGAGCTGGGACCGCCAAAAGCAGAAGCTGGTGGAGGAAGGGTCCTTGGGGAAAAGGAATCACAAGGGTGAGACTGATATCCATCCACACTGCTGTCTGAGGGCAGCCCCCCTGCCATGGTCCACAGCTTCTGGGGGTCGGAGGTCAGGAAGCAAGGGACGGCCTTGCTGAGCGGCTCAGCGTGGGTGGAAACTGAGGAAGTAAAGGAAAAGAAAGGAGCTGTGGAACACCAACGTGTGCAGAACGAATTTCTGCTCACACCGTGGCCGACTCCCCCGTTCCACGTTGGAGGGGGGGGGGACACAGCTCCAAAGACCCCAGGGCGTGCGGTAGCTGGGAGTCTGAGGTCAGCAGGCGCCATCTCTGCAGCTGCTCTCTGATGGGCAATAGAGTCTGCAGTTCTCATCCTGCCCGTCGGACAGGCTTGACGGACGCCGGAGACCTTCCACGGAGCCCCCGGAATGACCACGTCTGAGGAGTAAGGACCACGACCCAGGTCGAGAGAATACGCCCTAGGACCAAGGGCAAAACGAAAATCAATCCACCCACAGAAACCCCAAAACAGGTGTCTTCAAGCTCAAGGTGATGCTGTATTCGCTTCTTGAAACAAAACTAAATACTCTTCAGAAGAACATGACATCATAAAAGTCCACAATATACTGTCCACAGTTTCACTTATATGTATAATCTCTGTTATCTACCTACCTACCTAACATCTATGTATGTACGTATCACTTTTCTCTCTGTCCATCCATCTATCTGTCCATCTACCTAACCATCTACCTACCTATATGTACATCAGTATCCATCTATATCTATGTATCTACCTACCTACCTACCTATCACCTCTGCCCCCTGCCCCCTCTCAAAGAGGCTTAGCTAAAAAGCTTAAAAAACAAAACAGTAACAATAACATGTATGTTTCCCGGTGGAACCGCAGCACAGAGGCCCAGGCACTCAAGAAGCAGATCCCTTATCAAGCACACAGCACTTACATCATCCGGGTTCTTTACAAAGCGTACTCCCTACACTTTGAAATCAGATGCAAAATGGCAGAGACACATGCATATGCAATTCCATGAAGTCCAGACCATCAGACTCTGGGTCCTGAGAGTGGAGACGGGAGAAGGTGACTGAAGTGGATACACCAGAAAGGGGGGAGGGGGAGGGGGAGGGGGCCAAGAAAGAGAAAGCTGACCATACGATCCAGCAATCCCACTCCTGGGCATATACCCGAACAAAACTCTAATTCAAAAAGATATGTGCACCCCAATGTTCATAGCAGCACTATTCACGACAGCTGAGACACGGAAGCACCTAACGTCTATCGACAGAGGAATGGATAAAGAAGATGTGGTACATATATACAATGGAATATTACTCAGCCATAAAAAAGAATGACGAAATAATGCCATTGGCAGCAACATGGATGGACCTAGGGATTATCATACTAAGTGAAGTAAGTCAGACAGAGAAAGACAAATACCCTATGATCTCACTTATATGTGGAATCTAAACTACGACACAAATGAACTTATTTACAAAACAGAAATAGACTCACAGGCATAAAAAGCAAACTTATGGTTACCTAAGGGGAAGTGGGGGAGGGATAAACTAGGAATTTGGGATTAACAGTACACACTACTGTATATAAAGTAGATAAACAACAAGGACCTGCTGTATAACAGAATTATATTCAGTATCTTGTAATAACCTATAATGGAAAACAATCTGAAAAAGAATATATAAATAATATACATATTATATATATAACACATATATAAAATCACTTTGCTGTACACCTGAAACTAACACAACATTGTAAATCAACTACACTTCAATAAAAAAGTTAAAAATTTTTTTTAAATAATTAAATTAAATTTTAAAATAAAGAACAAAGGTCCTTAATTCACTTGGTCCCTCCCACCAGAAGTGAGAGGAACAGAGGGAGAGTTTTTCTATTTCCCTCTCCGGGAGGCTTCCGAAAACACCCCTTGGTTCACACCAAGAAAGGAGTGGAATACTCCATTAAATAGAAACGTGAAGTGAAGAGATCCGACGTAGACACATTTCCATCAGCACCTGCAACATCTGAAAATCTCACCTCTACCCCACACGTCATAATCTATAAGGGAAAAGAATCTGGAAAAAATACATATATATGTATGTAAATATAACTGAATCATCTCGCTGTACACCTGAAAGCAACACAATATTGTAAATCAACTACACTTCAATTTTAAAAAATTTAAAAAAACAATGGCAAAGGGGGCAGATCAAGTCATTAGAAGATTTTGTTTCTGCGCGTTGCATCCGAGTGACTGACTGATGGTCCCCTTCCCGTCCAGGGCTCCACAGACCCCCGCGCTCTCTTCTTTCTCTGTGCTGGTATCATTACTAGTTGCCCTAAAGGGTAACATCGATACTTGAATGTATTTTGTGGCCAGATGTTCTGCTGGGCACATAACTCACGAACGCCCCAGAAGGAGGGTATCTGCATCCTGTTTGTACAGGTAAACAGTGAAAAAAGCTCGCTGCTAAGCAGGGTCAGGATTAGGGTGAGGAAAGCAAGGCACTGCTCTCAGGTGGAAAACTGAAGATGACACCAAAAACAACAACAACAACAACCAGAAAGCAAGATAAATAATGTCTAGTGGAAGATTTTTAAAAATCGAAATGAATACAAACATTGCATAACATATCAGCATTTTGGATCAAGGCAGGAGCCCCTCACCCCCCGGACTCTGGTCCTGAGTGGGGGAACCAGGGTGTCCTAGCTTCTATATCTCAGGCAGCAGGGTGGAATCACCCATGGGTCTAAGGCTACAAAATGGTATTTGGGGACTACAAACGGGTAGTATCAGCTCTTTCCCAAGTTCTCAAAGCCCCCCAGCAGAGGTCAAGTGGCAGCCTGGTGAGAACATCACATCAATGGAATGAGGACCAATGAACCAGTGAACCAGGGATGGCAGGGCTGGGTCGACCAGATGGACCCTCTGGGGAACTCTTGCCACGGCCAAGGGGCACAGTGACCACAGGGCACGGGGACCACCCACAGCAGCCGTCTGCTGGCCTCCACCCTCAGGACAGTGTCTGGAACCCAGGACAGAGAGGGACACATCGGCTACTCCCCCACAGGGCAGTGCACCCTGGGGGCCCACCTTGGAAGCCCACTGTCCTCCACCCCATGTGGCTCCAGGGAGAGGGTCCTGGAGCCCTGGCACCCACTACCTCGCCCTCCTTGGCGGCCCTACCAGCCTCCAAGGACCCTACGATGAAATGGCGTCCCAATCAATCCATATTAAAGCGAAAAAAGAACCCATCTCCTTGTGGTATATATACACATACATAAATACACACACACACACACACACACACACACACACACACACACACGGAATACTACTCAGCCATAAAAAAGAATGAAATAATGCCATTTGCAGCAACATGGATGGACCTAGAGATTATCATACCAAGTGAAATAAGTCAGAGAAAAACCAATACTGTATGATATCACTCATATGTGGAATCTAAAATACAAGTCAAATGAACTTAGCTACCAAAAAAAAAAAAAAAGACTCACAAATATAGAGAAGAGACATGTGGTTGCTAAGGGGGAGGGAGGGACGGATGCATTGGGAGTTTGGGGTTAGTAGATGCAAACTATTATATATAGGATGGATAAGCAACAAGGAGAAAGGCAAATATTATACGATATCACTTATTTGTGAAATCTAAAATATGACACAAATGAACTTATTTACAAAACAGGAAGAGACTCACAGACATAGAACACAAACTTATGGTTACCAAAGGGGAAAGGTGGAGAGGGATAAATTAGGAGTTTGGGATCAAGAGATACAAACCACTATATGTAAAGTAGATTAACAACAAGGACCTACTGCAGAGCACAGGGAACAATACCCAATATTTTGTAATAACCTATAATGGAAAAAAATCTTAAAAAGTATATATATACACAGATATAAATATGCACCTATGTATAACTGAATCACTTCGCTGTATACCTGAAATGAACAAAACGCTGTAAAACAAGTATACTTCAATTTAAAAAGAATCCTCTCTAGTCAAAAAGAAGCGAACACCCTCAGAACCAGACCTTCTTTCACTGAATTCCGCGGAGCAATGGAGTTCTGACGTTCTGACTGAGAGGCACTTCTTTCGGTGAACTGGTTATACAGCGACCAGCTTCTAGCTGCTAGTTGACCTCGACGATCACTCAAGAACAGTCCCCCATCTACCCACGAGGAGCCAAACGCCAGAGGATAAAATAATCATCCAACGAGTCATGATCACAAAGAATCGCTATCACAACGCTGACGGTTCGCCGTGAATCCCCCAGAATCAACCCATTGCAGCGATGGACGAATAACTCATTTCATTCCCGCTTTCAGATCACGGATACTTTTATACAGACATGCAGGTTGTAGGTTTCCATAACACGTTCACAGGTTTTAGTTCAATGCCTGGTGAGACTCACGTTTAATCAATGCACATTTGTACCAAAAAAGGAATCGTGCATTTAGCGGAGAAGAAATGGAATAAGCGTGTGGTTCATGTTTTAATTCAGGACCCCAAGGCTCTGCTCAGGCCCAGGTCTATTCACCAACAGAATAAAATTCCTCTTCGAGACAGGTGCGGTCTCCAGTTTATGACACTCTGCCGGCTAATCCTCGTGCACGAGAATAAAGTCCTTGGGGACGAGAGAGTGGCCACATTGCGATAAAAACCACGCAAAGCATGGGGCCCTGGCGGCTTTAGAGCCCCGTAAACCCTGCTGCCCCCAACCCGCCCCCCTGAGACTGAGCCCTGTGTCCCCAGCAACACGATGCCCGGTGCCGGTTTATGGGCGCGCGGTCCCATGGCATGTGTTTCTGGGCCTCCTGGTCTCCTAGGAGGTGAGACCGTTTTGCTCTTGGCATCCTACCGAGAATGGGAGGATGTTGAATCCCAGAGAATGTTGGATCTCAGCCACGTGTGTCCTCATCCCTGAACTTCCATGACCCCGCACGGTAGGAAACAGGGCTGACAGAGCCGATGCAAGGCATAATTGCCCCCCTAAATCAAGCTTTATGGTCACAGAAAGACAACCGGCCCGGGGAACACAGCCACAGGGGGTGCGGGGGGATAAGAGCCTGCAGTGAGAACCTCGGCAGGAGCTCACAGGGACACACACGGACACAAGAGACACAGACACACGGATGCAGGAATAAATACAGACACACAGATACATAACCAAAGACACACAAATGCAGGACAAAAAAAGATGCACACAGACGCAGGAATAAATACAGATGCACACAGGCGTACACACACAGACGCAGGAATAAACGGGCACACACAGACATACAACTGCAGAGACACACACAGATGCGGAACAAAGATGCACATACATGTAAACTTATACAGACACAGCTACACACACACACGGACACACGTGCACATATGCAGACACACATAAACCTGGATACACACGTGCACACGCACACACAGCATCAGGGACCACATGGCTTTCACGACAAAGTAGGAGGACCTCATCCCTCGAAGAGGATTTGCTTAGAAGCCTGGACTCTCCCTGCCGTCTGGGGTGACACGCAGGTGACAGAGCCACTCAGCATCCCCACCCCCAACAGCGACTTCGTCACACGGGAAGAAAACGTAGCCCTGAGTTTCCTGGTGTTCCAGGAACCACGCCTGCACCGGGCACACAGCAGGTCCACCGCCGTGTCCGCTGCAAGCAAAGCTTGCGAGCTAACTAGAAAATACGACACGGCTCCTCTGAGGCTGAGCAAATGCCAGGCAACGCCGAGGTAAGGAAGTAAAACACTGACCGGCCACGCATCCCAAGACGCCCTCACGGCTTCCCTACTATAGGAGAAACGGAGATCCTCCCCAGAGAGGCGCATGAAAAAGGATGTCAGATGCCAAATGAGGTGCGTGAAGAATAGCACCTGGTCCTGACTTTCTCCTGGACGTCCAAGAATCTCCAGGACCTGAGTCCCAGGACACCCCCCACCCCCCACTTTTTCTCGATTCCTCCAATGCACAAGGCGTTGGCTTCACCAGGAACACGCCCAGAGCCTTCTGCGAACAACGTGCCTCTTTTTTCCAGGGTCCAAGTGCCCCCAACCCTGACTTATCAGCCCTTTGCATGTCACGGCCACGGTGGTTAAGGGGCCCCGCATCCCGGCAAGGGTGCACGGGCCACTTCTCAAAGGCAGACCCTTCCAGACAAGGGGAGCTTCCTCAATCCATCCCCGATGGATTTTACCCAAAACACGCCCAATCGCAGTGTTTGGTGCGAGGGGCTGGCCACTTGAAATGGGAGAGGGTCTCACCTGCACCGCAGAAAATGCATAAATACTCTCTACTCCCTTACAGGGAGAACCAAGGCTTTAGGGACGAAAGTTTCCATGTGTTTTAACTCACTCCAAGCGTGGAAACCGTGGAAATTCACCCAAATAAAAGGTGTATCACATGTTGCTTGCTGGAGGGCGTTCTTGGTGGAATTGTGTCCCACGACCAAAGTGTTAATTTGACGTCCTAGCCTGGTACCTCAAAATGGGACCTTATTAGGAAACGGGGTCTTTGCAGATGAGATGAAGTGAAGGGTCAGAGATGAGGTCCTCCTGGAGGAGGGTGGCCCTACATCCAATGACAGGGTCCTTCTAAGACACAGAAGAGGAGAGACACAGACACAGAGGAGAAGCCCCGAGAAGACAGAGGCAGAGACGGGAGGGATGCGGCCACAAGCCCAGGGATGCCTGGAGCCCCCAGAAGCTGGAAGAGGCAGGAAGGACCCTCCCCTGGAGCCTCTGGAGGGAGCGCGGCCCTGGGACACCCTGACCTCAGACGTCTGGTTTCCAGGATGGGGGAGGATGAATTCCTGTGGTTTTAACCCACCTGATTTGTGGTCATTTATGACAACGACCCCAGAAAACCAATTTACGGTGCAACGAAAGCAAAGCACCCAGGTTACAGTACTTACGTGAGAATCAACAAATGCACAATTAAATTTCAGAGACACACTTGTCTTGACAAACAGGCGCATGGGTCACACCACGTATTTACAGATGCTATGACAGTCTGCCTTGCAAAACTCAATGGGTCCGCTCTTAGGTGGGAGGGCAAAACGTTTAGCCCTAAAATATCTTAATCGCTTTTCTACGTCAAACATAAGTAATAAGAAAACATTTTGAAGGTCTTGAAGCAACAGAACACAGAGTATAAACCCTGAGACGTACGCCGTGGGAGACCATTTCCACCGGCCTCAAAGCGTGTTCAGTACATCAGGGACCACTCTTCACCAGCTGCCCCTCGTCGGGCAGCAGAAGAGCTGAAAGACTTTGTCCTTTAGTCTAACAGCCTTGGAAAGCCACGGGGGTGGGCGATGCTGCAGGAACGGACATGATCTAATTGGTATTTTAGAGAATTCTCCGACTAGACAGAGAATGGCTTACAGGAAGGGCAAGAGAGGCCAGCCAGGAGGAGGTGTTTGCTCCAAAGGCATAAATTTAAAAACTTCAAATCTTCAAAGAAAACTGTCTACTCACAGCACTTCCGACACCCAACGTGTGGCTCTTCCACACCGAGCAGGTCTCCAGTTCTCCTGCGACACCAGCTGGGTGCCGTCCACTTCAATTCAACTCTGGTAGGAGCCCGGGGGCGCGCAGACCTCACGGGGTAAAGACTCGGTGCCCCAGGACGGCTCCCACGTCAACCCCAAGCGCAGGGACTGGGTCCCCAGGCCGCCCACACTTGCGTCCGACAAGGCTACACACGGAGGGTCCCCGTGACGCCCTCCTCAGAGAACGCAGGCAACACGTGGCTGACTCACCCGTTTATCAGAATGGGACGAACAGCCAGAGAGAGCGGTGGAGGGCGAGGCCCGGCGGGGCCCCGAGCGCCGGAGCTCCTGTCTCCGTGGAGCTTGGGGGGCGTCACTCTGCCAACGTGCGGACGGGTTCCCCAACCCGGAAGCGCTCGGAACCCCTCAACGTAGAGAGTTTACGGGGCTGCAGCCAGGCACGACCGTCGGAAGCCGCGCGCACCTGGAGCCGCTCGAGCCCCGCCCCCTCTGCGCTCCGAGGCGCCTGGGGGCGGGGCTGAACGGGCCCACCCTCGCGTCACGTGGTTGGTTCCTCCGGGCAACCGGCCCGCACCTCGCAGGGCTGCGCCTCAGCGCAGACTCGGGCGCGGCGCGGCTCGTTCCGAGGGTCGCAGGATGCTCCTCTGGCCTGCGTCACCCAGGAAGCTCCTAGGGTTTCGGGAGCTCTGCGCCAGGAGCCAGGAGGTGACCGTGCATTAGGATGCGCCCTAAATCCAATAATAAGCGTCCTTATACGTAGAATATTATATTGTATAGTATGGTTTATATATAATTTTGTATATGATTATAATTTTAATTATACATAAATTACAATATATGAGACACACATATACAATTATATATAGATTGTACACATTATATACATTTATAAACTATATGATCTATGTTATATATAAACAGATATAGTGTTACCTGTATGTTACAATCATATGGAATTATACTTATATCTATAATTATAGGTGATTAAAGATGACTGTTATAATTTATAAAAGGTATATGATTATATGGCTATAAATAATATGGTATATTATATTTTAATATATATTAATATTCATGCTATGTATTTAATTTTGTTCCTTATCTAATATAAAATGTATTAAATGTATATTATACATTATACATATAATGTATAATATACATTATATTATATATTATAATTATATTAATAAGATATTAATATATATTATTTCCATGTATATAATTATGTTACAATATATAGTAAATTTATATGTAATTTATATATATAACTTATAATTAATATACTATAAATTTATCATAATATATAATATGATTGCCATACAATATATACACTATAATACGTATAATCATATACAGTACAATATATAAGGTAATAATATATATCATTGTATACAGTATAATATACATTATAGAGTGCAACCCGTAACAGTATATACAATGAATATTATATTTTATATACTTATATGTATATAATTTATATACAAATCATACATTACATTTATGTTTTCATGAATCTTATACAATTTGTAGTTAACATATCATGCACAATGGAGACGCAAAAATGTTATTTGAGACCCCAATGCATAATTTCCTTTAACAGACTCTACGGGGTTTCAGCAAGACAGGGGATAGGATTCAAAAACTGGGGAAGAAAGGTGGCATCTCCCCAGGCACCTTCTGGTCCCTCACGCGATGCCTGGGACGTGAGCACGGCGGTGGTGAAGGCTGCGGGCTGGGTGCCCAGTCACAAGAAGTGTAGACTCCGGGAGCCGCAGCCCCTGGGCTCCGTGCAACAGCTCCTCCGACTAAGGACGGCCCCTCTCTCCTCCCCCAGGCAGCCCCTGACCTGTGATCCCAGACCCCTGCCCATTCCCTGACCCCCATCTCTCCTCCTTCCTCCTACCGACCCCACTCCTCCCAAGGCCCCACCTGCCCTTCCCTACTCATCCTAGAACCAGCTCTGCCCAGGACAGCAACCCCACCACTCACTGCACTCCTGCCGGACGGGCCCTGCGTCCTGACTCCCACCCCATCCACACACACCCCTGTCTTCTTTCCCAGGTCCCTTCCCCAGCTGTATCCGTGGGGCTCTCCAGAGAAGCAGAACCAATGGGATGTGTGGATGGAAAGAAGATAGGTAGATAACAGATGGATAGATGATAGATTGATAGATAGATAGATGATAGAGATGATAGATGGAGATGATAGATAGATACATATAGATATAGATACATATAGATAGATAGCCATGATATATCCTCCCTCCACTTTTGTTCTATTCAGACCTTCAACTGATTAGATGAGGCCCACCCACCCTGGGGAAGGCCACCTGCTTCACTCACTCCACTGATTCACATGCTCATCTCATCCAGAGACACCCTCCCAGACACGCCCAGAATCACATCTGACCAGCTGTCTGGGCCCCTGTGATCTATAAAGTTAAGCTGACACAGAATTAACCATCACAGCTGGGAAGCAGCATCAATACCCGTGTGGAGGGGGAGAAACAGGGTGGACCCCCCACGTCTCTCTGCAAAGCCAGCCAGGAGAGGGCTCGTGGCTCTGGGGCTCTTCTTGGGAGCATCAGCCTGCAAGGAGAGGTCAGGGCGCTCACGCCCTCCTGTCTCGACAGAATCTGCGAGCCCCCCATACAGACATCATCCCAAGCCGGCAGGAAGCTGAGGAAACCTCTGTCGTTCCTCTCTCCGTGTGGCCTGTTCCAAACGCCTGACGGTATAAATCCCCACCAGAAGGAAAGAAGCCGTTTCATCTGGGCACTTGGATGCGAACCCGTTTTCCTCGCGGGGGCTCACCCCGACTATATCAACGGGCAGAATTCAACAGAAATCATTCTCCTTTCCCTCAGAGAGATGCAGCCCAGGGAAACAAAGACCTTCAGGGTCAGCTCCTGGGGTCCCTTCCTATTTACTGCACTCCGCAGAAATCCTTAGAATCCTTAGAATTCCTATAAACAAGGGGTCGCATTTGCAGGTGAATTGGGACGACCTTGGCTGCCTGGTGTTCACACGGGAACGGGAGGATGCTCTTCCCGCTCAGTAAAGCACATCTGATGCAAACAGTCCTCTTCCTTCCGCTTTGCTCGTCCTCGATGTTTCTGAAATCTAACCCAGGTCTGTAGGCAAGATTGAGGTGAAGACGGCAGTTACCCCTGGTGACCCCAAACCGGGTAATCCAGGAAGATGTCATCCTGAGATCCTTCAATTCATCCCATGTGCAGAGACCCTGTTTCCAAACACGGTCACAGTCACAGGTTCTGGAGGTAAGGATGTGAGCACATTTGGGGGGGACCCCCACTGAACCCAGGCCATGCTAGTATTGCCATATTGTAACAACATAATCAATCCATGAATGTGGGGTTGTCCACAGCCACCCAAACGGCCAGCACACAAGATGGACAACCCTTCCTGCAAAGACCCAGAATGGAAATTAATCTCAGAAACACAGCTGCCCCTGAACTGATACCTTCCTGGAAGTGACAAGCTCGTGACTGCACGAAACCTCCGTATAAGCAGGTACGGCGAGACACTCATTTTCTGCTTATTTTTATAAATTCCTGAACCTAGGTCGGAGGTAATAGAGTTCCTTTTCCAAAGAATATGCCTCAGCATCTCCGTATATAAATAACCTTGCTTATTCAGGGGTAAATCTAGCAGCGTGGATGGGATCGTTCAAACAGAAACAGCGAAGGAGAAAATGAAATGTGCAGACTCCAAAGGTTAAAAACTGTGGGCAAAAAACCTGAAAGAGCGCATGTGCAGTCACAAAAGAAACAGTCTGCTCTGGAAATAAGCACGTGGGAGAAAAAGAAGCACTCAGCAGCGCTGCGGGGGAGGGGGGATCATGAACCAACACAGGTGGAAGCAGGGGATGTCCCCCACCCCATCATCACCTGCCTCACCTGGGGAAGGTCGTCCGGACCAACCAGTCTCCTCTGTAAACCAGGGATTGGATATGGGTTTGGACGCCGCATCAAGGTTCCCAAGACCCCCCAGGATTGACAGCTGTCTGGAAGGACTCAGGCTCATTACAAGGTGGAACTCATGGTGGTGGTTTAGTCCCGTGAACGGATACAGAGCAAAATTAGCAAAGGGAAAGCTGTGTGGGGTGGATCCTGGGGGGAACCAGGGGCAAGCTTCCAGGGGCCTGTCCCTGTGGAGTCGCACAGGATGCACTGAAGTCCTCAAGCAACGAGCTGTGACCACATGTGTGAAATGTGGTCGCCAGGGAATTTTAACTGAATACAGTAGCGCTCAAACACTGTGACTGTGCCCCCAGGGGACACTTGGCAATGTCTGCGGACAGTTTTGGTTTTCACCACTGGGGAGGGGGTGTTCCTGGCACGTGGCGGGTGGAGACCAGGGAATCTGCTCCACAGCCCACAGGGCCCGGGGCGCCCCGCATCAGAGCGTCACCCAGCCCCGATGTCGGTAGTGCTGAGGCTGAGAAACCGTGACCTAACATGAGAGACTATCTATCTATCATCTATCTATCTATCTATCTATCTATCTATCACCTCATGTATCTATCTATCCATCCACCCATCCATCCTGTCTTATCTACCCATATATCCTCTCTCTATATATAATCTATCTATCCATCCATCCATGTCTATGTATCTATATATCTATCCATCCATCCATAACCTCTCTCTCTCTGCACCCATTTATCCATCTATCTATCCATCTATCTATTCATCCATCTATCCATCCATATCTATCTGTCTATCTATCTACCTACCTACCTACCTATCTCAGTGGTTCATAACTGGGGATGACTTGGCCACCCAGAAGGACACTTGACAATGTCTGGGGACATTTTTGGTTGTTACAACTTTGGGGAGGATCCTACTGGCTTCTGGCGGGTGGAGACCAGGGAATCTGCTCCACAGCCCACAGGACACAGGACGCCCCACAGCAGAGAGTCATCCAGCCCCAGATGTCAGCAGTGCTGAGGCTGAGACACACTGTCTAGCATGAGAGACTATCTATCTATCTATCTATCTATCCATCCATCCATCCATTTATCTGTCTATGGCTGTGGTTCTAAACCAGAGATGACTTTGCCCCCAGGGGGACATATGACAATGTCTGCGGATGTTTTTGGTGTCACACTGTGGGGAGGGCGTGCTCCTGGCACGTGGTGGGTGGAGACCAGGGAAGCTGCCGCACAGCCCACAGGGCCCGGGATGCCCCGCCTCAGAGAGTCACCCAGCCCCACATGTCAGCCGTTAAAACTGCTCTAAGGAAGTCCTACCACCATGAATTCTCAAAACATTCTTTTCTCTCAGTCTTTCCCAGACTTGGTACCAACGACATCTGGCACCTGAAAGGCCGCACATGCCCGGCTTGTCAGGAAAAGACTTTTAACGGGAAAACGCAGAGGTGGGTGGGAATGTGAAATTGGAAGAGGATGGCTGACTTCAGGAGGAAGACGGTTTACAACTCGGACATGGAAAGGCCAGGAGAAGAGCGAGGAACAGAACGGAAAGCTCAGGGGTGCAGCCACGCCGGGAAGCGGGCGGCGTGGATTCGTGTATTAATTCAAAGCAGGAAGCGAGGATGCAGGGCGCCTCCCAGTGCAGCTGAGATGTTGGTCTGTGACGTGTCACGGGGAAGCCGGGGCTCACCTGGTCCAGCCTCACCGGCTCAGGAAGCCTCGTTTAAGTTGCTGAAAACGAACACGGGGGGCGTGAGCCACAGGCAACAGAAGCCACAGCTGAGGAGGCAGGAAACACAGGCTGTGGGGAACCCAGGGCTGTCAACTGAGCCCGGGAGGGGATCAAAACCAGCCTGCGCAGTTAGACATACACGACCTTCTCCTCCCCTTTCATCTGGCCCTTCGTGGTCAGCAAACGTCACGGCCTTTGAAAAGCGCAGGACCTGCCCTCCGTGGACCCCGTGTGGCCGTCCCCCAGGGAATGACACACAAAGGGCCAAGCAAGAAGATGCCCTGAGCATCGCTCCCTGAATTCCCTCCTCCACCCTGCGCGCCCCCACCCCCAGCCCCAGGCAGCCACTGACCTGCTTCCCGTCACTATGGCATTGATCTGCACCGTTTAGAACTTTCTAAGCAGGAGATTTCCAGACATTTACATTTTCCTAGAAATGGAAGGACACCGTGTGTTCTTTGGGGTTCTAGCTGCTTTTACTCTGCATCGTTATTTGCAGATTCCTTCACCTTTCTCCTCTTACACTTTCGTGCCAGGCTTCTTTTTTTTTTTTTTTTTTTTTGCTTTTGCTTTCTTTTTTCTTGAACGGCCCATTTCAATGAATCAAAGAGGTAGATCCCTAGAATACATCTCTCCCATCAATGCCACACAGTTAATCCCACACGTTTTTAACCGTAAAAAATAAAATCCTGTCCTAAAAAAGAGATTGGAAGCTACGTGTATGCTTACATAAAGGAATGCCTTTCTAAACACGACGGACAGAGGTGGACACGGTGAACAGAGACTGGATGATTTGTTTTCCTATCAAATTAAAAATGGCAAATCAAAAAAACTTAAGCGGGAGGGATAAATTGGGAGATTAGGAGTGACATAGACACAGGACTATATATAACACAGAGAACTAATAAGAACCTACTGTATAGCATGGAGAACTCTACTCGGTGCTCTGTAATGACCTATATGGGAAAAGAACCTAAAAAAAGAGTGAATACATGTATATGTATAACTGATTAACTTTGCTGTACACCTGAAACTAACACAACACTGTAAATCAACTCTACTCCAATAAAATTTTTTTAAAATAAGTTAGGGACTTCCCTGGTGGCACAGTGGTTAAGAATCCGCCTGCCAATGCAGGGGACACGGGTTCGAGCCCTGGCCTGGGAAGATCCCACATGCCATGGAGCAACTAAACCCGTGCGCCACAGCTACTGAGCCTGCGCTCTAGAGCCCGCGAGCCACAACTACTGAGCCCACGTGCCACAACTACTGAAGCCCGGGCGCCTAGAGCCCGTGCTCTGCAACAAGAGAAGCCACCGCAATGAGAAGCCCGGGCACCACAAGGAAGAGTAGCCCCCGCTCGCCAGAACTAGAGAAAGCCCGCGCGCAGCAACAAAGACCCAACGCAGCGAAACATAAATAAAATAAATAAATTAAAAAACAGTCCACACATCATCCCTCTTCCACGTAGCAACCGGGTGACTTCTAGTCATCCAATGACCATCAGACCCCAGCCCCAGCCCCAGCAGCCCCAGGCTCAAAGCTCCGTGCTGATGCCCACTTCCAGAAAGTCAGTGATGGTCTGTGCCTCCGTTTCCCCATCCATAAAGTGAGTATAAGAATGCCTGCCTTGGGGGAAGGTTGATAATGAAAATAATGAACGAAATACGGAAAGCATGCAGGATGGTGCCCCGCACAGACTACGTGCCATATGGCTGTTAGCACTTTAAAAAATATTATTATCATTATTAATCATTATTACAATAATTCTATAAACACAAGGGAGAAAATGGCTTCCTGAGATTACATATCTCAATGTGTGTTTAGCCAGACATAGAGAACAGACTTGTGGACATAGAGAACAGACTTGTGGACATAGAGAACAGACTTGTGGACACAGAGAACAGACTTGTGGTTGCCAAGGCAGGTGTGGTGGGGAGGGAAGCATTGGGGGTTTGGGGTCAGCAGATGCAAACAATTATATATAGGCTGGATCAGCAACGAGGTCCTACTGTAGAGCCCAGGGAACTCTACTCAATACCCTGTGATAAACCATGGAAAAGAATATAAAGAAGTATATCAGGTGTTTTGAACCCTGTGTTATTAAAAGCCAAAACAAATCAAGAAAGCAAGAAGAGAGAAATAAACAGAACAGGGAGAGAGGGGAAGGAAGGAAGGAAGAAGAAAAAGAAAGAAAGAGAGAAAGTTGAGTCAGGATTGGCAAACTCCATTGGAGAATGTAGGGGAAATTCATACCCAATTTAGGAAGATTTATACTCAAAATTTTTCTTTTATTCAGACTTTAATTCAGTTGTGCGGAATACCTCTTTCCATGGCCACCTGGAATAAATGAGGTGTCTCTGTAGTTGGAAAAAAAATGCACAGAGATGCCAAGTATTTGAATAAATTGTAACGTTGTAAAAAACAAAAGTGTTTAGAACACATAAGTTGCCTATACTTATAGACAGACCACAGAATAAGCTTTCAGATTATACGGAGACAAGCAGTGTGACCGGGGATTAAAGACACGGACATGGTCTTATCATCCTGGACACACACGGGTGTAGACACACATGCAGGGTCATAAATACAGACCCGGAGATATCTACGGACAGGCGCCATCCTTGGATCATATATTATAGAACCAGGTAGAAACAGATGCTGTATAATTACAGAAGTAATACATGTAGTCATACACTGGTCCAGTCTCCACGTAAAACAGCAGGAAAATTACTAGAAGTCATAAGTCAGACACGAGTAGATGGGAAGCCACTTCCGACCCAGAATCCCCGGCAAAGCGAACGCCCCGAGCGCCACCACCAGGCATCTTTCTTCAGGACAGACCACAAAGTGAATATATAACAAAGTGAATCAGTTATACATATACATATATCCCCATATCTCCTCCCTCTTGCGTCTCCCTCCCTCCCACCCTCCCTATCCCACCCCTCTAGGTGGTCACAGTGCACCGAGCTGATCTCCCTGTGCTATGCGGCTGCTTCCCACTAGCTATCTACCTTACGTTTGGTAGTGTATATATGTCCATGCCACTCTCTCACTTTGTCCCAGCTTACCCTTCCCCCTCCCCGTGTCCTCAAGTCCATTCTCTACGTCTGCGTCTTTATTCCCGTCTCACCCCTAGGTTCTTCATGACCTTTTTTTTTTTCTTAGATTCCATGTATCTGTGTTAGCATACAGTATCTGTTTCTCTCTTTCTGACTTACTTCACTCTGTATGACAGACTCTAGGTCCATCCACCTCACTACAAATAACTCAATTTCATTTCTTTTTATGGCTGAGTCATGTTCCATTGTATACATGTGCCACATCTGCTTTATCCATTCATCTGTTGAGGGACACTTAGGTTGCTTCCATGTCCTTGCAATCAACGTGATACACCATATTAACAAATTGAAGGAGAAAAACCATATGATCGTCTCAATAGATGCAGAGAAAGCTTTTGACAAAATTCAACACCCATTTATGATAAAAACCCTGCAGAAAGTAGGCATAGAGGGAACTTTCCTCAACATAATAAAGGCCATATATGACAAACCCACAGCCAACATCGTCCTCAATGGTGAAAAACTGAAACCATTTCCACTAAGATCAGGAACAAGACAAGGTTGCCCACTCTCACCACGCTTATTCAAAATAGTTTTGGAAGTTGTAGCCACAGCAATCAGAGAAGAAAAACAAATAAAAGGAATCCGTGTTATGCTTTGTGGCCCAATTCTCGACGCCACCGAACGAATTATCCGGAAATTGTCACGCTCGAAAATCTCAGGTAAACAGCTCAGTGGAGAGGAAAGGAAAGACAGGGGCGGGGACACAGGGAAGCATCCTCCTGGCTAACTGCGGTTGTACCATCTCGGCACAGACGTTTTAAAGGGGACGGGGAGGCTGTCGACACGGCAGGCCTCATCAACGGAACGTCTGTTTGCAAACACTCATCGAAGCCGTCCCTCCGTGATGAATTTCTAGAGACGACTGGTCGACAGAGCAGCTGGACGGGATGATGAGGCAGGAGCGCCCCCTGCTGTCCGTCGGGACACCTGCTCGCTCCCACCTGGAATGCGGCTTCCCGGATAGGACACCTGTGTCCTCCAGCTCCCTGCCACCCCTACCAGTGCAGGTTCCTCACCCTCCTGCTGCTTCTCCCGAGGCAGGTAGCAGGAATTCTAGATTCCGCTCCCGGGGTGGGGAGGTGGGTGTGGAACTGTCTGTCCCCTGTTCTCGATCCTCTGTCTGCACGGGTTACCCGCCTGTCCTCCAAAGCCAGCAGATTCCTTCTGCGGCCTGGGTCATCGCGTCTGCGCTGAGGGGAATGTGCCTACAGTTCTTTATAGGGGATTTGTTTTAATGATGGAAAAAAGACGCAACATCAAACTGACCATTTTTAAGTGTACAGCTCAGTGGTCTTGAGCATGTTCACGTTGTACACCCATCTCCAGCGTCACCTCCAGAACTCTTTCATCTGCCCAGACTGAAACTGTCCCCATTAAACACCCACTCCCCAGCCCCAGGCACCCACCCTCCTTCTCTCTGTCTCTATGGATTTGACTCCTCTAGGGACCTCATATAAGTGGACGCCTGCAGGATTTGTCCTTCTGTGACTGCCTTGTGTCACTGAGCCTCACGTCCTCAAGGTCCATCCACGTCGTGGCCTGAGTCAGAATTTCCCTCCTTTTTTAGGACTGAGTAATATTCCACTGTGTGCATGGACCCCATTCTGTGTGTCCATCACCCATGCATGAACATTTACGTTTATGGACGTTTACAGTCCATATTTTGGCCGTTGTGAATAACGCTGCAGTGAACGTGGGTGTGCAAAGACCTCTCCGAGTTTCTGATTCTTTTGGGTAAATACTCAAAGTCTGCATCCTACGGTAGTTCGGTGTTTAACTATCTGAGAAACCTCCATTCTGTTCTCTGCGGCAGCCACACCATTTTACACTCCCACCAACACCGCACAAGCGTTCACGTTTCTCTACATCCTCGCCAACACTTGTTATTTTCTGGAGTCTCTTTTGATAGTCGCCATCCTGAGAGATGTGAACCTGTTTATGATTAATTTTAGAATCTATTTTCCCAACTGAAGTCTCCTATACTAATTAGGTTTTGATTTGCTGGTAGCTTAATGACTTGGGTGGCGGGTCAGGTATCTGGAGGATGGCTTTACTATTAAGGACAAATTTTTAAAGCAATTTCTACTTTTCCAAAGCTAACCATTTTGTAGCCATGTCCATCTATAAGCATCATGAAGATCACTTATTATTCTAAAAAGTAAAATAATGTTCATAGCTGCACTATTTACAATAGCCAGGACATGGAAGCGACCTAAATGCCCATCGATAGAGGAAGAGATAAAGAAGATGTGGTCCATATACACAATGGAATATGACTCAGCCATAAACAAGAATAAAATCATGCCATTTGCAGCAACGTGGATGGAGCTAGAGACCGTCATATGAGGTAAAGTCAGTCAGACAAAGAAAAATATCCTATGATGTCGCTTATCTGTGGAATCTAAAATATGGCACAGGGACTTCCCTGGAGGTCCAGCGGTTACGACTCTGCACTCCCAGTGCGGGCAGCCCGGGGTTCGATCCCTGGTCGGGGAACTAGATCCTACATGCCGCAACTAAAGATCCCGTGTGCCCCAACTAAGACCCGGCCCAGCCAAATACATAAATAAATAAATATTTTTTTAAAAAAAACCCTGCTATACGGATTTACATTTGTTAAAGAATCACATTAGAAAATTTAAAATAAACGGTGCCAAGGTATTGTCTAGCTGAGGGTGGCCCTTTGAAATTCTGATAACGTCCGAATAATACCCGTTTGTACAGCCTGGCACTGAAGAAGCTACTTGCTTCCTTCCTGTCTGGGTCAGCGTCTTGGAGATCATAGATGAGACACTCCTACAGCGTGGGGTCGGCCAAGCGGAATCCCCAAGGGAGGGGGATGCACCCCCCCCCCAGGTCTCGAAGACCAAAGGAAAGAGCTGCTCAGTTTGGGGAGAAGAACCCAGGAGAAACCTGCTAGGCAGCAGCCCCTTCTCACCCATTGGCCGACGCCCCCTCCCCGAAATCAGGCAGTTAGAGAGCCAGGCAGGTGTCCGTCACATGGGCACAGGGCAGCCCAGAGATGAACCACAGTCGACCTGGAGGACCCCGTAAGCCTTCTCCAGCACAGTTTCATCACCAGCATCTCCACAGGGCAGGGGCTGGGGGTGACAGTCCCACCCTGGTGCATTGTTCTGAACAGGACAGACTCCGCTCCTTAGCAAACGTCTCCCTGCATGCATTTGCATCGTTCCAAACAGGACAGACTCCGCTGCTTAGCAAACGTCTCCCTGCATGCATTTGCATCATTCCACACAGGACAGACTCCGCTCCTTAGCAAACGTCTCCCTGCATGCATTTGCATCGTTCCAAACAGGACAGACTCCGCTGCTTAGCAAACGTCTCCCTGCATGCATTTGCATCGTTCCAAACAGGACAGACTCCGCTGCTTAGCAAACGTCTCCCTGCATGCATTTGCATCGTTCCAAACAGGACAGACTCCGCTCCTTAGCAAACGTCTCCCTGCATTTGCACAAGCCCGGCAAGTCCATTTTTGCACACTCAGCCCCAGGGGTCCCATGAGATGCTAGGCGTGAAAGCTCTGTAAAAGAGGAGGGTTTGGGGTGTGCTTACTGCCGTCTCCCTTCAATACCATATTTCCCTTCGATGCTCTTCCCATAGACACGGTTGTTCTGCAGGAGTGATGAAAGCCAAAAATGCAAACTTTTGTTTTAATTTTTTAAAAATATTTATTTATGTGGCCGCGCTGGGTCTTAGCTTGCGGCAGGCGGGATCGTCACGGCGGCGTGTGGGATCCAGTTCCCTGACCAGGGATCGAACCCGAGCCCCCTGCATTGGGAGCCCAGGGTCTAAACCGCTGGACCGCCAGGGAAGTCCCTTTTTTAAATTTTTAAAATGACTTTTTATTGGAGTATGGTTACTTTACAATGCTGTGTTAGTTTCTGCTGTAAGGAGCCGTTAACTTACATGGATGGATGCATTCGGCCCTTGCACATAAAGGGGTTCCACTTTGTGCAGACTTGGGGCCCCACGTGGAGGATGCAGGAGGCATTGCAATGACCCAGGCAGCGGCAAACACGTTCTTTGGGAAATGTTCATCCGTTCAGCGTACATCGTCGTCCCCCGTGGAAGCTAATACGTCAGAGAAACAAAAGAGAGGGGTTTTCGTTTACTGTGACAATCGTGTATAAGAACTGTGTGTGTGCGTGTGTGTGTTTTTTAATCCAAAGGGTTCATGCCGTGCTATGTGTTTCAGCAGCTTTTCTTCTAAACAAGCTGACCGGGGGCTTCCATATCACCTCTGACCACGCAAATTCTTTATTGGGGCAGAAACCCTCCAGAAAGAGGTGGTGTTTCCGGCAATGGCTCCAGGGCCCTGCTGCGAGAGATGCAGCCGGCCCTACTGTACATTTTTATCCAGCAGGCCCAGGGTGTCTCTCCACGGGACAGGGTGTTGGCGGGGGGCAGTGTCCCCTCCCTTACTTAGAACCTGGAGAATGATGCCTTTAATCTTACTTTGTAATCGCCCTTCACGGGGGAAAATGATGAAAAGGTACTTGTTTTCGTGAAACCTAACATTTTCGGGGGCAAAGGCATAAAGTGTGTGTGTCTTCTCCGTTTACGGCTACCCCAGCCTCCTCTGGTTGGTGACTGCCTGGTCCGTGGAGCCAACGTCCATTAAACCACCCAACGGCGCCATCTGCTGGCAGACAGGCATCCCGGTCCTGCCCCAAGTGATCCAGCGTCGCCGTGGCAACGGGAGGATGTCTCCCCTCCAAGGCTCCAGGCTGTCCTGAGAGGTATTTGGGAAGAAGCCAGAGCAGGTGATTCCCGGCGCCCTGGAGGGTCCTTCCTGCTGAGTCCACCCGGTCCCTCCCCAGGCCACGGAGCTGGACCAACGCTGGGGAGCACAGTCTGGGACCAGCAGCTGGCTTTCCATCATCTTCTGAAGGTCTTTCCAATACCTGTTTCTCTTCCTACCCCCAAGGAGACAGCGTGACCCTCCCAGAGCCCTCAGCTCAGGAGGACTCTTAAGAAATCTACGCACCCCTAAGAGCCAGTCCTGTCGTTACTGCCACGAGTATCGGGGAAGCTGCAGTGTGACCACATCCTAACCCAGTCTCCCTAGCCCGGCACTGTGGGCACTGGGGGCTGCTGGGCCACTCTCTGATGTGGGGTACCCTGTGCACTGTGGGGTGTCGGGCAGCATCCCTGGTACCCAGTTACCAGCTGCCAGCAGCGTCCTCCAGTCCAGCGTGACAGCCCAAGACGCCTCCAGACACTGCCAGGTGTGTCCCCAGCTGAGAAGCACTGGTTGGACGTAGTGAAAGAATCGCAGGGCATTTAAGACGAACTTTAGCGATTACCCAGTCCCGTCTGTTAAATTTGAAGGGTGAGGGTGCAGAGAAGGTAGGTGACGTGCCCGAGGTCAGCTTCCCGCTGGCTAGAAATTCCGGACCTGCAAAGCCGTGCTCCTCCGCTTCCGAGGGCTGCCCCTGGCTTCAGCACCATCGACGGCTTCCCTTGCAGAGTTCCGGCCACATCCAGAGAAATTTGCAAACCGGCAGGCGCTGTGTTTGCATCTCAGACACAAGGGGGGTGAGCGGTAAGGTGACCGTGGTTGCTGTGGGCAGCGGCCCCGGTGCCAGGTCCCTCCCGGGCGCGGCTTCACCCAGGAAACACGGCGGCTTTATTTACTTATTTTCGTAATTTTTTTTTTTTAAAAAGAGCATAAATCAGCTCTCCTACAAGAGCTGGGGAGAAATATGTGTGAGGGGGTCAGATTACAAGCTGGACTTCTCTGCCTGGACCTTTCATCAGCATTTGGTTTTCGAATCATGCAAATGTGTTAGTCCCCCAAGAATTAACACATAAAAAGCAGAGGCAAGGCCTAAACACTGGAAGCAAACCAAAGACCAGAGCCTATCGATAGGCGACATCACCTCCGGGCGACAACCGCAGTTTCTGTGACCGTGGACGCACCAATTCGTGGATATTCTAAACAGAAGAACTGCAGACAAGCCACAGCACGGCCTGGCAGTTCTCTTGTTTGCAGTAACCTTGGTTTTGCTCCTGTGGAATGACGTCATGTACAGATCAGGACAGGCAAACAAGTACTATTGATGAGCTTAGGAGCAAGGCTCCGGGCGTAGGACACCACACAAGGACGGCGTTAGAAACACTGAGTACCTGCCCGGTAACGTCCCTATGGATGGAAATGTAAATAATTCAGCGTGTTCAATGCATTTCCTAGCTCTCTCCACGGAAGGGGTCTAGAAACACTGCCGTCCCAGCAACGGCAACTCCGCCTCTGAAAGTGATTCTCCACCAACAGAACCACAGTTTCTGGGGAAAATGGACGATTCTGGAGAGGGAGAAGCAATGCAAAGGCCTGAGACATGGTGACGTCCCGAAAGCAAGGAAACCTTCAGCGGCCAGCTGTGACTGTGACCTCATCACACACAGAGGCTGTGCCCACGCCCTCGCGGACCCGCAGCATCGTGACCTCACAGGATACTGTCCCCATCACACACAGCGGCTACCTCCATCTTTCGTTGGGATACGCTGCAGAATGGTTATCAATGCCATTTTTTTTGTCGGTTTTAATTACTGCTGTGGAAGGAGAGCCATTTGGTTGGACGACTCCCCTTACCTGTGACATGAACTCAGTCCCCGGCACCCCAAGGAGAGTCTGCCAACCCTGCCCCGAGCTGACAGCACAGCGACACCCAGCCCTACCACGTATCTGTCTTGCAGGCTTGATAGGTTCTCACCAGCAGGTGTGAACACTTCTCATCCGTCCAGTCATGCAGGGCCCTGGCCAGGATGCACAGATCCGGCTCTGGAAGGCAGTCTTTAAAGAAATCTCCTGTAACCCAGGGCGAGTGCCCTGGGGTCAGCCTGCATCTCAATCCCGTTGGACCACACCAACACCCAGCAGGGAAAGGCCACCTGTATGGACCGAGCTTTCCCAGATCTTCCCAGCTGGTGACCTTTCAACCAGCCCCTGAACAAAAAGAAATCTCAGTGAAGACAGGACCATTCTGAACGATGTTCGGGGGCCCCTTTCCCTCCATCAGATCTGGACAATGGTTTTATTTTTATTTTGTTTCCGAAGGTCCCGTGTAAACAGACAGCATCCTTTAAGCCATGGATTTCAGGAGGTCCCTGGCAATGGATCAGAAGCTCCATTCCGATGAGTCAAACTGGACCAACAAGGTCCATATGTGTTTCCCTGACTGAATAAAGACGCCCACGAGAGACTCTTACCTGTAGGTGATGGCCAACACTCAACTCTCCTCCCATTTTTCCTGCAAGAAGTATCAATGTGGGAAGAGAGCTTGGATAGCCCTGAGCCGTACAGGGTTGCCTCAGCTGACCTGTGGCCATACTCTGCAAATTCACAGGAATTGGGGAGGATGTCTTGGATGACATAGATACTATCCCCTGGATCTCTTTCTTGTGCTGAGTATCCCAGGAAACAGGGACCCCAGAATATTCCCCCACGAGACAGGGCACGGAGAAGGAGGTTCCTCCAAATGGGTTTTCTTCCACTCAGTGAAGAAAGACGGGTTTTTCTTAGAAAACTACGGCCCAAGGGCCAAATTCGGTCAGGCGTCTGCCTACAGCCTGGAGAGAATGCAGACCCAGGAATGAAGGTCGACATGCCTGCACCTTCTACCAGCTGCCCTTGGGGACCAATCGCAGACACCCAACCTCAACGGGGTAACAGCACATAATAAAGTAGAATTTCACTTAATTCCCCCAACCTCCAAAGTCTGCTTCTTCACCCCATTTTCCAAATGAGGCACCGAAGTAACACTGATCGTGTATCTCCAAGGAGTAGGAGGAAGACTCCCCAGGGGTGGGATTAGGGTTAAGACCAGGGTGAGGCACTGCCTCTGCGCACAAAATTTAAGGGGCCCCAAAACTTGGTCATTGAGGTTCAATATATTTTAATACAATGGCTTTAGAAATCAACATTAGGGACTTCCCTGGTGGCACAGTGGTTAAGAATCCACCTGCCAATGCAGGGGACACGGGTTCGAGCCCTGAGCCGGGAAGATCCCACATGCCAGGGAGCGACTAAGCCCGTGCGCCATAACTACTGAGCCTGTGCTCTAGAGCCCGTGAGCCACAACGACTGAGCCTGCGAGCCAGAACTACTGAAGCCCACGTGCCTAGACCCCGTGCTCCGCAACAAGAGAAGCCACCGCAATGAGAAGCCCGCACACCTCAACGAAGAGTAGCCCCCGCTCGCCACAACTAGAGAAATCCCGCGCGCAGCAACGAAGACCCAGCACTGCCAAAAATAAATAAAAATTAAAAAGAATTTTTAAAAAATCAGCATTAAGCCCCCCACACCCCCCAACAAATTCCTGATGGTCAAAATTTCAGAATTTTAAATATTTATTTTTATTTCTTTATTCATTTAGGCTGCACTGGGTCTTAGTTGCAGCACGCAGGATCTTTAGTTGCGGCGTGCAGACTTTTTAGTTGCAGCTAGTCTAACTGCGGGGTCTAGTTCCCCGACCAGGGATCGAACCTGGGCCCCCTGCATTGGGAGTGTGGAGTCTTAGCCATTGGACCACCAGGGACGTCCCCAAATTTCAGAATTTTCAATAAAGATGGTATCCAGCCCTTCAAGGACACAATTCAGCACATTCTTGTCACCTTGAAATCAGCCTATCGGATCCAGAGCTATTCAAAAGGAGATGATCCTTCGTCTGGATCAGTCAACATTTCGACAGTGTCTACCCCACATCTGGCCCCAGATGCAATGCTGATGGCCTGTCCCATGAGATGCCATGAACTTGGTGGTGATTTTTTTTTTTTAAAGATCTTTTGCTGTAGATCATTTTATTGAATTTGTTACAATATTGATTCGGTTTTATGTTTTGGTGTTTTGGCCATGAGGCATGTGGGATCTTAGTTCCCTGACCAGGGATTGAACCCACACCCTCTGCATTGGAAGATGAAATCTTAACCACTGGACCGCCAGGGAAGTCCCATGCAGGTGATTTTTTTTAAAAAAAACATAATAGCGAGGGACTTCCCTGGCGGTCCAGTGGTTAAGACTGCACGCTTCCACTGCAGGCGGCACAGGTTCAATCCCTGGCTGGGGAGCTAAGATCCCACAAGCCGTATGGTGTGGTCAAAAATAATAATAATCATCATAGTGAATTTACAGCAGACCTAAGAGTGGATGGAAATGATATCCCCACCTGGTGTTTTTCTTCTGAGCGAGCAGAAAAATAGAACCACGAAAGGCCTGTTTCCTCCATAAATGGAGGTACAGGGCGTCTGCTGGTAAGACCTTAGTTCCTGGGACAGCATCTCTGGGAGCCGCACCCCGCATTTCCAAAGCAAGAGGAAGTCCCTTCCAGCTCTTGGCAAAGCTGCTGTGGTCTCTGAGCCTTGGAAAGCCCGAGAAGCTTCTCAAGCTTCTGAGTCAGGAACTGACCCCTGATCCTACCTCCAACCCACGTCATTTACTGTCATTCATAAGTGACCTGGATTTAGATACCTGTGTGGGTGCCCTGCAGTGGCCGTAAGAAATGGCCACAGACCAGGAAATCCATCCTCCCCCATCCTGGAGACCAGATATGTGAGGTCAAGGTGTCCCAGGGCCGCGCTCCCTCCAGAGGCCCGAGGGGAGGGTCATTCCTGCCTCTTCCAGCTCCTGGGGGCTCCAGGCATCCCTGGGCTTGTGGCCGCATCCCTCCCCTCTGTGCCTCTGTCTTCTCGGGGCTTCTCCTCTGTGTCTGTGTCTCTCCTCTTCTGTCTCTTAGAAGGACCCTGTCATTGGATGTAGGGCCACCCTCCTCCAGGAGGACCTCATCTCAGACCCTTCACTTCATCACATCTGCAGAGACCCTATTTCCAAATAAGGTCCCGTTCGCAAATTCTAGCTGGACATGAATTTTGACGGGACACTGTTGAACCCAGTACAATACTCAAGAAAGAATTAATTGCAAGAAAACAATATACCCTCCCAGAGTTTTCCATCTGTCATGACTCACAGTTCTAGGTTGAGGGGAAGTATATTTGGAGGGTGAAGGAACCCACTCTGACCATCCACTGCCGCCTTCTCCCACGCCCCCCCGGGAAGCATGTTTCCCCGTGGACACAGACAGCACTTGGAAACCCACCTTCACAGAGGCCGATCCGTTCATCCTCCAGGAATGAGAAGTGCCTCTTTGCCATCTGGACCACGTCCGGGATGTCAAACACGGTGACCACAGCACAGAGTACAGAGACATGCACGCCTTGGCCACATGCACGCCTTGGCCACAGGGTACAGAGACATGCACGGGTACAGAGACATGCACGCCTTGGCCACAGCCCCGGAACCACCTGCAAGCGGACACAGGACGTGACAGGGTGGGGACCTGGGTGGTACCCATACTCTGGTCTCCATAGTTACAGGCTCACCTACAGGCCCTGGAATCTAGGGGGTCTTCCTGGTTGGGCCAATGCGCATGCCAACCTTCCACACAGACTCTGACCTGACTGTGTCCTCTCGTGCCAGGGCATTTGTCCACCCGAAGACAACAGCCAAGCAGAGGAAGCCCTGGGCAAATGCTGGAGTGAGATGTGCCCGTGGGTCCCTGTGGGGGACATTTCCAGGGGACGCCCCAGTGAGAAACAAGGGGGACCCTCCCAAACGCCAACGGCATGCACGTCCCAGGTCCTGGAGACCCTCCTGTCTTGTGTTTTCACGCCCAGCTGGCCCCAAGGCAGAGCAATTGCAAGTCTGCTCTTGCTTAGAGGAACCTGCTACCAGCAAACATGGCAAAGACACCCCTTGTGCACCAGAGATGATTTTCTGAAGCCTCACATCCCTACCCGAAGGGCGACCCGTGCTTTCCGTCCCTCCTCTATGGGAAGGCAGTGCTGGGTCAGGAGGGAGCTGCGGGGTCTCCTGAAACCAGACCGAGGGTTGGTGCTCACCGCTGCCATTTCGCCCTCAACCGAGCCCCACCCCCTTATCCCGTAAGACAGGGAGGACGACCACCCACCCAGTCCTGCGTCTGTTCTGGGAGCTTCCCAGTGTCCAACGTGCAGGCGTGGCCAGACTTCCTTCTCATCCCCGCCAGCATCACAACGGAGGAGTGACATCTGCCCCCCAGGACCCCAGTAAACTCTCCTGATCCTTGCAGGCTCACACGGTGTTTTCCTCCACCAGGAAGGCAGCGTGAGAAGACTCTGCTCTCGGAGTTTCAGCAGACCAGCCTGCAACCCCGCCCAGAGGATTCTCACTGCTGTCTACACAGAGAACCACATCTGTGTCCCACGCCCTCATCCTTGGAGCCGGTGCTAGTTGGCTGCAGTGAAAGGAGCTGGGACCACGACAGCCTTTGAGAAGCGACAGGAAGATGCTCCCCACTGTCCTACTGGGATATCCATCTTCTTCCTTCACTGGGTCACCGGGAACTATTAAAACCAGGGTGTCCTTGTGCACTGATGGTGGAGATGTAAATTGACGCAGCCACTATTGAGAACAGTACGCAGGTTCCTCAGAAAACTACAAAATAGAGTTGCCACATGAACTTGCAATTCCACTCTTGGGCATGTATCCGGAGAAAACCATAATCTGAAAAGACCCCAAGATGCACCCCCAGTGTTCACTGCAGCACTGTTTCCACGCAGGACATGGCAGCAACCTACATGTCCACTGACAGAGGAATGGATAAAGACGATGTGGTGCATATATACAGTGGAATACTACTCAGCCATAAAAAAGAATGAAATGGTGCCATTTGCAGCCACATGCACGGACCTGGAGATGATCATACTAAGTGAAGTAAGTCAGAGAAAGACAAATACCATATGATATCACTTCTACGTGGAATCTAAAATATGACATAAATGAACTTATGTATGAAACAGAAACAGACTCACAGATACAGAGAACAGACTAGTGGTTGCCAAGGGGGAGGGGGACGGAGAGGGAAGGAGTGGAAGGTCAGGATTAGCAGATGCAGCCTCGTATATATAGGATGGATACACAACAAGGTCCTACTGCAGAGCACAGGGAACTACATGCGATATCCTGGGATAAACCATCATGGAAAAGAATATTAAAGATTGTATAAATGTGTATAACTGAGTCGGTTTGCTGTACAGCACACAGTAACACAACACTGTCAATCAACTACATTTCAATAAAATTTTAAAATATAATAAGCATAACCCTATCAGAGCAGGTGCTTGGGACCTGCCTGGCGGTCCAGTGGTTAAGACTCCTGCACTTCTACTGCAGGGGCTCAGGTTCAACCCCTGGCTGGGGAGCTAAGAGCCCGCAGCGAGGCCAAAAAAAAAAAAAAAAAAAAAAGCAGGTGCTTGGCGTTACCTGTAGATGGCAGTGAAGAGCTCCTCGGAGGGAACCCCAAAGGCCTTCAGATACTGGTTCCTCCTGTCTCTGAAAACGGGGCGGGCATCACTCGGGTTCTGAGACTTTACTGCACATTAGGTACCGCACACTGGTGCTCACAGACCCTATCCTTACATCGCAGACAGAACAAACAGGAAACAAGTAACCCAAGACACTCACGAATTCATTTCTAGTTTGCAAAAAATAACTGCACATTCAGAGCTGCACGTTACCCGTCTTGCAGGCCTCTCTGATGTGAGGAAAGAAGAAACGAGGGACAGTCTAAAGACGGTGTAAAGATGCCGTGAAATGAGGCGATGCCTCGGTCCAGGAGGACTCAGCCCCTGGCACCTGGGCATGGGGCCGTCCTTGTAGCTGGAGGGCCAGCGGGTCTACCCACAGCTTCCTGCTACTCCCCTGAGGCTGGTGGGGGGGGGGATTTCTGGGTCCTCCTGGGCCCCGCTGCCTGATATACAGGTGAGCTGGCTCCCTGTGGTGTGTCCTCCTTCCATCTTGGATCTAGTCTGGCCGCAGTCAGCCCCCTGCTCCTTTCATGGATATGAGGTGACCCAGCCTTCGGTCAGGTGAGGCATCTCTTTCCCACCTGACCTTCGGGAGACACTGATGAAAAATACACAGCAGCAGAAATGCGTGCCTCCGCGTGGGACCCAGATACACCAGCACGAGGCAGGAGGAAGAAGCCTGTTACTCTCCATTGCTCCAAAACCAGAGGCTCCTTTTGCACGTGGGGCAAAGCACTGAAGTCCCTCGGACCGACTCCAGAGGGTCCAGCAAGGGCTGTGGAGATGTGGCGGCGCCGCTGGTTACTCGCACCCTCAGGCGGAGTCCACTGGGCTGTGTCCAGCTCCTCACGGCTTCCTTCTTTAACTGAATGGGCCCCAAGGTCAAAACCTCAGGGGGCGTCCCCTTGAAATCGCGACATCCTGCTTCTCGTAAAACACAAAGGTCGGAAGCTGGGGCGGCTGTCACCCCATGGCCGCGTGGGCACAACTTGTGGGAGCTGACGGGGGGCTGACCCCTTAGACGGGCGTCCACGCTCTGCCGTGCCACTGCCCCTACTGTGCCCTCTTGTCTGGTTGTGACACGAGACCCCTGACGCTTTGGTCTCCCTCAGAGACTTACTGAGAGTCCCCTTGGCTCCAAGCTGTGGGCCCGACCCTGATGCACTTTACGCACCGGCCCTGGGCCACCTGGAGACGCTCAGAACAGCATCGACGCCACGTGCGCGGTGAGTCTCACGTGGGTGTGATTTTGGAAGAGAAACGTGAAATCAAACAGTGACGATAAGCATGAATCTGATGAGCTGTATCTTTTCCAAAACCAGCGGCAGAACTGGGTCCTCGGGTTCTCACGGCTAAGCTACCGGAGGCTCAAGATGGGGTTTAAGTTAAAATAATTAAGAAAGAAAATGGAGAGCCACGGTTCTCAACAATGTCAATGTCTTCAGTTGGTTGTCACAACTGGGGGAGGGGCAGCTCCTGGCACCCGGCGGGTGGGGACCAGGGAGGCTGCTCCACAGCCCACAGGGCCCGGGACGCCCACATCCGAGGGTCACCCAGCCCCGATGTCAGTCGTGCTGAGAAACCCTGACCTAGCATCAGAGATTCTCTCAGTCACCTATTATAATTCCACTAGCTATCACTTATTGTCTATCTATCTATCTATTCAGCCAGGGTTCCCCAACCCCTGGGCCGCGGACCAGTACCGGTCCACGGCCTGTCAGGAACCGGGCCACACAGCAGGGGGCAGACGAGCGAAGCTTCATCTGCCGCTCCCCACGGCTCGCATTACCGTCTGAACCATCCCACCATTGCTTGCGTTACTGCCCGAATTATCCTGCCAGCCCCCTCGCCCCGTCTGTGGAGAAACTGTCTTCCATGAAATCGGGCCTTGGTGTCAAAAAGGTTGGGGACTGCTGTATTCATCTATCTCTCTATCATCTATCTAGACCCACCTATCAATATTTATCATCTTCTGTCAGTATTTACCAATAATGTCCATCCATCATCATCTATCTCTCAAACTATGCATATTACCTATCAATCATCTGTCAATATCTATCATCTATTGATCACTATCTATCAGTACTTATCTATCAGCATTTATCTAACAATATTTATCTATCAATAACATCTACCTATAGATTCACATATCTATAGATCCATCTATCTACCTATCATCTATCCATACCTAACAATAGCTGTCATTTTATCAATATCTATCTATATCTATCAATCACCTATCAAACTGTCAATATTGTCTATCAATCATCTATCATCTATAATGTATCATTACTTATCTATCAGTATTTATCTAATAATATTGATCTATCAATATCTATCACTTATCTATAGCTCTATCCATCTGTCTCTACCGTAGTGATTCCCAGTTACAACTGATTTTGCCCCCAGGAGACACCTGTCAATGTCCGGGGACATTGTTGGTTGTCGCACTGGGGGGAGGGGGTGCTCCTGGCACCTGGCGGGTGGAGACCAGAGAAGCTGCTCCGCCCCCCACAGGACCCAGGACGCCCCACATCAGAGGGTCACCCAGCCCCAGATGCCAGTGGGGTGAGGCTGAGAAGCCCGGTGTGCGGCACAGCCATCACACACGCAGAGAGCAGCACGCAGCGTTTTCCACCGTATGTTCCAGATTATCTTCCTGCTTTGCCCTGGGGCACCCCGCTTCCCCTGGAGACTCCTGAAGCACAAGGATTCTCATCACGACATCATTAGAGTAATCCCGTCGGTCGACACCAGGTGACCTCACACATCTGCTCCGTATTCCCAAATCTAATGATGTTGCGTTTGGTTCTACAAGAAACCCGGCATTTCGATTCCTCGGATGCCCTGAAAACCAGCCCCCAGGCAGCCCTGGGACTCAGGAGCGCCCCCGACACCGCACCCACCTGACAGCCGCGGGGCCAGGTGGCCCCAGCCCAGGTAGGTGGTCCTGGCCGCGTACAGCAGCATGTCCTGCTGGGACTTGGGGCTGGCTCTGGCCAGGTAGGTGCTGGCGAGCTCTGCGTTTTCATACACAGCTGAAAACACACGGAACAGAGGAAAAAAAACCCCAAAACGCATTAGATACCACGGCATCGCCGACATGCCGACACCAGCACTGGGAACACCCTGATGGAAACGCGATTCCTGCCTGGGACCACGGAAGTCCCAACCGCTGGACCCTCGTCCCGAAGGGCCGGCTGACCTGTGGGCAGCAGGCGCACCTGCTGGGTTCAGCTTCGGCAAATCCCATGGGAAGATCCGGCGGAGCAGTGAGCAGCCAACGAGCCCGAGGGAAACGTATATTACAGTCTGCGGACCTTTAAGCAACACCTGATTTTAAAATGGACATATGGGGGCAACAGCCCGACTCGTGCAGAGGAAACAAAGATCAGGGGAGAAAGGGGCGCTTTTTGGGTGAGCTCAGCTGTGCAGCAGGGACCCGAGCCTGGTGGGGCCATCATCTCCACAAGGTGCAGGACGCCCACAGCTCCCCGGGGCAGACGGCACCGTGCTCCCCGGCTGCACCCTAAGCCACTCCATCCCTCCAGCCCCCGACAAGGGGGGACGGCCCTGGGCATCTCGGGGCCACATGTCCGAACGGCTCATCCGCTGCCTGGGCCTGTCCTGGGCGCCCAGCTGTGGTGGTCGGGGTCCGGCGTGGTCCTGTTCTGGGTCATGGCATCCCTCCTAGGACAGGAGCGGCTTGTCCCGCTCACGAGGAGGAAGGATCTAGCCTTTCATTTCTCCTGCACAATGTGTACCTGCCCAATGTTTGTGGGTCTCCACGGGGACCCCAGAGGCACAGCCGGAGTGGACGCTGCCGTCACGGGGCTTCCCAGCCTGTGCGCTTGCCCAAATCCTCACCTGCCTGGGCCGCATGTCAGCGGGAACCACAGGCTCCTCCCACCCCCAGGTGCTTCCCATAGAACATCCAGCATCCTCCACAGGTGTGTCCTGGCTGGGTTTCAGCATGGGCTGGGCATTCAGGGGCAGTGCTGCCAGTGGGGGCCGGGAGGGGGACCTGCAAAGCTTGTTCCCGTGGTGTGGCTGGTACCTGCTTGATTTCCAAGCCGGGCTATCTGAGCACCACCAACCCCTCAGATGATGTCTTCCTGTTCAAGTTAACTCGGCCGCACCCCAGAAATCCAACAGGTACACAAGTCCTTTGGGTGCAAGAAAAAAGCCCACCAGCTACCCCCCCCCCACCTCTGGTCCACCCACTCCTGTTCTATCAAGCGATAGTCCCTACACTTTGCAATTTCTCGGATTGACAAAACTCTAAAAAACATCTGGATGACCGACATAGGGTTGACAGTTTTGAATCTTGCAAAGGAAGGACATTAAAAAAGAGAAAAAAAAACCCTACCATCACCATCTTCCATAAGAGAAAAGCAGCTTCAACACCAAAATAATATACTCTTATAAATGGCAACCCCTGAACTGAATCAGTTCAGCTTGATGGAAAATTACTCCCTTGAGATTTCTTTTCTTCACATTTTTATCTTGTTCCTTGGATACTTCATCGGGGTTCCAGTGCATACACCAGCCCGAGGGAACCTCTAGATCCGGAGCTGGTAAATGACATCCCACACTTGCTCTCTGACTTTGGCCCTCTGCCTGTTTTTGTCAATAAAGTTTTATTGGAACCCTGGCCCACTACCTGTTTTATCAATAAACTGTTATTAGAACCCTAGCCCACCACCAATTTTGTCAATAAAGTTTTACTAGAACCCCGTTCCACCACCTCTTTTGTCAATAAAGTTTTATTGGAACCCTGGCCCACTACCTGTTTTATCAATAAACTGTTATTAGAACCCTAGCCCACCACCAATTTTGTCAATAAAGTTTTACTAGAACCCCGTTCCACCACCTCTTTTGTCAATAAAGTTTTATTGGAACCCTGGCCCACTACCTGTTTTATCAATAAACTGTTATTAGAACCCTAGCCCACCACCAATTTTGTCAATAAAGTTTTACTAGAACCCCGTTCCACCACCTCTTTTGTCAATAAAGTTTTATTGGAACCCTGGCCCACTACCTGTTTTATCAATAAACTGTTATTAGAACCCTAGCCCACCACCAATTTTGTCAATAAAGTTTTACTAGAACCCCGTTCCACCACCTCTTTTGTCAATAAAGTTTTATTGGAACCCTGGCCCACTACCTGTTTTATCAATAAACTGTTATTAGAACCCTAGCCCACCACCAATTTTGTCAATAAAGTTTTACTAGAACCCCGTTCCACCACCTCTTTTGTCAATAAAGTTTTATTGGAACCCTGGCCCACTACCTGTTTTATCAATAAACTGTTATTAGAACCCTAGCCCACCACCAATTTTGTCAATAAAGTTTTACTAGAACCCCGTTCCACCACCTCTTTTGTCAATAAAGTTTTATTGGAACCCTGGCCCACTACCTGTTTTATCAATAAACTGTTATTAGAACCCTAGCCCACCACCAATTTTGTCAATAAAGTTTTACTAGAACCCCGTTCCACCACCTCTTTTGTCAATAAAGTTTTATTGGAACCCTGGCCCACTACCTGTTTTATCAATAAACTGTTATTAGAACCCTAGCCCACCACCAATTTTGTCAATAAAGTTTTACTAGAACCCCGTTCCACCACCTCTTTTGTCAATAAAGTTTTATTGGAACCCTGGCCCACTACCTGTTTTATCAATAAACTGTTATTAGAACCCTAGCCCACCACCAATTTTGTCAATAAAGTTTTACTAGAACCCCGTTCCACCACCTCTTTTGTCAATAAAGTTTTATTGGAACCCTGGCCCACTACCTGTTTTATCAATAAACTGTTATTAGAACCCTAGCCCACCACCAATTTTGTCAATAAAGTTTTACTAGAACCCCGTTCCACCACCTCTTTTGTCAATAAAGTTTTATTGGAACCCTGGCCCACTACCTGTTTTATCAATAAACTGTTATTAGAACCCTAGCCCACCACCAATTTTGTCAATAAAGTTTTACTAGAACCCCGTTCCACCACCTCTTTTGTCAATAAAGTTTTATTGGAACCCTGGCCCACTACCTGTTTTATCAATAAACTGTTATTAGAACCCTAGCCCACCACCAATTTTGTCAATAAAGTTTTACTAGAACCCCGTTCCACCACCTCTTTTGTCAATAAAGTTTTATTGGAACCCTGGCCCACTACCTGTTTTATCAATAAACTGTTATTAGAACCCTAGCCCACCACCAATTTTGTCAATAAAGTTTTACTAGAACCCCGTTCCACCACCTCTTTTGTCAATAAAGTTTTATTGGAACCCTGGCCCACTACCTGTTTTATCAATAAACTGTTATTAGAACCCTAGCCCACCACCAATTTTGTCAATAAAGTTTTACTAGAACCCCGTTCCACCACCTCTTTTGTCAATAAAGTTTTATTGGAACCCTGGCCCACTACCTGTTTTATCAATAAACTGTTATTAGAACCCTAGCCCACCACCAATTTTGTCAATAAAGTTTTACTAGAACCCCGTTCCACCACCTCTTTTGTCAATAAAGTTTTATTGGAACCCTGGCCCACTACCTGTTTTATCAATAAACTGTTATTAGAACCCTAGCCCACCACCAATTTTGTCAATAAAGTTTTACTAGAACCCCGTTCCACCACCTCTTTTGTTAATAAAGTTTTATTGGAACCCTGGCCTACCACCTGTCTTGTCAATTAAGTTTTATTGACACTCAGCCCCTCCCATTTGTTTGTCTCCAGCTGCTTGGGTGCGCCAAGGGCAGAGATGGGTGGCAGCTGCAGAGACCACACGGCCAGCCCACAGGGCTAAGAATACTTACTCTCTGGCCCTTTACAGAAAAAAAAAAAAGTGCTGAGGGTGCACCTTTAAAATGCCTCCTTCAAAATAGCCAGGATGCTTACCTTTTTCTCTCCTCACTTCCACTTGAAGCAGCTTCAGGGACACACAGGCATCCAGCAGTAGCTCTGTCCCCCGGGAGCTGACGCCCAGACGTGCAGCCACTGCAGCCGAGCCCAGGGCCTCCGGGACCTCGGCCAGAAGGTCAAAGACTCCCAGCTCACAGGCGGCGAAGAGAACCTCGGGGCAACGGCAGAAACCAGACTCAGCTTCAATTCTCTTAAGAACCAGACGCACATGCCATGGGGAGGGAGCGTGCATCTGCAAGTGCTCAGGGAAACAGGGCAGTTCCTCACAAAATTCAGCGTAGCATGACCATAGGATCTAGCAATTCCACTGCTGGGTGTAAACCCCAAAGAACCAAAAGTAGGGAGCCGAACAGATAGCGTGCACACCCGTGTGTTCACGTGAAGCATTCTTCAAAATGGCCAAAAGGTGGAGGCCACCCAGGCGTCCACTGATGGATGGACGGATACACAAAATACCGTGTAAAAACAATGGAACATGACTCAGTCTTAGAAAAGACGGGAAGTCTGATCCAGGTACAATGTGGATGAACCTTGAGGACATGATGCTGAGTGAGAGAAGCCAGACACAGAAGGACACGTACCGGGGTTCCCTAGAAGAGTCACATTCACAGAAAGTAGATGGTGGGTCCAGGGGCTGGGGGAGGGGGAGTCAGTGTTTAATGGGGACAAGGTTTGGGAAGATGGGAGAGCTCTGGACATGACGGTGGGGATGGTTGCCCAGCAATAAATGGACTTGATGCCAATGAACTGTGCCCTTAAAAATGGTAAATTTTATAGTACGTCTATTTTACCACAATAAAAAGTTTTTAAATGACGCTTCCACCTTGCACCCGCGAAGAGACTGCTCCTGCTGTTCCAGCCCTAACCCTGCCCCACGGGAGCGGATGGATCGGTCCCCAGGGAGGGGGGGGCGCCAGGGCCCGGTGGCGGCTGTCCCCCTAGGGGCGGGGGCCAAGGGGGTCATTCATGGGCTGGCCAGCCGGGCAGGAGCAAAGGTGTGGGAGCCTGGTAGGTCCAGGCGTCTGCAGCAGCTGTCCCCGCCCTGTCCGTCCACAGAAGCTCTTCACGGAACCTGCCCGGAACAGCAAGAACCTGTCCTGGGAAATGCACACCCCCCGTGAGGGACTCTGAGGTCCCCAAAGGGGACGCCCGAGGGATATTGAGGCGCACATGCAACCACGGGAAGCCACGCGTGAGTTTTCAAAATCCTATAATCCTCTCTCGCTGGTCACACTGGTCAGCTGGGAGCAGAAATTCGGGGGATGGGGGACAGACAGGGCCTTCTGCGTCTTCATTCCACACCCTTCCTTCTGCATTGTTTGCATTTTCCAAACAAGGAAATATACGCAGTCCTTTTTTTTTCCTTAAGGTGTCAGTGGTGTTCCCTACCTGCTGGTGTCAAGAGTCTTAAGACGGTTTATTTTCTCTTTTTCTCTCCCCATCTAAAGAAGTGAATAGGGTGCCTCCAAATAATACAAAAAGGGTAAAAATAATGAATAAACCATCAATGCATTTTTCTCCCTCGCACACAAGGTTTGGGATAACATTGGCCATGAGAGGTGGATCCATTAACGCCCCACAAGGAGAGACAGTTATTTTTCTTTGTTCCAGAATTGTACCCTAGATTTCGGGTACAATTTTTATTTTTATGTTTTTGAAGTAGAGTTGATTTACAATGTCGTGTTAGTTTCAGGTGTACAGCGAAGTGACTCAGTTATATATAAAAGAATACACATGTACATTCTTTTTCAGATTCTTTTCCCACATAGATTACAAAATATTGAGTATAGTTCCCTGCGCTACACAGTAGGTCCCTATTGTTTATCTATTCTTTTTCATTTCTAAAAATTAAAACAAAATTTTACTGGCGTGTAGTTGGTTTACAGTGTTGTCTTAAGTTTCAGGTGTGCAGTGGGGAGATGGTTTCTTGAGACAATGTGTTTCCCACACTTACGATTAGGCTTGTTTTAACAGCATAAAAATAAGACCTGTGTCTATGTGAACTAGGGAAGTTGCTGCTTCCCGACCCACGATTACACTGGAAAGCCCTCCAAATGCATGTGGGAGAGGGGAGTGTAATACTATTGTGTTAATTCCTAATTCTGTTATTAAGGTTCTAGTAACTGTTATTCTATTAAGGCAGCGGCGCTACTGATGTTTGGGGCTGGATCAACCTCTGACGTGGGGCGTCCTGGGCACTGCGGGGTGTGCAGCAGCAGCCCTGGTCTCCACCCACCGGATGTCAGGAGCTCCCCTCCCCCCTCCCCAGCTGTGACAAGCAAACGTGTCCCCAGACACTGACAAGTGTGCCCCTGGGGGCACAGTCCCCACTTGAGAACCATTATATTAAAGTTCCATCAACTCTCACTCTACTAAGATTATATTTTATATTAACTCTTGTTAAGATTGTATCCATTCCTATTCCCTTAAGGTTGCATTAACTCTTACTTTATTAAGATTGAATCTACTCTGCCAAAGGTACTATTGGTTGTTATCCTATTAAGGTCGCATGAACTCTTACCGTATTAAGGTGCTAAGTTTTATCCTACTGAGATGGTATTAGCCCTTGCGGTGAGGTTGTATTAACTCTTGGTATAGTAAATGGCGATCACTCTTGTTCTACTGAGACGTTATCAACTCTCATTCCATGAAGGTTGTATTCAGATTTTTTCTATTGAGGTTTTATTCAGTCTCCTTCCATTAAGGATATGTTAAGGTATATTCTCTAAAGATGGTACTAGTTCTTCTTCTGTTAAAGTTGTGTTGACTCTTTTGCTCTGTGAAGTTTGCATCACCTCTTACCCTGTCATGATTGTATGAGCTCCTGTATTAAGGCTGTACTCGCTCTTTGTGTATGGAGATTTTACAAACTCTTATTCTATGTGGTTGTAGTAAGTTTTATTCTCTTAACGTTGGATGAACCTCTTGTATTGAGATTCTATTAACTCTTGTCCTATTAAGGTTGTATTATCTGATTAAGACGGTGTTCGCTTTCATGTAGTGAGGTTGTATTAACTCTTATTGTAGTAGAGCTGCAATCACTCTTCTATTGAGAGGTTACTGACTTATTCTTTCAAGCTTGCATTCAGCTTTCTTCTACGGAGATTTTATTAACTCTCTCGTTCTGTTCAGGCTGTATTAAGTTTTATTCTAAAACTAAAATTGCATCTGCTCTGATTCTGTTACAGGTGACAGTACATGGCATGAAATTGCGTGTACCAAAGCGACTTTCCTCCCAAGAGTCATAAGCCACCGCACGCCCTGTGAGCACGCAGCTGGCACGGAGTAAAGAGCGGGCAGCCCCAGCCGGCTGGGGACGGGATGGGAGCACAGCCAGGTCACGTTTTCAAGCCAGGGGAAGGCAGCAAGTTACTCTGTTTTCTGTAAGGTCCTCTTCCCTATATCTCAGTGGCGCTAAGATAGGCGTCGTAGCCCAGGGGGGTCCCCGGGTAGCGTTCGGGGGATCCGGACCTTGGATGGGGAAGATGCTTCACTCCCCTTTTCGGTCCACCCTTCCTGAATCTAAGCACCCCCCTCGAGGACGAAGTCCGCCCAGACCATGCATGTGTGACCACGTGGCCAGGAGGCGCTACACTGTCCTCAGGGGCACGACAGCAGCTGCAGAGACCGTGGGACCCTGCCGGCGGGCAGTGCCCTCCCTGAAGCTGGGGGTCTGGATGGACCACCAGCTGCAGACAGCGCCCCGTCTTGCTGCCACAGACCCACACACCCCTCCCCTCCCGCCAGCGTGGCCAAGCTTGGGGCATCTCTAGGCCCCAAGGACAGTCAGCTGCCACGTGGTGAGGCTGTGCGTTCTCAACGGAGGAGCCTCACTCGAGAAAGCCTGGAGGGCTCCTGCTCTTCAGAGAGACAGGCCCAGCCTCGCCCTCAAGCAAGCGGAGACTGGCCTGCCCCTACCTGCTTCTGAGCGACTGCGCACGGGGAGCTGCACCACCTGGACCCCAAAGTGAGGACGGACTGGATTCCCAGTGAATCCGGCCGAAGGGCTACACCCGCCGCTCACAACCTCATTCAACACACCTGCCACCCCTGTCTCTCTACAACACAAAATCCAGCTCCAACTTCCCTCCAGTTTTCATTGAAGCAAAAATTCAAGTAACACAGAATCACCTTTAACCATTTTAGACTAAACAGCTCAGCGGCGTTTAGCACATCCACAACGTTGTGTAACCGCCACCTCTATCTGGTTCCAGAACCTTCTCACCCCCCAGAGGACACCCCGTCCCCACGAGCTGTCGCCCCCATCCCCCTCCCCAGCCCCTGGCGCCACAAGCCCACTTTCTGCCCGTCTGACTTGCCTGTCCCCCTGGTGCCACAAGCCCACTTTCTGCCCGTCTGACTTGCCTGTCCTGGACGTTTCCTATAAACAGAGTCACACACCCTGGGACCTTCTGTGTCTGCAACTTTCACTGCACATAATATTCAGCCACGAGAAGGGACGAAACACTTACGTCTCCTACCTCCTGGGTGAACCTTTCAAAGCTGCCTCGATTTTAAACGCATCACCTTAGGGTGTAGCAGACGGGCACCCATATTGCTCGATCACCAAGTGTTTGAAATAAGTTGATACCTGTATTCCAATAACCATCATTTCCTTTGTGATCTTGTCTAGTTCAGGTTAAGCTTGCATGAACATCATTCTGAGATGGAGTCCACGGGGGTCAACAGATCCCCAGAAGGGCCCCAGGCCCCGATGGCCAAGCTTCGGCACACAGTCTTGTCCAGAGTTCCCGGACATTCTCATCCCCTCGGAGGAGAGCAGACAGTGCAGGTGACAGCCTCAGGCTGTCTACGCGCCCGGCCGCTAGCTCTCAGAGCCCCCCACCTGGGCGACCACGAAGGCGCTGGAATATTCCTCCAGGAGACCGCAGTTCTCCTCCCCAGGGGGAACCCGTCTTCCCTCCAGGCCAGCCTGGCTTGGAGGACCCCAACGTCCTGGCTTCGGGAACCACGGGTCTCTGGGCAAGCTGAGGGGACAGCCAGGGGCTCAGTGCTGATGCCTCAAGCTCTTTGCTGGAGGCCCGGGAGTGAGCCCAAGATGGATTATTCTAGAAAATTCCATGAGCCTGATTAAGGGGATGACAAAGCTTATGGGGACCCCCGAGGTTTCCGCTCACTCCTTCTGTCCCTGATGAGCGCACAGCCCTAAAACCACCTGCACCCCCAGCCCCTGCCCGCCCTTGCACCATCAGCTGTGGAACTGGTCCCAAACCCGTATGCCCACTAACCCCTGGCGTTGATAACCCATTGGATGGATTGAACAGGCTCTGGGCCCTTCATATGGGGAGAGAGGGGGGGTATCAATTTTCTGGTGCAGCTGTAACAAATGACCACAAACTGGGGGGCTGTAAACCACAAACATTCATCCTCACCTAGCCCTGGAGACTAAACGTCTGAGGTCAAGGTGTCCCAGGGCCGCGCTCCCTGCAGAGGCTCCAGGGGAGGGTCCTTCCCGCCTCTTCCAGCTTCTGGGGGCTCCAGGCGTCCCTGGGCTCGTGGCCGCATCCCTCCCATCTCTGCCTTTGTCTTGGGACTTCTCCTCTGTGTCTCTCCTTTTCTGTGCCTTAGAAGGACCCTGTCATTGGATGTAGTGCCAGCCTCATCCAGGAGGACCTCACCTCAGACCCTTCACTACATCACATCTGCAAACACCCCTTTTCCAAATAAGGTCCCGTTTCTGGGTTCTGGGGGTTATGACAAGGACATATGTTTTGGGGGGCCATCATTTAATCCACTACACCAGGGTGATCAATTATTTCCACTGAAGGCGTTTCAATCACCAATGAACCATGGTGAGCCATGCTAATCCCAGAGGAAGCCCAGAACCCGCCCTGAACCGGGTCCTGCCATGGCCCAGCCCCGCTGGGGAGCTGCTCCCCCCTTTTCCAGCCATTTCTGACGCTCAGGTTTAAACCCTCAGAGCCCAGATGGGGGCTGCCGCTCCCCCCCGCACCTGCCCCCGCCGTGGTGGCCCTCCTTTTTCCACCCTGGACCCCGGCAAGCAGGACCTCATTGTCAGCTGACCATGCCACGGTGGACACAGCCTGAAGGCGAGAGCGACGGGGGACCCCTGGGAGGGACCCACAGGAGGCCAGAGGGACTGGCCTTGGAGACCATTTGCTTGATTAAAACGCAAGCAGTCCTTTCTCAGCCAGATCCCCCTCGGCTGCAGGACAATCCGGCATCTTCACTTAAGGTGATTAGTTTAGTAACGAGATTGAGTGACGAGAAGGAACCTATGAAATTCAAGGTCGGGGCTTGGATTTACTCTTCCAGGGGCAGAAAGTGTTACCGACCGGGGTTCCTGGCCTCCTTGATCGATAGAAATTGATCAGAGGCCAGACAAGAAATTCAGGCAAAGCTTTACTGGGATCCCTGCTGCAGCGGGGGGGGCGAGAACAAGTAACAGGTGCCCTTGCCCCGCTCCCCGAGGGGGGCAGCTGGGTCCTTCTACGGGGTGAGGGTAGGGGTGGGTCCAGGGGTCGGGCTGGAGGGGAGGCTTAGGGGGTCTGCCCACCCCTTTGGTGGTGTGAGTGCAGGGGGCGTGCGCAGCGCCCTGCCTTGGTGGTGTGAGTGCAGGGGGCGTGCGCAGCGCCCTGCCTTGGTGGTGTGAGTGCAGGGGGCGTGCGCAGCGCCCTGCCTTGGTGGTGTGAGTGCAGGGGGCGTGCGCAGCGCCCTGCCTTGGTGGTGTGAGTGCAGGGGGCGTGCGCAGCGCCCTGCCTTGGTGGTGTGAGTGCAGGGCGCGTGCGCAGTGCCCGCTTTTGCTCCCGGCTCTTCAGAGGTCACAGGTGGGTTTTTGGTCTCTTTGTATCTTTTGTCCAGAATTTGCCCCAACTGCGCATGCACGCAGTTATTTTTAGTCCCTGCTAGTTTCTTTGTATTTTGCTGCTCCAGGAGAGGTGTGTCCAGGTGCAAGCCCTGCAGCAAAGGGTCCCAGGTCCCAGCCTGTCTCAAAAGGACTTAGAGGCCACGAGAGCCCCAAGGTGCCTGGCCGTGCTGAGCTGTTCATTGGATCAGCATCTGTCCTGCACAGCCAGGCCCTCAACGGTCCCCATTTATACCGGAAGAAGGAAGACGGCATCCTGACAGAAGGCTATTCTCATCGGCCAGAAAAGAATTTATGTGGACGAGTGTTCTTTAAAAATGAGCCTAGGGGCTTCCCTGGCAGTGCAGTGGTTAAGAAGACTCCGCGCTTCCACGGCAGGGGGCGTGGGTTCGATCCCCAGTTGGGGAACTAAGATCCCACATGCCGTGCAGCGAGGCCAAAGAAAATAAAAGAAAAAAGCACAGATATCCTCTGGAGAGATTGCGGGTTCGGTTCCAGGCCACCCCGATAAAACAAATATTGTGAGTCATGGTAATAACATCAAAACCCATAGGCACCATAATAAATAATTTAAAGGTTTGAAATGCTGCGAGAATGACCCAAATGTGACACCGAGACACAAGGTGAGCAAATGATGTTGGAAAAATGGCGCCAATAGCGCTCGACAAAAATGGCGCTCGACACAGGGGGGCCCCAAACCTTCCATTTCTAAAAAATCCACCATCTGTAAAATGCAGCAAAGCAAAGCATGACGAAACAAGGTCTGCCCGTCCGTGGAAACTTAGGAAGAACCAGAACACCAAAGTAGCCTCAGGTGATCGCACGTACAGGCCGGATGAAAATGCACGGCCTGTTCTGGGCTGCGTGGCTGCCCTGCCTCTGTCTCCGGGGGTCCCTACACATCAGTGTTGAAGACACACACGTGCAGGACAGAGACGGCTATCCCCACTGCTCCTCTGCTTCTCAGTACACGAGCTTGCAAACAGCCTCTTCTGCTTTCACTGCAAACAACCATACGCGTTCTAAAACCATCTCTAAATCATATGGTCCAGTAACACACTGACTGGTAAAGAGCCATGCACCCCAATGTTCGTAGCAGCACTATTCACAGTAGCCAAGACACGGAAGCCACCTAAGTGTCCATCAGCAGAGGACTGGATAAAGAAGATGTGGCGCACATACACAATGGAATATTACTCAGCTATAAAAAAGAATGAAATCATGCCATTTGCAGCAACACGGTGGACCTAGAGATGATCATACTAAGTGAAGTAAGTCATCCAGAGAAAGAGAAATGTCATATGACATCACTTATACATGGAATCTAAAATATGACACAAACACCTATGAAACAGAAACAGACTCACAGACGTAGAGAACAGACTTGTGGTAGCCAAGGGGGAGGGGGGTGGGCGAGGGATGGAGTGGGAGTCTGGGGTTAGTAGATGCAAACTATTGCATTTAGGATGGATCAACAACAAGGTCTTACTGTAGAGCACAGGGGACTATATTCAATATCCAGGGATAAACCATCATGGAAAAGAATATGAAAAAAAATACATATATACGTATAACTGATACACTTTGCTGTGTAGCAGAAATTAATACATTGTAAATCAACTCTGCCTCAATAAAATAAATTTTTTTTTAAATCTCTAACTTAAACGTAAGCACAAATGTAAAAAGCTTTCGGCTTTTTAAACACTCCCAGGGCTGACGTGCAAGGAAGATGTTAACTCAGAGATCCAACATGGTCTAGTCATTAGGTGAGAAATGGTTGTGTCAGTTCCAAAATGTACATTTAAAAACCCAAACACTTAACATCTCTGAAATTGGGATGTTGCACTGGGTTGAAGACTGTTCCCCTAAAATTCCTGGAACCTCAGAAAAGACCTTATTTGGAATGCAGTCTTTGCGGGTGTGATGCAGTGAAGGGTCTGAGACGAGGTCCTCCTGGAGGAGGGTGGCCCTACATGCAGTGACAGGGTCCTTCTAAGAGACAGAAGAGGAGAGACCCAGACACAGAGGAGAAGCCCCGGGAAGACAGAGGCAGAGACGGGAGGGACGCGGCCACGAGCCCAGGGGCGCCTGGAGCCCCCAGAAGCTGAAGAGGCGGGAAGGAGCCTCCCCTGGAGCCTCTGGAGGGGGCGCGGCCCTGGGACACCTTGACCCTCACATGCCTGGCCTCCAGGACGGGGGAGGACGAATGTTTGTTATTTTAAGCCCCCAGCTTGCGTCCATCTGTCACAGACGCCCCAGGAAACCCATACAGATTTCTCACCAGTAGCGGCGAGTCACGGATCAGTGCTGGACGGCAGCGTTCCTGTTTCAGAGGTGCACCCCTCACTCTGCGCCTTGCAGCGGGTGGGGTCCAAGGCTGAGGAGATACTGGGCTGGTGTAAGGACGACGCAGGAGCAGGAGAGACGCCCCGGGCTGGGAGCCGCGTGGGCTGAAGCATGGCGGGTGGGCGGCGGCCACACCATCCTCTGCTCCCCCGCACGGCCCAGGAGGGCGGGGCTGGCCGATGTCCGGGGAGCTGTACACCCTCCAGCCCCTGAACCAAACCAGCCTTCTAAACCTTTTCAAAGATCGAGGCGCCCAGGGAACTGTAACCGAGTAGGAGCCTCTGGGGCCTTGCCGGGACCGACCCCTCCCCCATGCCCTCTGCCGTAGCTCCTCCCTGAAGTACTTAGATAACAGTATCCGGTGCACGTTTCCGGAGTTGCTCTGCAGAGGCTAAAACCACCACCAAGTGGAAGAAATTAACTACCTGATGATCGTGAGCACGCAGCCCCCAGACCTCCTGGCAGCTGAGGACTGATGACGTGAACCCCTGTGACCCTGTCCTGGTCCCTCACCGTCAGGCAATCAGAGAACTGTGCAGGAGCGCATCGCGCATCCTGGGACACGCCCACCGTGCTTCGCCTTTCCAAATGCCTCGCCGCAGCCCTTCGGGGAGGTCGGGTTTTTGAGCACCAGCCCTGCTCTCCTTGCCGGGCCCTGCAGTAAGGCTGCACTTGCCTTCGCCACGGGGGTGAAGGAGACCGGCTTTGCTGCCCGCAGGGCCCGAGCCCGGCTCCGTGAAGCCGGGGAAGGGGAAATCAAAGCCAGGACACCAGACCCTCAGGTCTCCGTTCGTGTAAAATGCGCGCAGCGCAAGACTGACCCTCTCTACCATTTCAGGTAAACAGCTCAGAAGCCTTTAGGACTTTCACAGAGCTGTGCAAACATCACCTCTATCAAACCTTCTCATCCCCCCGAGCAGACCCCGCCCCCATGAAAAGTCTCTCCCCCTCCCCCAGCCCCCGACAGCCATGGGTCTCCTTTCTTGTCTCTGGGGATCGGCCCGTTCCGGACGTTTCCTACCAACGGAATCACACACTGTGTGTCCTTCTGCGCCCGCTTCTCTCACTCAGCATCCTGTGTTCAAGGTCCGTCCACGCGGTAGCCTGTGTCAGGGCTTCGCTCCTTTTCACGGCTGAGTCATATTCTGCTGTGTGCATGGGCCCCGTGCTGTGTATCCATCCATCCATGGACACTTGGGTTGTTTCCACATTTGTCGCCGTTGTAAATACTGCTGTTATGAATATCCCTGTACAAGCTTTTCTTAGATGACTGTTTTCAGTTCCTCTGGGTGTACACTTGGCAGTGGGATGACTGGGTCCCACGGTACGTCCATGTTTAACTTTTTAGGCAACTGCTATACTGCTTCCCACAGCAGCTGCCCTATTTACATTCCCACCAACTGTGCACAGGGACCCAGTTTCTCCACCTCCTTGTCAGTGTTTACTTCCCTTTTATTATTACTATCAGTGATGGTGATTAGTAGTCGTAGTAGTACTGCCGTTCTAGTGGGTTTTGGCTTTTTTAATTGAGCAAATTGTTTTCTTTTTAGTGTGGAGCCTGGGGCCGCAGGATGATTTAACTTGCTGCCCTAAAGCAAGAGGGAACGTGATTGCAGAAGGGCGAGTTCAGACGTACTTGGAGACCACCTGATATTCGTTACTTGCAGCTCCTGTAATACCTCAGACTGGGGGCTTATAAGCAACACACACTTATTCCTCACGGTCCCGGAGGCTGGACGTCCGAGATCCCGGCGAGGGCAGATTTAGCATCTGGTGAGGACCCTCCTCCTGGTTCCTAGATGGACGTCTTCTCACTGTGTCCTCACACGGAGGAAGCGGTGAGGGAGCTCCCTGGGGTCTCTTTTCTAAGGACACTAATCCCATCCACGGGGGCTCCACCCTCATGACCTCATCACCTCCCAGAGGCCCCACCTCCTGACACCATCGCCTTGGGGGTAAGGGCCCCCCCACAACACGTCTGAATTTGGGGGGACGCGAACGTTCCGTCTACAGCGCCTGGGTGCGAGCGTTCTGACGGGGCGGTGAGGGTGGTGGGAGTGTGAGGGCAGCGCCTGAGTTGCAGGGCAGGAGAGAAGACCCTCCTGCAGGAGTTTTATGGACGAGAGCAGAGATGGGGGGACTCAGGCTGAAGCGGGTGTGGGGAGACACGCACAGCTCGGGGATGGAGACGTCAGCCTGTCTGCGCGCTGACTGGAGGGGCCTGATGAGAGGGGGGGTACGTATAGCACCCGGGAAGGGCCTGCCCGGAGGAGGGGGCTGGGCCTCGGGCACGCCATGTGCGTGTGGGCAGTGGGGCAGGTGGGAGGGGCTGGAAGGGACGCTCCACGAAGTGCACCCCCTCCTCCGACAGAGCACGAGCATCACCTGGAAAACACCTGTTACAGGAGCTCCGCCCCCCCACACACACACCTGCCGCGTGGAATCCTGCCTTTTCCTCTCACCCCGAGGTGAGCCCAGAACACCTGGAAGTCTGAAACCAGACAGCCATCCCGGGGGAGGGGTCTTTCAGGCACCCGCTACGCTTTTTTTTTTTAATATCCTCTAAATGCAAATGCAAACGGTGCAATGCTTGGCATATAATAGACGTTTTTCCAATTTGCTGCATTCTTTGGAGTGTCTGATAGAACCTGAACACCCTAGCGATTTAATAACTATATCCATCCACTTAAAACCCCACAAAACAGTGTGTTTAAAATAATAATGTCATGCGGTTTCCTTTTCTAGTTCTATCCACGTTCTACAACTCACTTTTCTCCCCGCCAGGATTCTGGGCTCTATGTTTTGTGCTTAGAAATGTACCTGGTCATCCCATCATACTTGTGAAGTAAGATGTCTATACATGAGGTGACGGAGGTTAACTAGCCTTTTCGTGGTGATCGTTTTGCAGTATACACAAATTTCAAACCAATATGTCAATTATATCTCAATAAAACTAGAAAAAATAAAATATATAAATTGAAATTGTACGAGAATTTACATTTTTTGGGTTTTTTACTGTTAACAGAAGGTTTTATGTGTTTTCTGTGCTCTGACTCATCGTGAGCAGGTGTATAAATGAAAACTTTGCAAATGTTAATAACTGATGTTCGATTGGAAATGCGTCCTCTAAACGAGGTGGACAGGGCTTCCCCTCATGATGGCTCAGAGTGAACTTTCTCCCGGTTTTCCTGGGGTCTGGGGGAACCTGGTTCATGTACTTGGTGGGAGCAGAAACATGGACAGAAGGGTGTCACTTCCTTTTTAACAATCTCCCAGCACACACCTCCAGGAGGCCCTTCTTCAGTTCCGCTGTCACCGTGTCGCTCCCAGACCCACCTCTCCAGGTGACACTGGGACCCTAGAAGCCATGTCACCTTGGGGAGCAGAGCCCAAGTATGAGGAAGGAGGAGGCACGGTGCCTCCACGGGGGCCGCGAGAGGGAGGAGAAGGGGGACTCTGGAGGCAGGCACTTTCCCAGGACGATCAGTTACAAGAACAAGTTTAGAGCGAAACCGAGGACTGAGAAATGGACCCGACCCCCTTCAAACCGTGTGTGCATCAAGGACCCCGTGAGCTGGCATGAAGCCCCAGGTGGGAGATCACAGGGCAAAGACAGGAAGTGGGGACTCTAGCTAGCAAGACGGCAGCCTAGGTGACTCAGGTGAGTCGGCGGGGTTTCCGCCGTGTGTGTTGAGCAGGGATATGCATGGTGAGGAAAAGCACAGGTGCCTGGAGGAGCGAGGCACGGTTACAGTGGTGACACCCTCCTCTTTGGCAGAACTTTAAAAAACCAGATAAGTAAAAGCAACTACAGAACGAAAGCAGGTCAAAAATCCCTTTGCATCGATAGTCGCCTGTCAGATGCAGGGTTTGCAGGAGTGAAGATGGCAGTGAAAGGGGTGAGTCAACTGCCCGACGCCACGTTAACCTCGTTCTTCCCTGGAGCCCTCCCTGAGAGCTCTGCGCCTTTTGTCATGTCCCAATCTCTCCTCAAATGCAGGTTGCTAGGTTCCAGAGGACACAAGAGCCACAGTCAAGTCCCAAATCCCAGAACACCTGGTGACCCCCAGGCCCTCAGGTCTGGAGAACATCTCCGCCGGGTGACACTGATAAATTGGGGGTGGTTTTTATTTACCTACAATGAGATAATGAGCCCACTCAGCTAGAACGAGGCTCAGGACAAAATGCTAAGACAGACAGAAAAGGAGAAGCAAACCTCCCATTCATTCACCCCAGAAGTTGGCAGGACAACACTTCTAGGGTGGAAACCTTCCATTTCCTCAATGAACGTGTTCCTTAGTCACAGAGCCCTTGGTTACAATCTAGTCACCTCAGAACTAAGAAAAATCCTGGTTTGTGAAGATAAAATCTAATTAGTTAACAGACGTGTTTCAATTAATCTCTGTTTTTTATCGCTAACAACTCCTACAGAAAACAAGAGAACTTATAGAAAATAAATGAAAGCACAATTGTCCCTCGGTATCTACGGGGATCCGTTCCAGGACTCACCGCCGGTACCAAAATTCGCCGATGCTGAAGTCCCAGAGTCCACCTCCCGTATCCATGGTTCCGCACACACGGCTTCAACCAACCGCGGGTGGTAAACGTAGTATTCAATCTGCGGTTCACTGAATCCACGAATGTGGAACCCGTGGATGTGGAACCCGTGGATAAGGGTTGGTTGCACGGGTAACCTGGGAAATCCCACCCTAAGTCATAAGGACGACAAGTGTCTTAAACCCAAGATGAGTCCAAACCAGCAGGATCCCAACGGGCTGTATGGGTGCTCTTCACCTGGTCCCCATGCAAATCACTGCCGTCAGCCTCACAGAAGAGGGGCTGTTGGGTGAAACGGTTCTAAGCCAGGCTCCCGAATCCTCATTCTTAGGCACGTTGCCTCTAAAAGTATCTGCTGTGTCACAACAAAAAACTACTGTCCTCTCCTCTGCGGAGCTTGGCTTGAAAAGAGAGAACAATCATGGCTTACGCCAAAACCTTCTTTTCCCCTGACACCCTCGGATGCTGTGTGTGTGTCTAGGAGACATATACACGTAACGGACATCTCTTTCCATCAAATTCCTTTCCTCCCCATTTACCACCAAACAGACTTCAGGACAAGGAAAATTATCAAGGTACAGAAGGGCACTGCAAATGACCAAGGAGCCAGTTCTCCAAGGAGACGTGACAATCCTTAACTTGTACGCAACTAATAACACAGTGTCAAACACAAAAGGCACAAACTGTTAGGCCTTTGAGGAGAAAAAGATGCATCTGCTGCTACGGCTGGAGATGTCAATGCCACCCATCTCAGGAACTGACAGACCCAGCAGGCGGAGGACCAGTCGGTAAGGGAGGATTGGCCTGGGCAGCACTGATTACGCCTCCACCTTCTGCTGCATAGCTCAGTGGTTTTGGAGGTGGAATACGCATGATCAGTGGAACAGGTTTAGAATTCAGATGCCTGACTCTCGTCTACAGCGATACCTCCCCTGACCTCAGAGATGTCTGCTGATCTGACTCTCCCTCACTTCAGAGAAACCTCCTCTGACCTCACGGAGATCTCCCTTGACTTCAGAGACCTCCCCTACGTACACACGCGATGCCACGTGGCCTGCTCCTCAGTCCTGTACTTGCCCCCCCCATGTTTCAGGGGGCCTGTCTCACCCAGCAACATATCCTGGGCACCCAGAGTGACACCCAGTCCTCCGACTTTCTCAGAGCTGCTGACGGGGCAAAAAACACTTAATGCCAGGCTGCAGGAATCCTGACACAGCTGCCCGTGTGCATCTCTGAGAGGCATCTCCAATCACTGGGCATCTGAGCACGTCCTGCACCCACACCTCGACTGGTGACAGACCAGACCAATGCCAGCGCAGAGAAGGAAAGTGCAAGACTATTGTGCCGACCTGAGATTTTGACGATGATGTGACTAGGGTGGAAAAAGCATATAACCACCCTCCACGTGCTGAGAACATCTGCGTTTGACTTAAAACACAGACAGACGGAGGGATCACTTGCAGCTTGGGGTCCCAGCAGGGGCACTGACACCTACCTGCTACCTCAACTCAAGGTGAGGAGAGAACCACTTTCTTTAAGTCTTTTTTTTTTTTTTTTAATGGCACTGTAGCTTTAAAAAGACTGCTTCTGTGAACTTGCTACACTTTTATGTTCCCGGTAAACAAATCAAATGAGTCTCAGGACCCGTGTTCTCCTCCAGGGAGTTACTTTACAAAAGTCACAGCATGTGAAATGAATCTTTAGAAATCAGCGATTTCAGATATGCCAAATTACGCTCAGGTCAGTGAGGTAGCCCGAAGAACTTAAAAACACGAACACACATTAAGTATGGGAAACATTAGTTCATTGGAAAAAGATTTTATTTCACCATAAAAATGCAAACTGGAATAAACACCATCTCTCCTAAGGCGGACGATAACAGCTATTTTTAAGTATTTCTGAGCTTCACTCAGAGAAGCCAACGATTATAAAATTTAACATGTTTGCAGCATTAAATCTGAAACGCTCCAAGTAAAAATAATTTAGCAAAACGGTTTCTTAAAAAAACCACACAGGCTAACCTTGACTAGGAACCAAAACTAATTTTAATCAACCTTTTTTTTTTTTACGCTGAATTACTTGAATTTGTAGAAAAGTGAGCTTCTGGGACCCTCCGTACCACTTCCGCACCTGCCCACACCTAAAAAGACGGCACGTCTGAGTTTCCGCGTTGCAGAACGTACAGCTTCCCCGCCAATGACTTAAATGCACCAGAGCCATTTTCCTTTGGCATCCCACCCAAACTTTGTTCCCAGTCTGTTAAACTTACAAAAGAGGGAAGAAACCAAACAACAAAAAAACACCCGCAGGGCGAGGCTTCCTCTTTTCCATGCCCCATGGGGCTGTGGCCGCCACACCGGACAGTCCATCCCCGTGACGCGACAGGCAGCTCCCGTGAAGTGAGTATGAGAGGCGTCTCCGAGCAGGTGCAGGGATTCGGCGCTGCCAGCCTGTGTGCCCAGGGTGGGGTGGTCTGCAATTCTCACGGCTGGCGGCCTACGTGTTCCTCCTGATTCAGAGAGGACTGCTGACGTTAAAGCTATTGGATCAACAGTTTTAAGGGAAACGAAAGCTCGTCACCGGGGACGATGCCTCTGAACTAGACCCACGGCCACGAGGGAGAGGAGGCTGGAGGCGGTGCCTTCCTCACCAGGGAGCTCCCTGGGTGTGCTGGGGGGGGGTGGCGGGGTGGCGTGGGGGGCAGCGAGCAGCAGCAGGACGTGCGCCCCCCCTCCCCCCCGTCCTGGTCCTCCGGGACGGCTGCTGCCTGGGCCCTCCGTGCATTACCTGTTCCAGGTGCTGCGGTGCCGGCTGGGGGAGCCCGAGCGCGACCTCTCGCTGCGTCGGTGGCGGCTGCGCTTCCTGCCCGAGCTGCCCCTGCGGTCCCGGTCCCGGCTCCTCTCCCGCCGGCCATGCCGGTCTCTGCTGTGGGACCTCCGCGACCGCTCGTGCTCGTGCTCGCACTCGGGGCTGGCGCTGCGCCGGCGGGGGCTCCCGTCCTGGTGCGAGCGCTTCCTGTGCGACCTCCGCTCCTTGGGCAGCCTCACGTCCTCCCGGCTGCCCGCCCGCCGCGGCCGGCTGCGCTCCCGCTTGGGCCCGTCATCGCTGCCCCGGTCCCCGCTGGCCCGGCCGCGGCCCCCGCTGGGCTCACGGTTGCACTTGTCTTGCTCGGAGCGCGCGTCCTTTCTGGGCGCGCTCTGCTCGCAGGCGGCGGGCGCGGCCTTGGGCTGCTGGTTGTTGTCGGGGATGCAGGCGAGGACGCCGGGGCACCTCTTCTCGGAGGGGCCGTCGTCGGGGGCGACACGGCGAGGATCCTGCCCCTCCTTGCTCGGGGCCTCGTCCGCGGCACCACCGTTCATGTTCTGGGCGGGACCCGCGGCCGGCGGCCGGGGCGGGTCCTCGCGCTGGGCACTGGGCGTGGGCGGGGCGGCGCCCGCGCAGCCGGCCGACACGGTGTGCAGGATGTCCAGCACCGGCTGCAGCAGGTGCGCGTGCGCGGCGCCCAGGCCCGCGGGCGCGCGGGCGCCGTCCGCCTTCTTGCTGAGCAGGATGCTGAGCAGACGCTCGCGCAACTCGCGCTCCCGGCGCTGCAGGCCCAGCGCGCGCTCCTTCTCCTCCTCCACTCGCCGCAGCTCCGCCTCCTGCAGCCGCCGGCGCTCCTCCTGCTGCTGCAGCCGCAGCGTCTCCTCCCGCTGCTCCTGCTGCCTCAGCTTCACGGCCTGCGGGACAGAGGGGGCCGCGCCTGAGCTGGGCTCTGAACCCGCACGGACGCTCCGCGGCGCGCGGCTCTGCAGACGCCGGCCTGGGGGACCCGGCGGGCGGGCGGGCGGGCGGCCGGCTGGAGCCCGGCCCGCCGCACCTGCCCGCGCCCGGGCGTCCTGCCCAGCTGGCGGAGGAAAGCCCTGGCAAAGCTCCTCGCCGCAGCCCCGGGGCGGGCCTTCTGCGCCTGCTGTCGGTGCGAAGGTCGCCGGCCACGGGGAACTGAGATTACGGCGCGGAGGCGCGGGGCCGGGCCTGCTCAGGGTCTTCAATATTCACCATGAAACAAGAACACGCTGCCACAGGTCTCAGCGCGCCCGCCACGCTCCTTCCCGCGGACTGATCACAACTGTAACCAGACAACAGGTTAGGGTCGCCCCGCGCCTGACTCTGCGGCCCGCCTGAGCACCAGGCGCGCCCAGCAAGGTCCGTCCACGCCCCCGGCCCGGCTCGCGGCAGTTACCGGCCTGGCCTCCAGGAGAAGCAGGTGCGGGAACCGGGAGGGCCGTCCGCACAGCGCAGCTGAGACCTGTCAGCTCTGCAGCTGCGGACCGAGGGGGCGCGGCCCGGCTCCAGGCGCCTGGCTTCCCGGGGCCACGGCGAGGACCGCGCATCTTCCGGCCTCTGCCCCGACCCCCGGCAGGCCCCGGCCCAGGGCGGCTGACCTGACGGGGCCTGAGCAGCGCGGCCCCAGTGAGCCCCGGGGGTGGGCGGGCGGCCCTTGGCGGGCTCTGCCCACCCCCACTTCCCGCCACCTAACCCCCCCGCCCCCGTCAGGCCGGCCCTTGCGAGGCCTGGACGTGGGGAGGCCGACCCACAGCTCCACGGGCTCCCTCAGCACAGGGCGCGGATCTGGAGAGCCGACCCGGGGACGCCAGAAGCGTCGTCCCGCGCAACGAGCCCCACCCGCGGGCCGGGCGCCGTGTCCCGCAGGCGCGGCAGGTGGTACCTTGGCGCGGCTCAGCAGCTCGGCGATGAGCCGGATGGACTGCAGGTTGCGCTGCGCCAGCAGCAGCTTGCGCTCCTCCAGCCGGATCTTCTCCTGCAGCTTCCGCTGCTCCTCCGCCTGCAGCCTCTCCAGCTTCCGCTGGCCGCGCCGCAGCTCGCGCTCCCGCTGCCTCTGCGCGCGCCTGCGCAGCTTCTCCTCCCGCCGCCTCTCGCGTTCCTGCTCCTCCAGCTCCTTCTGCTTCCTGCGCGAGCGAGACACGGGCTCCGTGAGGCCGCGGGCCGCATGCGCGAGGGCGCGCCATCCACAGGGCACCCGGGTGGCGGCCGCGGGGCTCGGCATCGCGGCGCTTCCTCCCCGGAGAAACCTCAGTCGCATCCGGGGACCCCGAGGAGCGCGGCGCTCAGGGGCTGCGAGTTTCCGGCGTCATCCGCGGGAGAGTCTCGCTGAGTGCGACCCCAGCCCGGAATCGTGAAGAAAGGGACGGATGGCCAGGGAGGACGCAGCGGCCGCTGAGTTTTGAACAAGAGGCACCCGGCTGGCGGAGGGGCGACGACGGACGGACGGGGAAAGGGCTGCGACGCGGAGCGACGAGGCCCCTCCGCTGGCCGCACGCACCCTGAGCGCAGAGCCAGCGTGCTGCACCGTCCCCAGCCCCAGCCCCAGCCCCAGCGGCAGCGGAGACACCCGGCCCGGGCTTTCACACCCCGGGAACCCGCGGGCCCTGAGCGGGAGGGAATCGGCAACGTACACAGCCGCAGGAAGGTTCCGGAAGCAGCGAGCTAAGGGCAAGACCAAACACGAGAGACTACCGCATGGCCTTTCATAGGAAGTAGTGGAAACGACAAAGGCACGGGGACGCAAACCCGACCCGGTCTGCCTTGGGGTGTACCCCGATCAAGGGGTCCCGAGAGGACGCACTGCCTGGGGAAACCCTGCGAGATCACTGCGTACACACTCCCTGGAGACAGCGACTGTTCCATAAACACCCCCGCACCACACCCACCAGCCTAGACCCTAACAACATCCTTCCTCGTTCGGAAATGAGGATGCCACCGAAAGCAGGATGGCTCCAGACCCCCAGGGAAGGTCTGAAGACCAACGGATGTGTCCACCCGGCACACCCACATCTCCTGCGAGCTTTTGTTCGCTGAGTTGCGGGTGGGGCCGGCACAGCAGAGAGGTCGCTGCAGGAAGGACCAGACACAGAGGAGACCCCTGAGGCCAGAAGGCGGACTGTCTGCAGAAGAGCCGACATCACTCCCAGGGTGCCAGGCCCGGAGGAGGCGGCGGGAGGACCCAAGCTCATCCGGACGCGGAGGAGGGGGCGGGCTGGGCACCGAGGCCGAGCTAACGCGGGGAAGCAAGACAGCTCGAGGGTGCCGGCGTCCAGGAGGCCACACACACCTGAAGGCCTCCCGCAGCAGGTGTCCGTCAAGAGCTGCGGGTCCTAGCTGCCTCACGGGCCTCAAGTGCCCACAGCTCTCAACTGTGGAGCTCATGGCCCACGGCGTGCCACGACCAGGAACGCGACCGCTACTGGGCAGTTGCACTCTGTTCCTATGAACACAGAAGGACCCAGAGACGCGCGCCCGTGATGCGGCACAGACGCCGAGCCTCCGTCCCACAGCCCTGGTCACCACTGCTCACCCTGGGCGCCTCCCGGGCCCACCGCTCGTGCCAGGCCAGCCCTGCCACGCTCCGTGGCCACAGCCGAGGCGCCGCCCTGGGGCTGCGAGGCCGGGTCCTCACCAGGACGTGTCCTGCTCTGTGTCCTCCAAGGCCACTCTCAGTCCCGTTTCCCCACCCACTTTTCCTGCCATAAGGTCAAGCAAATTGCCTTTAACGAGACCTCAGAGCTGCTTTAGGAAGGCCGTGGGGAACTTCTACACCCCCCAGCTCGGGGGCTTGTGGTCACGGCCCACCTCGAAGAGGGGAGACAAGGCCCGTTTGGGGACAAGGGCGGGTGGGTGGTCCGCACGCCACTTGCGCTTCCCGGTTCTGCCTGAGGGGGCCGTGCTGACGCTGCGGCCCGGTTCACTGCACGATCCCAACCGTCCCCGCCAAGGGCCGCCTCCTGAGGGCAGCCACGCAGCGAGTACAGCCTACACTCCCCGGACGCCCGTTCCTCTCTCTGCACCCACGGCCTTACTCCGGGGCTCCTGGCCCCCAACCAACGGCCACACCCTCGTCTGCAGCCCAGGCATCCCCGCCTCCCCGCGGGAGCCACGTAGGGCTGAGCAGAGAACAGCGGCATGGTCTGGACGCACTACCCTGGAACTGGGTTCCGGTGCAGACAAAGGAACTGCTACCCGCCGAGATATCTCCGCATCTGTGTTAGTGCTGTCGGTGAAGAAGGGAAAACAAAACAGGAACTCGACAGCCAGGGCAAGAGGTAAGTCAATTCAGCCAACAGATAAACACACTGGTGAACAATGAACTGCCCAGATCACGCACACCTAAGACTGAACAACACTCTGCAAAACACACGACACCTTGACTGTAACACACACACACACACACACACACACACAAACACACACACACACACGCTGGAAAGAAACACCAAGCGCACAGCAGCCGTGATGGACCAAGAAGAATCTTTCCTTGTTTTCTAAAATCCAGGTAGTATCGTTGATCAGGTTGCCTTTATAACTCACAAAGCAAAAGATAAAAGGGGGAAAGGTCGTCCCCCGAGTTTGCCGTTAGACGCGTGAACCTCAGTTACTTTACAGACCTCCTAAATGAGGCGTTTTTGCTAAAACCCGCCAACGTCATCAGTTCTCTACTTCACTTAAAAGCAGCTTCAGCCTGAACGCAAAAACCTGCAAAACAGCCAAGACTCCGTGCCTGTGTCAGCAGGACCCGCGCACGGCACTCAGGGAGGCTCGGAGGGGGAAGGCCCGTCCAGGGCACTGGGCAGGGCCACGCGGGTAGGGGGCTTGGCCACGCCGCCGCCGCCCGCACATGCGCACACGGGTGCGCGCACGGGGCCCAGGCGGGAGCCCCGAGCGGCCCGGGCCGCACGCACCTCTCCTCGGCCCTCTGCCTCTCCTCCGCCTCCTTCTCCCGGCGCTTCTGCTCCTCCCGCTGCTGCTCCAGCTCCTGAAGCTTCTGCCGCTCGAGCTGCCGTTTCCTGATGGAGGCGTCGCTCAAGTGTTTGGTCGAATCGAAAGAAACCTTCAGAGGGAGAACGGGGCAGGTTGGGGCGGGTCGGAGAGCCTCCCTGAGGGCGACAGCCCCGCCCGCGCGAGGCCGGCTTCCCCAGAGTCAGCGCAGGGAAGGGGCTTCCGGGACGCCCTCCCCTGGGTGGCCGCGGGCCCCGAGCCTCACGGTCAGCGCTCAGGACCCCACTCCTCCCGAGAGGGGAAGGGGACCACGAACCACAGGGACAGCGCCGGGAGCACGAGCGTACCCGGAGCCCCGACGCCCTGCCCCGGTACCGGCGGCAAACGCGCCCCTCTCCCCTCCTGCCACAGGGCCCCGGGGCCCCGAGGCCGGCTGCCGCGCCTCCCCCGCCCAGGCGGCACGGGGCACAGTGCGCGGCCGTAAAAGAACCGTCGCCTCGTTTCAAGGGACGTTTGGGGGCCCGGCTGGAGCTCCTCCCAGGGCCACCGTCACCCTGGCAGCCACGGGAGGACGTTCGGCTCCCTCGCGCGCCCTGAAGACGCAGGCTCTGTGAGAGAAGCACGGGGCCGCCCGCTCCCCTGCCCGCGGCTGCCGTCCTGCAGGTCGGCGCCCTGCCCGCGCCGCAGGGGCCCCTCCCTCACCTTGATGTTGCAGGCCACGGCCTTGCCGTCCTCGCCCTTGTACATGAGCTTCATGCCGCGCAGGGCGCTCATGGCCTGGATGAAGCCCGCGTACTCGCGGTACTGCACGTAGGCCTCGAAGTTCAGGTGGCCCCCGAAGCTGAAGGTGTGGAAGTTGCGGCCCGTCATCTCCTCGCGGTAGGGGTCCAGCATGGGGATGTCCACGTTGCGGATCTCCCCGAAGCGCTCAAACACCCGGACCAGCACCTCCTCGCTGGGCTTCTCGGAGCCCGACTCCTTCAGGGCGAACCACTTGCAGGGCAGCCCCTCCAGGTGGATGGTGTCGGGCCGCTCGCCCGGCAGCGTCTCGTTCATGTCCTTGGCGTCCCGGAAGAAGGAGTCCCAGTCGTGGCGGGTGGGGAAGTCGATCTTGAACTCGGCGGCGCGCACCTTGAGGATGTCGGAGAAGCCGCTGAGCTTGATGGTCTTGCCGTCCAGGCAGGCCAGGAAGGCCCTGACCAGGCTCTTGTTCTCCACCTCGCCCTCGAAGCGGATAAAGTCCATGGTGCTCTTGGAGATGCGCAGCGCGGAGAACTGGTGGTCGCGCACCATGCCCTTCAGGCGCTCCATCACCTCCCAGTTAGAGATGGACTTGCCCGGCTGCTTCAGCTGCGGGAGCGCCACGCTGATGGTCATTTTCGTGATGGGCTTCAGGTACAGGCCGTAGGGAGGGCACAGCTCCACCGCCTCGGACGTGTCGTGCACGATGGTAGCCGCAGCCATAGCCGGGACCTCGGGCCTGAAAAACACGCGTGCGCTACGGGTCAGGGCCGGGCACCGGGCCGAGGTGTCCCAGGCTGGCCGGTGCCGCGGGCCCGGAGCAGGGAGGCAAGTCTGCTCGCTCTCTGTACGTCAGGCACACGGGCCTCTACAGAGGGAAAGGCCCTCGGCCCGAGACGTTGGTGCTTTTAATGAGATTACACTAAAGCAGGGGAGAAAACGGGCCGACAAAACGTTTAGGCACAGCTGGCAGCCCGACTCCTCCAGCAGCGCTGACCTGCCCCCAGTACCCAGAGGCAGCTCTCCCGGGGCCAGGGCAGTGGGAGCCCAGCTCGGCGGGGTCGGTCGCTGCCCTCAGCGAACACGGGGCAGGCCGGCTCCACCCGCCACCTCCACCAGAGGGTGCACACACCTCACGGGGGAGGGAAGGGACGGCCCAGGACAGGCATCTGGGAGGGTCTGTGGAGGAGGTGGCCCTGTGTTTCCACGGAAGAAACAAGAAAGAAGTTTCAGGCTGAAAAAAACAGCCAAGGGCCATCGACTTCAACTTCCCCAGTGTGGGCAGAGGCACCCTCTCTGTTCCCAGATAAAGCATAAAAAGTGACATTTCGGAAACCGGGGGAGGGGAGGGAGCCCCTCCTCCCCTCCTCCCCCAGCTCTTCCCACCTGCTGGGAGACGTGCCTGCTTCCAGAAAGCCTGACCCACGGACACCAAGCCCTACAGGTGGCGGCCTCAGCCGGTCTGCCCGCCCACCCGCTAGCTCTCGGAGCTCCCGCCCCAGATCCAGGAGGAACCCCAGGGGTGCGGGCGTCCCAGCTGGAGGAAAGCCACGTGGCAGGGTCAGGGGTACTGCAGAGGAGCTCTGGCCTGGTTTGAGACCTGTGACTCCCCGCTCCACAGGACCCCAAACGCCGCAGGGAGGGCCCGAACCAGAGCCCCGGACACCCTCCCCCCTCCCCGCCGGGAGCCCTGGTACTCCCAGCTTCCCTGTTGCTTGGCTTCTCCTGCATCCTGGGCGCGACCCCCAGCCCCTTCGCTGCCCTGATACCCCCAGCTGACCCTACGCGGTGCCCAGTACCTCCAGCCCCTCTAACTGTCCCCCCCGCCCCTCAGTTCCCGCCTTCCCTGTCCCGGGCCGCTGCCTGTAACCCCCGCCAACCCCATTAACCTCGGAACCCCCAGCTCCCGGCCCCGCCTCCTTCCCTCTCCGGCACCGGCCCTGCCCTCACCCCCCGCACCGCCCCCCCCGGTACCAGTGGCCTCCTGGGAACCCCCGTCCCCCCGGACGCCTTTGGCTCTTCTCCCAGCCCCCAGTGTCCTCGGCCCCAAGATCCCCGCAGACCTCGGCCCCTGCTACCTCGTCACCCCAGGTCCCCCTCCCCCGGCTCCTCACAGACCTAGGCCCTCGATTCCCACACTCCAGGTCCCCAGGCCTACGACCCCCGCCCCCAGGCCGCCCGCAGACTCCCGGCCTCTGGGTCCTCCGCCCGTGAGTCCCTGTTCCCGAGAGCCCCGCAGACCCCGGCCCTCTGATACCACGGCCACTGGGTCCCCGCTCCCAGACCCCCGCCCGGCTCGCGGGCGGAGGCGGCTGCGGGCGGCGCTCACCGGAGCGGGGTTCCGCCTGCGTCCCAGGCCGCCGCCGCCCTGGCCCCAGCTCTCCGCGGGCCCCCGACGACCCTGGCAGGCGCGGCCTCCCCGCCCGGCGTCGCGACCGTCCACCGGAGGCAACCCCAACGCGACCCGCCACCACCACCGCCGCCGCCGGCGCCGCCGCCGCCCGCCCCTGTGACGCATATCCGCTTCCGGCGCCGGGGCCCGCGGAAGCGGCCGCGCGGCGGCTCCCTGTTTCTCCTCCAGGCCCTGGTCCCGCCCTCGGAGGCGGGACTTCCGGAGACGACGGGGTGGTGCAGGCCGGGGTCTCCCCTCCCCCCCCGGGCTTTGCACTGCTCATGCGCGAGCCCACCCCGCCCCCAGGCCGCTACCTGTGTTCAGGTCCAGGCTGAGGCCACACCTGGGGCAGGAGTGTGAGGCCACCTGCCTTAGGACCGGGACCAGGTGTTTGGGCCTAAATTTCTATTATAATTATGCATCGCACATAATATGTAATATAATTTCGTTATAAACTATTACCTAATTACATATTGATTATTTTATTTACTATAGGAATTGATTCGTTGCATAACGTTATTATATTATAAGGTAATTACATCTACATATGTAATACAATGTTAGTGTAAACATATAGTATTTTTACATTTTGAATGTTTTACATTTTAACATTTATTTTTCTATAATATTTATTTTTAATATCTGAAAATGACACAAATTACATATCGATTATTTGTACTTACTTGACATATACTTTATGTATTTTATCATTTTAAGGTGAAGCCTAATAATATCTAAAATTTAAATGTAAATAAGTAATAATATGCTTTAGGCGTTATATGCAACGTATTTCATATGTAATGAACTTTTGCATAACTACATGTTACATGTATTTTATGCATAATAATATACATATAATTTTATGATATAAATTAACAAATGACAATTTATTAAGCTCCCACTTTGTGCCAGGCGCTGCACAAGGCATGTGATTCTGATGCCCCAAATATGTCACAAGTCCCCACATTGAAAATCCAGGGTTGGGGGCTTCCCTGATGGTGCAGTGATTAAGAATCCGCCTGCCTAATGCAAGGGAAACGGGTTCGAGTCCTGGCCTGGGAAGATCCCACATGCGGCAGAGCAACTAAGCCCGTGCGCCACAGCTACTGAGCCTGCGCTCTAGAGCCCATGAGCCGCAATTACTGAGCCCGCGTGCTACAACTACTGAAGTCCGCGCGCCTAGAGCCAGTGCACAGCAACGAAGACCCAACACAGCCAAAAATAAAAATAACTAAGTTTATTAAAAAATAAACAACCCAGGGTCGGAGAACAAGAGCATAGACCCTCTGTTTTTCAACACGGAAAGTGCCAAAGCATTTGCTTCAGAAGGGGCGAGAGTGGGTAACTCCACCCTATGTCAGGTGGAGTTTTGAAAAGAGGCTCCTGGGTATTTGCTGGGTGTCTGCTATGGGTGAGATATGTAGTCGAATTAAATGCTACCCATATAGTCAAATATAATCATGACATCCACCTGACAAGGAGGAAACGGAGGCTCCAGGGTCCCCCAGGTAGGGGGGGTCCCTCTTTGAACACAGGCAGGCTTCTCAGTGGGGTATGTATCTTTTCTGTTTTCTTTTGTCTTCTTCTTCTGGAGAACGTAAAGGTGTTTGGTGTTCCCTTGAAAGCCGTTCTCCCAAAGGCTGCTTGCATGTGGATGGCTTGCTTATTTCCCTGGAGAACTGTTAAATTTGGAAACTGCTTTTCCGCTGTGTTCTACCAAGCAATTTGCAAAGTGAATTAAGAAATGAGGTATTCACTTCTTCGGGAGCGGCAAGACTAAGAAATGATTGTAATAATTTGGGAAATGTTCAAGGAAAATCCTTTTACAGTTTTGAGCAAAATGTTCCTCCAGGGGATGTACCCCAGAAACAGAAAAACAAAGTTCCCAATTACCTGTAGCCCGAATCCTTTGTCCTGGCGTGATATATGCGTGGGTATATAAATCCCTCTCGTTGAGTGTGACAGGGACCTGGGAATAGGATGAGATATCGCTCCCAGGATTATATGGCAATGGTGAAGGAATTCTGTGGTTGTAATTTAAGTCTATAATCCACTGATTCGAGCTAATGGAAGGAGAGATTATTTTGGATGGGCCTGACCTAATCAGGTGTCGGAGTCAGGGCTAAGACGTCGGAGAGCTTTGAAACAGCAGAGGAACTGCCTGGTTGCCTCGAGGAGCAAACTGCCTGGTGGAAAAATACCACTTGGCAGGGATTGGCAGGTGGCTTCTGGGAGATGACAGTCTTAATGCCCCAACACAAGAAACTGAAATTCTTCCAACAAGCACTGAGCTTTGAAGAGAGCCCCAAGCCCCCAGTGAGACCCCTAGCCCCGGCTGACACCTTGATTTCAGCCCGGTGAACCCTTGAGCAGAGGACGCCATTAGCCCGTGCCTGGACGCCTGACTTAGGGAAACTGGGAGATGGTAAACATGTGTTGTTTACAGCCTCTACGTTTGGAGCCCTTTGTTACCCAGCCATATATGACTACTACATCTGGAATCAACATATGGATCCCTCAGCCCTCCTTAATCACAGAAAAACATGCCTCTTTACCCCACGCAGAAAATGACCTCCTCTCGTGCTTAAATAAGCAGTGATTTTCTTATCATCACTCGATTCAGTTTTTAGGACTGCTGTCACACATTACCCCAGACAGCACAGAAATGTACCCCCTTCAGACCAGAAGCCTGAAATCAAGGTGTGGGCTGGGTGGGTTCCTTCTGAGGGCTCCAAGGAAAGATCTGTCCCAGGTCTGTCTCCTGGCTTTGGGTGGTTTGCTGGCACTCTCCAGTGTCCCTTGGCTTGTGGCAGCCTCCCTGCCATCTCTGCCTCTATCCTCAAAGGATCGTCCTCCCTCTGTGTGTGTGTCTCCGTCTCTTTTTCTCATAAGGGCCCCGTACACATTAGATTAGACCCACCCTCCTCCGCTGTGCCCTCATCTTCATGTAACTAATTACAGCTGATGCAGAGGTACTCAGGTTCATGCTGGATGTAGGCATTCAATGAGGTACTGCGAGAATTGAGAACAGTAAGCTGGACACCTGTTTCTGAACCCAGAGCTACTCCAATTCTGGCTTCCATCTAGATTCAGATACTTCCCTCCAGGTTAGACACCTTCCCCCCTCTGTATCAGCATTCCTTTCACTTTGAGCCATATCGAGGGACCCTGTTAATCCATTCCTTCGAGAAAAGTGCCTGGTGTTAGTATGGGCATCTATAAATGTATGTATATATGTATGCATACATCTATCTATCTGTTCATCTATCCATCCACCCACCCATCCATCCATTCATCTACCCATCTATCCATCCATCCATTGACCCATCCAGCCACTCATCCAACAACCCATCCATCCATCCATCCATCCATCCATCCACCTATCCATCTGTGTGTCCATTCACCCTCCACCCATCCACCCATGCGTCTGTCCATCACCCATCCATCCATGTACCCACCCACCCAACCATCCATTCATCTACGCATCTATCCATCCATCCATTGACCTATCTGTCCTTTCATCCAACAATCCATCCATCCATCCATCCTTCCATCCAACCATTTGTCTGGCTATCCATCCATTCATCCACCTGTGTGTCCATTCATCTGTCAATTCAGCCTCTACACTCCATCTGTCTGTCTCTTCATCCATCCATCCATCCATCCATCCATTTATCCATCTATCCACTCATCCATTGGTCTACCCACCCATCAGCCTATCTGTCCACTCACCCATCCATTCACCCATCCTTCCATCCACCCACTCACCCACCTGTCCATCTGCCCATCGATCCACCTACCCATCCAGCCATCCCTCTCTCCATCCACCTCACAGATCCATGCCTCTCAAGACTTTATTCAAAACAACCCCTTTCCACCAGGTGGCGCACCCACCTCCTTAATGAACACTGGCAAGAGCTCCACCATATTAATCCTCTGGTCTGGATGTGAAGCCAAGGTCTGAGGGGTCATCCATCCTCAGCAAAGTATCAGTCCAGTCATTTCCCATGAACATTCCCCTATTTATGGAGTCCACCTTCTGCCACTCAGTCTCCTATTAGATCATTTCTTATTTATTCCAGAACTTTCTACGCAATGTATCATGCCGTAAGCAGCACAATAGAAAGAAAAAGGCACCCCACAATTGAAGACTCTGCAGAAATGCACTCTCGCCTCTGCTGGTGCTGGCGGTACAAATTAGCCTGAAGTTCAAAAGTAAATTCCACAAAATCTCTCAATTACCATGTTTAAAGTGCTCACATTCTCTTTGAGTCTCCAGCCTCAGTGTTGGTAATTCAGACTATAGAATTATTCCCCACAGATATGCAAAAGCATATGTGTAAGTTCTGCATACGTGCGCGTGTGGCCACACACACACATATAGTATGCGTATATAATGTACATATGTGTGTATATACATATATATGTGTGTGTGTGTGTGTATATATATATATGTAGTCCCTGTAGGTATAAAAGGCATATATGCAATTAATGCTTCTGGCTGCATTAGGAAACCTGAAATTGGAAACAGCCCTAATGCACACACTCAGGATGCTGAGTAAGCCGTGACAGCAACCTCTATGCTGAGTCAGGCACAGATATACTCACCCACTCACTCTCTGAGTGTTACATGAAGACCTCATGCTGCAGACGTGTTACACGCCCCCGCTGTTGTGATGATACGGTGGTACTCAACGGTGACGTCAGACTGTGGGATCAGTAGTTTGGGGTGGGTGACTGCATCACTGTCGAAGATGGAGAAAGGGGATTAGGCTGGGATAAAGGACTCAGGGATTGATCAAGGGTGTCTGGTTGGGTTACAAGGGTCAGGGGTGGTGGGATAAGAATGACTCTAAGGTCTCAGGCTCTGGCCACCGGGTGAGGTCAATGACATGCACTGAGGGGAAACCAACAGAAGAAGGTGCAGTTTGGAAGAGGAAGGAGGCAGGTGGGTCCAGGAGGGTTGACTTAGCTTGGAGGTGCCTGCAGCCTTAAGGGAGCTGTCCTGTAAACTCAGGAGCCCCGGCTGAGTCTAGAGCAGGAAAAACCATGATATTGGAGGTGCATCCCCGGTGCAGGAGAAGATACTGGGCACAATTCAACCATCCACCCCCCAATTCATCCATCCATCCATCCATCCATCATCCATCCATCCATCATCCATCCATCACCCATCCATCACCCATCCATCCATCCGTCATCCATCCAGCCATCCAGCCATCATCCACCCACCCATCCATCCATCCATCCATCCATCCATCCACCCATCCATCCATCACCCACCCGTCATCCAGCCAGCCAGCCAGCCACCCATCCATGCATGCACGCATCAATGTGTGACCATATGCACAGAATATTGTCCACTAGGGAAACTCACCTGAGCCTCAGCATCCAGTATTATTGGTACTCAACCACGTGGCTGTCCTTTAGTCTCCAGCCCCCTCCAGACGTTCAGGATACTAATGTTTGTAGTCTCCATCTTCTCCTGGAGTTTGGAACTGATATGGCATGTCCCAAAGTCTCCATCATAAATCGCATCGTTAAAGGGTCCAGCAGCCAACGTCCCCAAGCAAACAAAGACACGCCTATGAAGCAGGACACTGCAGGGGCCTGGAGGTCACCTCTCGGGAGTAGAGGGCAAAGACAGGCCTGTCTCCGGGTCAGGTTAAGTCTTCACTACGCACAAGCAAAGCACAGGAGTGCTACAATTTATGGCAGTGCTTTGAAGGAAGATGAGAAAGGGTGACATAAAGCCTGGGGAGGGCGAGGGTGGGGTCCCCTCATGAGAACAGGGCGAGAGCTTTAAGGGCAGTACAGCAGGGCTTGTGGAAGGTAGTTGAAGGGAACGTGGCCTCCTGGTGCAAAGAGGCACCCTCTGCACAAGCCCAGACAGGAGTGGCCAAATGTCCTTATGGCACTTTCCCTGGGGGAGATCAGAGAGCCCTCCGGTGGGGTCCCCAGGACAACGAGATCCTGGCGGGTCCAGGAGAGGCTGAACCGTACACCAGCCGTCAGCACCTAAGTGGAGGCTGCGGTTATATCTTGCTGCGTTAAGATCGATTTCATCTCCCACTTCCCCTCACCTGTGTGGTCCATCATACGATCGCAGAGAGACACACAGTGTTTCCTGGAGCAGAAGGTCGGTTTAGCAAGGGCCCTCCCTCCTCACTCTGTGCAAAGATGGACTATATTTTCAGGGTGGTTGTTCCCAGTCTGTAGACATGAGCAAAGTGTCTTCATGATTGGTGCCTTCCCCATTATTTCTCAAGAACGTTCCTTAAATCTCTACATTATTTCCTCCCCAGATCTGCATAATTAGAGCTGGAATTTTTTTTTCCTTTTTTTAGTAAACCAGCGTCACCTCTCCAAGTCTTTGGAAGGAAAGGTATTATGTGTGTGGTTCTCTCGCAGACTTTCTCCCACCGTCCCTTTCTCTTCCCCTGACTGCACTACAACACGTTAATCATCTCTGAGCGTGGGTTTGCAGATACAGAGGCCTAAGGGGTGGTCGACAGGAGACAGACACCACCCCAGTCACTGGAAGTGGTCTGGAGGTGAGGTCACCAGGAGAGATGATCCGTGTCTAGCCCTGTTAATGATGAGATCACAAGAATCAAATACACTCCATGGGAAAGGACCCAGGGTACCACGACAGGTTACCTAAGGTTGCTTAGGAACAGGGGGAGTGGGGAGATTTCACTGACAACATAGCCTGATGAGAAAATGCTGCTTCCTGTGTTGCAGAGTCCGGGAATTCATTAGCTGTTGATGTGCAAGTGATATTTTAAGGAGATATGCTATGGGGGGGTGGGGTCTTATATGCTATGGGGGGGTCTTATTTCCTGTGTGAGGAGGAGAAAATCAGATGTTGTGAAGATCAGAGCAGAGGGCAGTCTCGGAGCAGGAGCTAAAGGTACAAAACTGAGATAAAGGAGAGTCCCTCCTTTCACAGAATTGACGTCCTCAGGTCTGTCACCAACGTGCGGGCCTTCCCTTTTCTCTTTAGGGTAACTGGGGTGTAATTCAGAACAGAGTGGAAGGTGTTTGTCCGGGACGAACAGAACCAGGAAAAAGCATGGGCTCCAGAGCCAACTGTGTAGCGATGGTCAACTGGAAGTTTCCAGTGGCAGGTGACAGCTGGGGGTGGGGGAGGCCCAGGACTGTGGTCCACACCACGAGGCCCCCAATAAGTGACGGCTGCCAGACAGACTCACAGACAGGGCCCAGTCCTGAGAGGTCGGCGAGAGAAGGACTCATCCTCGGGGACTGGGCTCTCGCCTCCTGTAGCTGGACCCTGAGGGCGACGGGGGGAGTGCGTAAGCGTTGTGTGGACTGAAAAAAATGCAGAACCTAAAAGTTGAGAATTATGTTTTATTTGGTGGACTTGCTGAGGACTTAAGTCCGGGAGGCAGCGTCTCAGAAGGCTCTGAGGCACTGCTTGCAAGAGGTCAGGGAGGGGCCAGGGTATCTAGGGGTTTTTGCAACAAAGACCAGGTGGTCAGAACATTAAAAGGTCACAGTTAATTAAAGAAAACCAGGCATTTCAAGTGCATGAATTTAGCGCGTTTCTTTGTATGGGGAGATGCAAGAGTCTGGGCTCATCGAAATCATTCCTTTGATGTGCACCTTAGCTATCGGGGCCAGCATCCTGTTTTTCTCCATCCTGAGTCCCTCCAGGGTGCACTGTTGGGAGTGGCTGTAGTGGCCTCATGGCCGCAACATCCTTTATTTACTGAAAGGGCAGGCAATATTTTTCATTCACGGTTGCAAGAATCCCAGCGACCAGTGAACTGAACTAGGGTCCAGTGTTAGAGCACTGGCCACCTTTGTCCTCTCCATCCATCCACCCACCCACCCACCCATCCTTCCTACATTTCTACTGGCCCAACTTCGATGGATGAACGCTCATCAAAAATATTCTCAAAGTCTCCTTCTTCACCCATCTCATCTTAGGTTGAGAGAATTGCCCCACTTGACAAAATTCTCTTGACCAAGGGACCATCAACCTCTCATAATGTTTCACTTCACCTCATGGGTCCCATCCTTATTTAAACGCTAATGTTTTGTTCCTTGTGGATTTTTGCATCAATTTTTATTGCTGTCAGTGATCACATGACATGAGCATCCTTACGCTGAAGACTGAATTTGGGGCACAGTAGTTTTATTTTATTTTGCCCCCCCCCCAGGACGTGCAATCAACAAACCCAGGGAAACCCTCACCAGTAGTGGTGGGTTTCCCCCCCCACAGCTGGGTTGCCAGCCCTGTTCAGTCACCCAGGTTTGCTCAGAGGTGGGGCTCCCCAAGGTAAGGGGATAGCTCGGGCCGGCTCTTCATTTCCTGCCTTTTTTCTGTTCCATTTGCACCTCATTGCTCACTGGACATCCTGTGGACATGACTGACATGCAGAATTCCAGGGGTGTTTACAGCTGGAGAAAGCGTTGCCCGCCGCGTTGCCCTTCTCCCTCTACCCACTGTGGCCAGGACCACCACGCCTGGCTCTCTCCATAAACCAGCCAGTTCCCTAGCATTCACTGTACCACCCTCTGGTCGCAGGCAGCTGCAGAAACGCAAGCTGGCTTTATGATTTTCTTCCTTGCGCACGGAAAGCTGTGAGGGTAAGATTAGCCTGGACGCAGGAACAATGGTATCTGCTCAATCTTCTTGTCGGCAAACCGAAAGCTGAGCACCACCTTCTCACTGGAAGACTTGTCCACAGAAGCTTAGCACCTTCCTGAAGCTCAGAAGAGCGAGCCTTTTCGGTAATGAACACCTACCAGCCTGGGTATGAAACAGACAGCAGCCCCAAGCCTGCCTGCCTCTCCACAAAGGCAGCAGAAAGAACTCAGCCACCTGCCCTGGTCCAACGTCCCGTTTTAGCAAACGTCATCATCGTGTTTCCCTGACACCTTCCAGGGGTGACTGCGTCCCCGGACAAACACCACAGGGTCCGCATCCCAGACAACAGCCTGTCTGTGGGACAGATGTCCCCCCTGTGACCAAGCCTGGACCCCACCGCAGTTTGTCACCCGAACCCGTTGCATTCCATCGGTGTCTACGCAAACCAGCCGACGCCAGTAGATAAAAACAGACAAGACTCCACCTCATAAAGCCGTGGATTCACTCATGGTGGCTGACCGAATGGCCGTCACTTCCGGGTCTGCGTTTCGGATGCGACGTGGAAAGGAAGAACACGGACTCAGGGCTCAGCGCGCCACACGAGCTGGTCCCAGGACCTGCTGGATTTTTGTAAATATTCGCAGGCTCGTTCCCGGTGGTTCTATCACGTGGACCACCTGCATGGTCTTGCAACGTTCACTGGCGCAGTGACCATTTGCAGAAGCGCTGGACGGCTGCCCAAGGCGTATTAGGAGTGCAAACAACGGCCCTCCTTCCCCACCCTGGTCCCTAAGAAGCTTAACTTAAAACCTGGTATTTTTCTTTACTGCGGTGACCCACAGAACATGTAACTCACCATTTAAAACGTACAACTCAGGGGCGTTCAGCACATTCACAATGTTGTGTAACCACCACTTCTCTCTGGTTCCAGAACCTTCTCATCCCCCTAAAGGAGACTCTGTCCCCATGAGCTGTCACTCCCCATCCCACTGCCCCAGCCCCTGGTAACCAGGAACCCACCTTCCAACTCTGTGGGTTTGCCTGTTCTAGAAACTTCTTATCAGTGGAATCCCACACTGTGTGTCCTTCTGTGTCTGCTTCTCTCACGCAGCATCCTGTGTTCAAAGTTCATCCATGTTGTAGCCTGTGTCAGAGCTTCAGTCCTTTTCATGGCTGGGTTTTCACCCCAAGGAAAGAAAGCCAGTTATTTTTACTCTAAAGAGAGCAGCAGGGCATTCTGCTGGTTTTTTAAACTGGGTTTGTTTTCAGTAGATGTTCTGGGAACAGGTCAGAGCAGAGAGCATCTGCCTAAACACTTTCAACTAGCATGGGCCCGTGGACCTGTGGGGCAGGATGGTACAATCTTTCCAGGTGTAGAAACCTGCCCAGTGCGTTAACTATCACTGGGGACTACCACGGGTTTCAGAGCTATCCCTCTAACCACCCAAAAGAGAAAGGGCCCCGCTTAGGGATGGGAGCTGGGGAATTTTTAGGGACCAGATAGCGTTTGTGCTTTGCTTTGCATGTCTGCTTTCCTCTTGGGTCCTGCTGTGATCTGCTCCCTGCAGACAGGTTTTCTCCATTCTCCATGTGGAGCAAAGAGGCAATCCCTCCACCTCTCAGCATACAAGGTTATCTATTTATGATGGTTACTGTTATGTACCCACGTGGCTGGGCCACAGTGCCCAGATATGGGGCCATATATTATCCTGGATGTTTCTCCGAAGCTATTTTGTGAGTGAGATGAACACTTACATCAGTGGACTTTGAGTAAAGCAGACTGCCCTCCCCAGTGTGGGCAGGCCTCATCTAATCAGTTGAAGCCCTCAAGCGAATGAAAACCCATCTTCCCTGAGCCAAAAAGGAATTCTGCCAGCAGATGGTCTCTGGGCTTCAGCTGCAACCTCAGCTCTTCCCTGGGGTCTTCAGCCTGAATATCTGAGACTTGCACCCCGACAATTGCGTGAGCCAATTCCTTAAAATGAATCTCTCTCCATACCTATACATCTGATGGGCCCAGTTCAAGTCACGTGTCTCACTTCAGCGTCTGCCCTGATGATCGGTAGGTCTAGCCAGAGGTCCTGCCCCCTTTCCAGGGGCAGGATCCTGGAAAGCCCTGTCAGGAGATGACAGGACAGCCCTGACTGTTCCTGCTCTGGGAGGTGGGGGCCAATCCTTGGTGTCACCCCGGTGAGCAGGGCAGCATCCTCTGCTTGCCCCCTACCCCCTCATCCCACCCCCTACCTGCTTGTGAGCAGAGACCCTGCCTGAAAGATGCAGACACACAGAGAACCCAGAGAACCGGGAAAGCCCTTCAGGACGACTGCTGATTGTTCAGAAACATGGTAGACCCCACGGCAGCTGCTCCTTCTGCAGATCCAGCACAAAGATGGGGGACAGGTGGTCAGAGATCCCTGCCTCTTATCTAAGTGCCAGGGGAAGGGTGTCCTTGGGACTGGAGTGATCAGAAAAGTTACGAGTAGGAAGGACAGCATGGAGAATTCTTAACAGGCAAATTAAAATCAAGAGCCAGGGCAGTAAAGATGGGAGGTCATCCATCATTAAATCCATCAGGAAGGGTCAAACTCCGGCGGAATAGTGAGGTAAAAGGATTAAAAGATAATTTAATACTGAATATATTATTACATGAATGTGATATAACATATGTATGAGTTACAGGAATATATGTAAAGTATATGAATATAGTATATATATGGTGTTTGTGTATATACACACATACGGTGTATACATAGATTACATTATATATGTGCATGCCATATTTATTATTTCATATCTCTACACATAGTATATTTGCAACGTAAATTCCATGAAGAAAACCAATAAAGCAGAAACAATAATCAAAAAAAAATAAACAAAAATATCCCTGTACTGAATACAGCTGTGCAAAGCAAAGCACCCCTCCCCCAAGGGAAAAGAGACCCAGAAATTCCTCTTGGTAATTTTTCTTAAATACTGAAGATAAAGAACATCGTCTAGAACCCAAGAAAAATAAACAGATTATTTACAGAAACAAATCCTCAGTCATCCCCAGAACCAAATACCCAAACATCTGAAGCACCAGGTCTCTCCAGTTTTTTTTTTGGGGGGGGGGGCCGGGGGCAGGGGCTGTCTATCTAGTTTTGACAGGGAAAGGTTTTCCACCCCAAAATCCTGTGCTGGAAAAGGTGTCATCTTGGAAGCATAAAATTGCAGGCATGATTCAAAACATGCTCCTCATGTTCCCTTTTTGGGGAAAAAAAAAAAAATCTCATAAAACTAACTCTGGCCAAAGAAGAGAGGAAGTGAAATCTAAAATTTTAGAGTGGAAAAGCTTTGGTACAAAATAATTGGCAGTTTGCCATAAAAAATAAAGAGTTTAATAAAAAACATTTTAAATGTGTAATATATAAAAATACACAATGCGTTGGCATAATTACATTGTAATTAATAATGGTAATGGAGTAATATTATACATATTAGTTGTTATGAGCTAATATGAACATTATATATTCTTAACCTTTTTAAAATTGAAGTATAGTTAATTTACAATGCTGTGTTCATTTCTGGTGTACAGCAAAGTCATTCAGTTTATATTTATATATATATATATATATATATATATATAAAAATATATAGTTCCCTGTGCTATACAGTAGGTCCTTGTTGTCTATCTTATATATAGTATATATAGTAGTGTGTATCTGTTAATCCCAAACTCCTAATTTAGAACACAATGTATTTTTAAAATACAATATAGAAAACACTGACTTTGAAATAAAAGATGTAAAATGTTTCAAGAAATATAGGATCTAGCTCTGGAATACCCGACTGTATTCTCATCCCACAGACTGGGGTCCACAGTGGACTGGGGTCCGCTTTTCATGATGATAATAATTTTTTTAAAAACAGGATTCCATACAGTTACTTCTCACTGCAAATGCAACTGTCAGCGGGGAAAGGTTGATATTCGCAAAACACTGAAATAATAATTCCTGAAAATAATTCAAGCAAGTGCAGCATGAGAACTAGAAGGCGTGAAACAAGGTAATAACACTTTTAACAGTAAATGAAAAGATGTCCCGTCCTAGGAGCCCAGACTGTTTTTGTCTGTTTGTTTGTTTTGTTTTTTGTTTTTGCGGTACGCGGGCCTCTCACAGTTGCGGCCTCTCCCGTTGCGGAGCACAGGCTCCGGACGCGCAGGCTCAGCGGCCATGGCTCACGGGCCCAGGCGCTCGGCGGCATGTGGGATCTTCCCGGACCGGGGCACGAACCCGCGTCCCCTGCATCGGCAGGCGGACTCTCAACCACTGCGCCGCCAGGGAAGTTTATCTCCATTCCTACCGCCAATGTTCTCCAGTGGGCGTTCTTTTTACAATTAGAAGAAAAGTGATTAAGAAAAACTGAAGCAGAGGCAGCAACAAGGCAATAAAGGTGAAGCCCACAACAGGGAAAGAAAACAATTTTGGAAAGGCGCAACTGATGTGAAAGTCTTAGAAAATGGCAACTATAACTAGAAAGAATCAGTTTTTCCACTTGTTGCCCCACGTACTTGGAAAATACCACAAACTTTATACAGCTTCTTATTTTATGCTTTTATGTTTTTGTTTTTATTTTATATTGGAGTATAGTTGATTGACAATGTTGTGTTAGTGATACAAGTTCTATTTTATTTTTTTAAAGAATCTAAAAAGGAGTGGATATATGTTTTTTTATAACAGATTCACTTTGCTGTACACCTGAAACTAACACAACATTGTAAATGAATTATACCCCAATAAAAATTTTTTAAAAACTAGTTATGCAACCTCTAATGTAACACCATAGATCTTCCCTCCTGGCTTTATTATAGTAAATTAATATAGATGCCCTTGTATCTCACTTTGATGACATAAAAGGATACACAACTCCTCCTTCCTTGTATTGAAAAACAGAGAGAGTCCCAGGGAGGTTTCAGAATTCAGAAAGATTCCCTGAAGGATGAGTTTGGACCTGCTTCCCATGGATGAGTGGGGTGAAGGTCGGCTGACCGCAGAGATTGCTGATGTCATGGGTGGGGGGAGCCCCACTTCACGGGGTGTGCAGCCAACTTAGAAAGGTCCCTTTGCCACACGGTGTTGAAGGAATACATCCCACCATCCCAGCATTATTGGATTATCTCCCAATGTTAAAAAAAAAAAAAGTATATGGTGTTTGCAGGTGGAATTCCTGACCCAAATGTCCTTCCTAATTGCATTGCAGATCCAACCTCAGGATCAACCCCAAATGCCTCGCCCTTGACATCTTCCTGCTTCCTTACCCCTCCACACTCCAGCCACACACACGCTCAGGGTCTCCTTCCCTATAAAACATCCTGAGAAATGACACCACGTTATTACAGAAACTAAACAGCACGTATCTTCCCAATAGGGTGACTGTTCCCTGATAGGGAAAAGCCACCCGCAAAACAAGGGGGAGCGTCAGTGCCCTGGTCCCGAAACCGAAGAATCCTTGGAGACCAGGTGTCTTGTTTATAAGGCACCTGGGGGCCTGGGGCTGTTTCTTACACCTTCCCTGCCAACTGGGTCTGATGTGCACCCTCCAGGGGGCTGTGAATCCCGGGAGACGACTGTACTCTCTGGGGTCGCAGTCGCTCCCCAGACGGGGACGGCAGGAGTGTGAGTGAAGTGTGACCCTCCCCGGAGCCAGGTGGGACCAGGCCAGGGCCCCCGGGGGTGGTATGGCCCCGGTCACAGGACAGAAGGGCCGGCAGGAGCCCTCCAGTGCATCTGCCACAGCCAGGGTCTCTCTATTCGGCTGGTCTCCAAATCTCCATTCACAACGATGGTGACCGCACGGAAGCTAAGCGACCCCAAAAGCACGCTGTGCCGGGAGATCAGTGCGGGACAGACCAGGAAGGACAGTGTGGGCAGACTCGCCCTCTTAGGGCAGACTTCTCAGCCTCAGCACTCCTGGCATCTGGGGCTGGAGGACTCTCTGATGCGGAGCGTGCTGGGCTCTGTGGGGTGTGCAGCAGCTTCCCTGGTCTCCACCCACCACATGCCAGGAGCATCCCCTCCCCTCCGTGCTGACAACCGGGAATGTCTCCAGACGTTGTCATATGTCCCCCGGGGGCAAAATCATCCCTGGGTGAGAACCACAGCCGTAGATAGATAGATAGATAGGTAGGTAGTAGATAGATATAGAGAGACAGGCAGATAGATGAGGTTCTTTGCTCAGTTTCTGAGCTGCTGAAAGCCAGGAGTCTGACGAGGAGTCAGGGAGGGGTCCCTCGCTCTGAGCAGTTCTGTCTTCGCCTTGATGAGAGGGAATCAGACAGATGAAGAGTGGCCCAGCACTTGCCCCAGAGGAAAACCCCAAACCGCACAGGCGTGGGTGCTTTCTGTGGGTGGGTCCACAACCCCCGGATTGCCTCAGAATTAACCCATTCACAACCACAAAGCAAGCCCCGGTCCAGGGGAGACTCCGGCGTAACCCCATGGCCCCTCCACCGCAGGCAAGCCCTGGAAGCTGAGGCTTTATGTCAACCTCCAGAACTTCTCTGTGGGACGTAATTGGAAATAGTCTTTGCAGAGGTAATTCATGCAATGATCCACATGAGGTCCCCCTGGAGGAGGGTGGCCCTACATCCAATGCCAGGGTCCTTCTAAGACACAGAAGAGGAGAGACCCAAACACAGAGGAGAAGCCCCGGGAAGACAGAGGCAGAGACGGGAGGGACGCGGCCACAAGCCCAGGGACGCCTGGAGCCCCCAGAAGCTGGAAGAGGCGGGAAGGACCCTCCCCTGGAGTCTCCGGAGGGAGCGCGGCCCTGGGACACCTTGACCTCAGACGTCTGGTCTCCAGGATGGGAGAGGATGAATTTCAATCATTTTAAGGTGTTCAGCTTATGGTCATTTGTGGCAGCTGCCCCAAGAGACTCACACACCGGTATTATTTAAAACGTGCAAGATTTCGGGTCTTTTGGACATGTAGAGAAATCTGGGGTCTGGAGACCCCAGGCCAGGAGACCCAGAGGGCACGGACGGGCCTGGCAGGTGAGGGTTTGCTCACTCGGGGCTGTGTCCTTGGCTGGGAGCCCGCACACATCCCGATAGGCCAGCCAAGTGCAGGTGGGCCTTGGGTGTCCCACAGAGCCTGGTGTTTGCTTTTGGTTTCAAGATCAGCATTGCAATGTCCCAAACCCTCATGGGGAGCTCACGCTGATGGGGCCGTAGAAACTAAAACTGGGGTGAGTCAAATGCAGGTTATTTATTTTCCATCCATTGTCAGTTTTACTTTTTGTTTCCAGAGAGCGACCTCCAGGGTCCCATCAGCTCTGTGTGCAGCCTGGCTCTGCTCTGCAGGATCATACGAATGCCAGAGGGACCTTATTCCTGAACCAAACACTCTCCCATCCCAACGGTGTGGCTCTGGGCTCTCAGCTCGGGGTGGGAGGGGGCCCAGTGGGAGACGTGAAGGTCCTGGTGCAGCTGACACTCCCATGAACGGAGGCCAGTCTGTCTGATTCTTTTTATTTTTTTGAAATTACAGGGAAATCCACATAGCATACAAGTAATCCCTTTAAAACGCACAGTCCAGAGGCACTTAGCACTTTCACAGTGTTGTGCAACCACAACATTTATCTAGTTTTAGGACATTCTCATCCCCCCCAAAGAAGACCCTGTCCCCGTTAAGTCATCCCCCTTCCCCTTCCACAGAAAGCACCACGAACCCACTTTCTGTCTCTGGGGATTTGCCTGTTCTGGACGTTTCCTATCAATGGAATCACACACTGTGTGTCCTTCTGGGTCTGGCTTCTCTCCCTGAGCATCGTGTGTTCAAGGTCCATCCACGTTGTAGCCTGTGTCAGAGCTTCACTCCTTTTCGTGGCTGAGTCATATTCTACTGTATGGATGGACCCCGTGCTGTTTATCCAACATCCATCCACCCACCCACCCATCCATCCATCCATCCACCCACCCATCCATCCATCCACCCATCCACCCATCCATCCACCCACCCACCCATCCATCCATCCATCCACCCACATATCCATCCACCCACCCATCCATCCATCCATCCATCCACCCATCCATCCATCCATCCAAGGATCCGTCCATCCACCCATCCACCCACCCATCCATCCATCCATACATACATACATACATACTTCCATCCATCCATCCAAGGATCCGTCCATCCATCCATCCATCCACCCATCCATCCACCCACCCATCCATCCACCCATCCACCCATCCATCCATCCACCCATCCGTCCATCCATCCACCCATCCACCCATCCACCCATCCGTCCATCCATCCATCCATCCATCCATCCATCCATCCACCCACCCATCCATCCACCCATCCATCCATCCATCCATCCACCCATCCGTCCATCTATCCACCCATCCACCCATCCACCCATCCGTCCATCCATCCATCCATCCACCCATCCATCCACCCATCCATCCATCCATCCACCCATCCGTCCATCCATCCACCCATCCACCCATCCACCCATCCGTCCATCCATCCATCCATCCATCCATCCATCCATCCATCCACCCACCCATCCATCCACCCATCCGTCCATCCATCCATCCATCCACCCATCCATCCACCCATCCATCCATCCATCCACCCATCCGTCCATCCATCCATCCATCCATCCATCCATCCACCCACCCATCCATCCACCCATCCATCCATCCATCCATCCACCCATCCGTCCATCCATCCACCCATCCACCCATCCACCCATCCGTCCATCCATCCATCCATCCACCCATCCAAGGATCCGTCCACCCATGCATCCATCCACCCACCCATCCATCCATCCATTCATCCATCCATCCACCCACCCATCCATCCATCCATGGACACTTGGGTTGTTTCCACCTTTGGGCTGTTGTGAATCATGCTGCTGGAACAACACAGAGTCATTGCCTCCTGGGTCCCAGTTAATGGGGCCGAGAGCTTTTTGTGACGCCCCCTAAAGCTGGAGGATCACTCACACACCGAGACCGCCCAGCCTGGCCTCACGCCAGGGCTATGGGGAAGTGAAACAGTTTCCCTGGGCCTCCCGTACCCATGAGCTTGTTTTTTCTCTTGAGGTTTTGTCAGTACCAGCCTCTAGAGGGAAACAACTGGCACGGAAGGTGAGGACCTGATGTTGTGGTGTGAGCTGGAGGGTGTGTCCCTTCCTTTTCCTGTGCATTCACCAGATTCTCAGCACCATTCGGTCCACCCAGGGCTGCACAGAGACCAGGAGGCCGTGGGGCAGGGACCCACCTTCCTGAGAAGCCAATCATGGTTTCTGTAGGACCGGGGCCTCGCTTCATTGCCTCTTGGGGTCGGCTTTGCTCTGAAAGTGGGGGTGGGAACAAAAGTGCAGGCTTGGGGCTGTGACCCGGCATGTGGGTCTGATCTCTGTGGTTTGGATGAGGAAGTGTGGGCAACTGGATTTCCCCTAATACATGCTCAGGGCACTCGCTCAACCCAGATGGCATCAGCGTCTACCCTGGGGGGTCTGACCCTCTCCAGTGGCAGATCACCCTTCTCTTCCTGCACCCCATGTTTGTTTGCTGGAGACAGGACCGCTGTCCCAGCAAGCCAGGATGGAGCGCAGACCCTCCACCTGCTGGAAAGACCCCAACAGGATGGGTCTTGGGGTTTGGGGGTTTGTGGGGCTTGGGTGGCTGCCACATTGCCATCCTGTCATCCTAAAGTGTTTTTCAGCAACTAAATAATCTCACACCACGTGGAGAATGGGCTTCTCTCTCCCCGCTCTAACCGAACAGGACCCTGTAGGGGAACAGATCCCCACCACCACCACCCTGCAATGTCCTCCGCATGCCTTCTCATTTGTAGAAAAGCTTAACCTCCGAGGCCTTCCCAGTTCCAAAGAATACATTTAATCAGAGAAGTGAGAAAATGCAGGAAGGAAGGAAAACAGTCAAGCAAGACAAAATTATAATAGTTTGGCCATAAAACAAAGTCAAGGACCGTTAGTTCCTCCTCAAGGGCTGTAGATTATATTCTGGCTGAATCCTGTGAGCTGTTTTGCAGACACTGAAACCTCCACCAGGTGGGAGAAGTTACCTTCATATGCTGCTCGCCAGCATGGAGACGCCAGACCAGCTGGGACCAGAAGGTTGATGATGTGGACTCCCGATGACCTCGCCACCAACCACTCAGAAGAGTGTCCACCAGCTGATCACACAGCCCACAACTCCACTCCCTCACTGGCTTTAAAACCCTTTCCCTGAAAGCCATCAGGGAGTTTGGGTCTTTTGAGCACCAGCTGCCTGGACTCCTTGCTTGGTGCCTGCAATACATGCTGTACTTTCCTTCACCACAACCCAGTGTCAGTAGATTGGCTTTACTGCACGCAGGCGAGTGGACCCCAGTTTTGTTCGCTGGGGACAGGATGGGGCACATCTCTCAGATGAAAACCCTAGAAGATGAAGATCAAGCAGGGTGGGTCCAGCATCAGGCATGCAGGTGGCTCCAGTGGGGCTGTTTGTCACCCTCCTAATGCCTTTTGGGAATTAAGGAGCACCAGGGGCCATTTGCCATGGAGCCTCTGAACTTCCCAGAGCCGGTACCTTGCCTACACTGCGGCCAGTCCTGGGGTCCGTCTGTGTTAGAGGCAAACCAAGAAGCAAGCTGAGGATGTGGAGAAATCGGAACACTCATGTACAGTGGGTGGGAAGGCGAAATGGAGCAGCCACTGGGGAAAACAGTCAGCAGATCCTCAGGAAGATGAGTCCATTTTCCCCACCAGGCACACACAGACCACGTCCCACCAACACATGGGGTTCACGAATGGCCCTATGTTAAACCCCCACGTGTGGCCTCTGCACAGGGGACTTTGCCGTTCCACCACAGGGGCCACAGAACAGGGCTCCAAAACTCAGCCCTCAGACCTGATCTGGCCCTCAACTTGCTTTTGTAAATAAAGTTTTATTGGAACAGTGCTGGGTCCACCACACTGTTGAGGTGTCAGCACCACATTGTTCATTACAATGGCAGAGTCCAGTGATCTCAGCAGACACCACATGGGGCTCAAAGCTTAAATATGTACCTGCTTCCCTGCTACAGACAAAATATTCCAATGTGTGTTCACCACAGGTCTACACTCCAGGGCAGGGTCTCTGACGCCTTCAGCCCATTCTTCAGCCCATCAGGATTCTGAGGTATTGGCTGCATCATTTAAAAAACTTCTTTCTTGGCATGGGTCTGCCTTAGACCTGCATACTTTGGGGCTGATGGGACAGCGGATTCAGGTAAACTCCACCTGGTCTGTTTAGAGATGAGAGAATTGACCTTAGGATGGTGAAGTTAATCACTCAGCATCCTCTGTATGGCCGGGGCAGCATCCTGTAGATAACGATCCCATCCACCATCTCCTGGACCAGGTGGTTCTTTCTCCACATGACTTCATAGGACCTCTCAACCTCACGGCCACACCTGGGCACACCTGAGCCCTGTGGCCCAATCCACCTGCCCCCTTTCCCACGCACGGTGCCCATTTCCCATAAGGAACTCCATCATGGCCCCTCCAACCTGACCACCTCCGCAGGAACCTTGTAACGGTTTCCTGAAATCAGCCGTGGACACCAGGGAACAGTTCCTCTCGAATCTGCCTTCCAGTGAGTCAGCCCCTTTAGAGGTTGAACTTTGTCCTCCCCAGCCCCACCTCCCAAAAGTTACTTTGGATTCCTCAGCCTTGATGAGAAAGGATGGTTTTGAAAATGGAAATCATGTGCAAACTCACCAGGTGGAACCTTTAGATATCAGGGGTGATGGGCAGAATTGTGTCCCCCTCCTCAAATTCTTTTTTTTTAATATAAATTTGTTTATTTTATTTATTTATTTTTGCCTGTGTTGGGTCTTCATTGCTGTGTGCGGGCTTTGTCTAGATGCAGCGAGTGGGGGCTTCTCTTGTTGTGGAGCACGAGCTCTAGGCATGTGGGTTTCAGTAGTTGTGGCACACAGACTCAGCAGTTGTAGCTCGCGGGCTCTAGAGCACAAGCTCAGTAGTTGTGGCGCATGGGCTTAGTTGCTCCGCGGCATGTGGGATCTTCCCGGACCAGGACTCAAACCCGTGTCCCCTGCATTGGCAGACGGATTCTTAACCACGGCGCCACCAGGGAACTCCAGACACAGGGTCTTTATGGAGGTGATCAAGTTAAGACGAGGTCACTAAGGTGGGTCCTGATCCCATAGGACTGGTGTCCTTATAAGAAGAGGAGATCAGGACACAGACACACACAGAGGGACGACCACGTGAGGACACAGGGAAGAGACGGCCGTCTACACGCCCAGGAGAGAGGCCTCAGGAGGAACCAGCCCTGCCCATGCCTGGATCTCAGATTCCAGCCTCCAGGACTGGGAGACATAAATGTCTAACGTTTAAGCCTCCCCGTCTGTGGTGTTTGTTATGGCAGCTGAGCTGAGCTAACACAGACGCTTTCAAACACAAACCAGAGAATAGCGCACGGAAGCCCATATACCTTCACCCAGTTCCAATCATTACCCACAACTTACTGACCTTTCAAATTCTCCTCTGACACTTACGCCCAGCACATGTGCACCACTGTCCTTTCTTTTCTTCCGTTTTACATTTGGGCCATTTAAAAAGAAACAGGGACTTCCCTGGTGGTGCCCAGAACCGTAGCAGCCCGGGGTCACGTCCTCTCTGAGGGGCCGACCCACCACCATTAGCTGTGAGCTTGCAACATGGGAGAACCAGTCTATAGAAGGATGATATGTATAAATCGATGGATGGACTGATGGATGGTAGATACAGATAGATGATAGATACACAGTGAGATGCTGGATGGATAGATAGATAGGTAGATAGGTAGGTAGATAGATGGATAGTTAATAAGGGGTGATAGATACAAGGACGGATGGATAGATAAGCAGACAGATGGATGGCTAGATGGATAGATAGATAATAAGCGGTGACAGATGCAAGGGTGGATGGACGCATGCATGAATGGATGGATGGGTAGGTAGGCAGACTGATGGATGGGTGGGTAGATAGATAGAAGAATGGGTGGAAGGTTATGTGTGTGCATGGGCAGGCAGACAGATAAATAAATGATTGATAGAAAAGTGACTGATACATACATGCGAGATAATAGATGATACATAAATAGATATAGATAGATGACAAATAGAAACATAGATAATAGATAGATATGATGGATGGATAGATAGATAATAGATATCAAAGACAGAGAGAAGACAGATGATAGGTAGATAATATCATCTGATATCTAAAAATCACTGATAGGTAGATAATAGATAAATATAGAGATAGAAAGATTGATGGATGGATGGATGGATGTCATCAGGCAGGCGTACTGATGGATAGATATAGATAGATAATAGATGATAGATATAGAGATAGAAGATAAATAAGTAGAGAATTGATAGGTAGATAATAGATCAAGATATAGACGATAGATACATGATAGAAAATATAATTAAATGATAGATAAACATAGACACAGGTATAGAATGTAAATAGATGATTGATCGACAGACAACAGATGCCTAGGGGTACATACACCCTCCATACTCTGTAAATAGATGACCCTGGATTTCCCCGGGAACAGCGTTTCCATATTCGCGAATTCACCATCCCCATGACTTCCCGGCACACAACCTCTGAGAATCACCACCCTCCTTCCCCCTTCCAAGTGACCCCGGGGCGCCAGGGCTGGACCTTGGTTCGGGGGTGGGGGGTGGAGGTGGGCTTTCGAGCAGCTGCCTCTTTCCGATGACAGCGCGCCTGGCTGTGAAGTCATCATCCTCACCTGCGCACGTGCGCCCCGCCGGCCACCCAGCTCCCTCTCTGTCCTAGAGGACGGGGCCCGGGAGGCGTGAACCCCGCTCCATCGGGGGTGGGTGGGTGGATGGGGAACATATGTCAGGGGCACGCCCCCCCGGCCCCCCCAGGGCAGTGTCCGGGCAAGGGTCACCGGGCGGGTCACCTTCTGGCTGCAAGACCAAAAGAGGTCGCCAGGCACCCAGCTTTCGCCTGCAAGAGGAAGTCAGTTCGCTTAGCATATTTTTAAAACTTAAAAAAAATTTAAAATCCCAGGCATTTATTTGTTCCGTCTGGGAATCCACTTCAGGTCACCGCCAGCTACACCATCGGACTGGGCCCTCCCTCCCGGCCCGGTCTGCAGGCAGCAAACCCTTTCGGAGAGGCAGGGTCTCCCTGCAGCCGCCTCGGGACAGGACGAGCCCTGAGGTCGCGGCTCTGGGGGCCGGCACCCCGCCCCCGGCAGGGCGCGCGCTGATAGGACGGGGACCGGCGGGTTTGGACTACGGGAGCGAGCAGACAAACAGACGTTACACAGGAAATTTCAAAACGGGTTTCCTCTCCACCTGCCCTGGGTCTCCACAGCAGCCTCCGGAGCCCGGCAGGGGGACCTTGGAGGATTTGCAGCCGGCGAGAGTGCAGCCGGCGCGTCATGCCCCGCGCGCACCTAGCCCGAGAGACGGCGGGGATGCTGGCACTGGGGCTGCGCCCCGACACCCAACCCGGCTCCTTCGTGGGCAGCGGGATGCCGCTGCCCGACACCAGGCCCTGAGGCACAGCTGCTGCGTCTTCCGATCCAGTCCCGGCGGCGTCTACACTGCAGACGCGCACCGCTACAGCAGCCCCGGCCGTTCCAGGTGCGTTCAATGCCTGCTCTTTATTGACGTGCGTTGTCTGCAACAGGGAGCGTCGCGGGGTGGGGGTGGGGGTGTCTTACGGGGTGAGAGCCTGGCGGGCTGCGTGCGTTCTCGTCTCCGCGGTGCAGACAGAACAGGAAAACCTGTAGAAAGACACGCACGGCCACTTGGCGGGGAGACGCTCGGGACACGCTCTCCTGTGCAAACTCCTTCAGGAAACCGCACCTGCGTACAGGTGAGCGCTGAAGGCGGCCAGGCACGAGGGAGGACGGGAGGCTGAGCCTGGAACGGTTCCGGCCGCTGAGGGCCCCCCGTGAGACCTCAGATCAGCTCTCAGGCCCCGGCTCACCCAGAAACCCGAGTTCTAGGTGCATTTTACAAACCGTCCCAGACGAGCCTGGGAAGCAGGGGCGCCGCACGCGCGGGCTGGCGGCGGCCCCGGGGATTCGCGGCCGTGCACACCAGCCGTCTGCACCCTTCGGATCACGCCCGGCCGAGAGGAATTACGGAGCGTGTGGTTCCGCTTCCAAAGCGAGGTGGGGTTTTTTTCTGCCGTCTGTCATGGTGTCACGTGCGCTCAGCGTGTGCGGTCAGAAGCGGGGCCCCGGACAGGAGCCAGGAGGAACCAAGACCCGGAGGGCCGCCCCCGCATGGCCGCGTAGGAAGCCCCTTGAGCGGCTGGATTTGAAGGAGGCAGCTGGGCCGGACGTGCGCGTGTATTCTCCGTTTAAGATGCTTCCACGGCGCGAGAATGGTGTTTTCATTTGCTGGGGCGTTGCCAAGGCCAGCGTTGGTGGAGGGAGGGGCCTTCAACCCCTGGGCGTTGTCCCTGAGTCCCGGCGACCCCCTCCCCCTCCAGGAGGAAGCGGGCCGTGGGAAGAGCCAGGAGGACTCTCCAGACCTGGGCTGTAGTTTCTGAAATATCCCCGCTCAGCCACACGGACCAAGGAGGGCGCAGGGGCAGGACCACCCTCGACAGGCCACCTGAGACCCCCGGCCAACCCTACGGAGGCCTGTGCTGTCACCTTAGGGACAGGGCAGGGGGTGTGGGTAGTGACGGGTTAGCGACAGAATGGCGGCCCCCAGGGTGCGGCTTCTCACCCAGCCCTGTGCCTCTGTCTGCGCCCCGTCCGTAGGTGTGGCCACCAGCCGGCAGAAGCGGGGGCCTGCCGCCCACACCCTTGTTCTGGCCCGGAGGCAAGGGGCTGGGTGTGCGGGATACGGGGAGCCCCATGCTCCCCTGACACCTCGCCCTGCTCCCTGACCGCTGGCAGCTGTCCAGGCCCCCGGCGCCGGCCACAGACCCGCCCCCCCCAGGGCCAACACCGCACCGCGGGGAGGCATGACCTGGCGAATGAGCACGCAGAGGGGCTGCAGGGTGGGCTCCCCCAGTGCGTCCCCTGGGGTCAGCACTGGGAACCCCCAGGGAAAATTCTGCAGCCGTGTCCACACCCTCCTGGCTGGACAGACAGACCCATGGATGCAGGGTCTGCCTTATTCTAGGGAAAGCCATGCTTTGAAAGGCAGCTGGTGACTGGGTTTGCTTTTGAGCCATGCAGGGGACTCGAGTGGCCATGTTCCTGCCGGGACCTGGGGGAGGGTATGTACTTGCTGTGACCTCTGGAGGCCACGTCTGTGCCAGGACCTTGGGGGGCCACATCTGTCCTGGGCCCTCGGAAGACTGTGTATCTGCTGTGACCTCAGGAGGCCTAGTCTGTGCCGGGACCTTGGGGGGCTGTGTCCACACTGGGACCTGGGGGCCACATCGGTGTGGGCGCCTGGGTGAGGGAGCAACACCTGCGTTCTGTGCAAGCTTTCCTGCTGGGGGGAAGGTGGCCAGGCCTGAGGGGCAGAAGCTGGCTCTCTCCGTCCCAGGCTCCTTGGCAAAAGCAGGGCAACATGCCAGAGCAAGGGCGTCGGTGGACGGGTGCTGTGAACCAGAACTGTGCATGCATCGACCCCAATGCACACGCTGCCCGTGGACCGTCTCCTCCAACCCTAACCTCGCCGTCATCATCCCCACATCCCAGGTGGGGAAACTGAGGCTGGAACTCGGCCAAGCACACGGCGCCTCTGAGGGGCCGAATGGGAAACTTGCACCGACTTTTGCTCTCCAGGGCCCTTTTACCTAACTCAGTGTCCAGCCGCTGGCCTGGACAGTTGATGCAGGCAGTGGACAAGGCACCCTGTGCCTGTCGTGGTGCTGAGCACTTCCGGGGAATAGAAAGACCACACAGGGAGATGCAGGCCACGAGGCTTCAGGGCGGGAAGGAATCCAGGAGGCCTTCCTGGAAGAGGAGGCATTTGCCGGGGCTGAGTGGGACAGCTGGGAGAGCAGGGCTGTGGCAGAAAGGATGTCATGAATGGGAGCCGGGGGGGATGGGGGGCGTGTTCTGGGTGGAGGGAGGCTTGGGGCGCATTGGACAGAATGGTCCTGGGAGGATGGTGAGACTTTAGCGGCTGGCCCAGAAAAGCTGTGGAAGCTTCCGACATGGCTGGCGATGCTGGACTGTGCTTTGGAAAGAGCTCTGGGCAGGGCTGTTGTGCCGGAACAGGGGTGTCAATGGGGTCAACGGTGTCCTGAACGGAAAACAACTTAGGGGTGGAATCTGTGCTTCGCTGACCGATGACGGGGCCAGACAGGAGGTAGGGACCGAGGTGGAGCATGGCTGGGGAGAGGGTGGTGTGGACCAGGCAGGGCAGAGGGGCGGGCCGGGCTGTGTGTGTTGCAGGTGGTGCTGGCCTAACCCCCAGGGAGGCTCATGAATGGGCAGGGGGCTGAGAGTGTGGACCCTGGGCTTTGAGTAGTCATGGGGGTGGCTGGGCGTTGTTTATGGGGGCGCAGCATGAGCATGGGACCCCTGACAGAAGGAGGGGGTGCGGGAAGAGAGGGGCGAGGGGGTCTAGGGGAAGAATCAAGGGTCACATATACAGGGTCAGGACCCATCTTCTGTGTTGTGGCACGAGTGACCCTCGGGCTGGGTGGTCCTGTTGTGCAGTGTGGGATGTGGAACAACCTCCCCAGTCTCCACCCATCAGGTGCCAGGAGCTCCCTCTCCCCCAACCAGAAATGTCCCCAGACATTGTCATATGTCCCAGGGTGGGAGGGCAAAGTCACCCCTGGTCACTCACCACTGATAGATGAATAGATGACAGATAAATGACAGGTAAATAGATAGATAAATTAGATGATCGATAAATAGACAGATGATTGATAGATAGATGATACATCAATTGACATGACTGATGGATAGACAGATGAGTAGATGTTAGGTAGATAGACAAATAGATTATAAATAAATTAGGTAGATAATAAATAATTGATTGATAGATAGATGGTAGGCAGACTGACAGCTGATAGATGGGTAGATAGACAAGTAGGAGATTTTTGATTCATAGATAAATACATAGAAAATAAATGATAGATACATAGATGATAGATTGACAGATGGATAGATAGATAATAAATTATAGATATAGAAAGAAATATAGATACATACATAATAGAAAAATATAGATAGATGATAGATAAGCAGATGGTAGTTTGATTAATTGATTGGTAGATAATAGATGGACAGATAAGGCTCTCAACTCACACTACTGGCATTTTAGACAGGATAATTCTCGGGGTGTCCTACACACTGTAGAGTATTAAACAGGATCCCTGGTTTCTACCCACCAGATGTCGGTAGCAGCCCCACAAAGTATGACACCCCCAAACTGTCCCCAGATATTATCAGGTGTCCTTTGGGGGGCAGAACTGCCCCCAATTCAGGACGACCCGGTAAAACACAAGAAGGGTCAAGGGACAGTGCAGCCAGAGGGCTGGGGGGAGAAGCAGGGCCAGGTCCCATCTCCCGGGTCTCAGGGAGAGAACCAGGCTGGGTCAGGGCATCCTGGGCCACTTTCTCCCTTGTCTCAATCTTATCTGTGCGCTCCTGTTCCTATAAGATAATAATTAAAGTTAAAAAGACCCTGTGATAGGCACAGAGATCATGTGTATAGGATAAACAAATATCCCTCTGGCAGGCCACGTCCCAGGGCAAATGGGTCAGGATTTAATCCCCACCAGTCCACAGGAAGGGCCCCGGCTTGAGCATGTGTCATCCCCGTCCCGTGGGATTATCTGCCCAAGAACCAAACATGGGCTCCAACAAGTGGCATTTTTCTGACAAACCAGGACCAGTAGGAAGACTCTTTGTAATATCCTGTGCTATAAAGGGAACAGAGGAAGTGGGTGGATTAGGTGATGCAGCTCCCAGCTGCCTGGTCACTCCCTGCCGCAGGCGTTGCCCATCTGCCACTCGCATCTTCTCCTGCGAGTACCCTGCCACTGGAGGCGCCGGTCTCCAGGTTTTTACGTGAAACATGCACGTGTGCCAGCGGTGGGATGGGCAAGGCCATCTCTGCACTCGGGACGGGGCAGACCAGCCAGCAGGCACGTGGTGGGATAGGATCAGAGATAACCCCTCAGGCACAGCCACAGGAAACAAATGGGCTGGGTGCCTGCATGAGCTGTGACCTTGTAGGTGAGGGGCCAGCATAAATCAGCATGAGCTCACTGACGGTTTGTTGGATGATGGATGGGTGGATGGGTGGATGGATGGATGGTAGATGGATGGATGGATGGATTGATGGATGGATGGATGGATGGACTGAAGGATGGATGGATGGATAGACGGGTGGGTGGTTGGATGGATGGATGGGTAGATGGATGATGGGTGGTGGATGGATGATGGATAGATGGGTGGATGGACTGATGGATCGATGGATGGATGGATGGATGGATAGATGGGTGGATGGGTGGAGGGATGGAGGGATGGATGGATGGGTGTGTAGATAGACAGATGGATAGATGGATGATGAATGAGTGGACAGATAAAACAGGAGATGAGACTGGTTCCCCATGAATTCCCCTGAATTAGTTTCCTGGGACAGCCATACAAATTACCACACACTGGGCGGATTGAGACAACATAATTTTATCCTCTCACGTTCTGGAGGCCGGAACTCCAAGATTAAGGTCTCTGCAGGGCTGCGTTCCCTCCGGGGCTCCAGGGGAGGGTCCTTCCTGACTCTTCCGACCTCTGGAGGCTCCAGGCGTCCCTGGCTTACGATCAGCTCCCTCCAATCTCTGCCTCTGTCTTCCCACAGCCTTCTTCTGTCTGTGTGTTTCTGTGTCTCTCTGTGCGTCTTCTATTCTTACAAGGACGCCAGTCATATTGAATTAAGGCCCACCCTAATGACCTCATCGTAAACATCTTAATTACATCTTCAAAGACTCTATTTCCAAATAAGTCCACATTCTCAGGTATTGGGCTTCAATACATCTCAAACAAATTCTCCACGAAACCCTGTGCTACTCATCCTAACCAGAGGAGGAGAGAGGGTGTGTTGGATGTGTGGAGACCCGGGGCCCCGCTCAGGCGCCCCCCACTCTGAGTCCCTCTCTAGTTCACGGACCCCTGGCCGCAGACTGCCTCATGGGGTCATTGTGAAGACTGCGTGAGATCCATCTATCTGTTCAACACTGGTGGCGAGCAAGGCCCTGACAGATGTCATTCTCCTTGGGGAGTTCATCCCAAATCATGCGGGATTCCCAGTAGGGCCATTGTTGGTGCTCAGATGGACTCGTGGAACCCTCCTGTTGTCCCTCAGAGAGCATTGTCTAAATCCCTTTACATATGGGGACATTGATGCACCAAGCGGCTTCGTGGCCTTCTCAAAGCCACCCAGGCCGTGGGCTACACTGCCTGCTATCGTTACCCCTGTGATGATGATGATTCCTCCATGCACGGGGATTCTGAGCATTCTGTCTGCCGACAGTACTTAAAGCTAAAATACCCGTCCACGTGGGCGTGAGGGTAGCGTCCTAGAGCTAGATAGGGGTCTTGTCTGCACAATGTGGCGAATGCAGCCAACGCCGCTGAATCATTCCCTTTGAAATGGTGAGTTGTATCTCCGTTTAAAAAAAGAGACAGAGGAAACAAAATAACTGTCCGCTACGTTAGCCCTGCTCGTACTTCCTCATCCCGGGCTATAAACTCTCTGAAGGGGGGTTTGAGCTTCCGAGAGCTCTGGAAGGTTCTGAGTCACGCTCACAGGAAGCCGGTAAAGGGGCGTTGCTGAGATCCCCACCACAAGGTGCCTTTCCCCGGCCTCGGCTGGCTGGTTTCCTTCACTGAGCTCACTCGTCTCCCTTCTAAATAAACGCGGCCGTTGCCATTTCTAAACAGTCATGCAAATGATGGATGGCCAGGTTTCTGCACGTGGGGCTCTGTGCAGCCGTGGCTTTGATTCCGGGTTCCTGAGGTGCCTCACAGCCAGGTTCCCTGCTGGCTGCTCTGTAAAAACATCTGTGTCCACGTTGCCAATGATTAAAACGGACCGTGCAAGAGAGATGATGGGGGACCGGAGAGGATATCGGGGACCAGAGACACTGCTGGGGACAGGAGAGAAGATTAGGGGCCAGGAAGATTACTAAGGAGCAGAGAGAATATCAATGAGCAGAGAGAAGATTGGGGATCAGAGATATTATTGGGGGACCGGAGAAAATATTGGGCACCAGAGAGATTGTTGGGGGACCAGACAGATTATTGGGGACCAGAGATTACTAGAGGACCGGAGAAAATATTGGGCCTCAGAAAGATTACTGGGGGCAAGAGATTATTGGGGACACATTGCGAACATTTTGGCCTCATGCCCCACCATCAGGGGATCTCACCTGGGTCTCTGAGACAGCAGAGCACACTTTCCCCTGAGAACATGAAAAGGCCATGCCCGTGCAGAGTGACCCCAACTTGGAGGATTTGATCTCTGCCCGAGCCCAGCGCAGGGATTAGCTACAGACCCTCATTTTCCACCGAAAGTGGTTTCCATTTTACCCAGAGCATCGGAAAACTTCCTTAGTGCCTATCCTTTGTCCTCGGACTCTGGGGGGCGGGGGCCCATCAGCCCCAGGCCACGTGCTGGGGCTTCCCGTAGGGGAGGGACGGGGGCTGGTTGCTCCCCCACGTGAGGGCTGACATCTGTGGTGCTTACAGCTTGTCCTTGGAGGTCTCTGCCTCCCCGGATGTCCAGGTTCACACCCACCAAGCACAAGCCAGCTCCCACTCAACACCGCCACGCTCACCTGTCCCCCAGGTGTGCACGGAGCCCTACCCCACCTCCTCGCCGCTCACCTAGCACCAGCCCACGGTCTCCATGCCGTCCCCTTACAGTCTGCGTGTTAGGTGTGCGGTCACCAGCTGTCTCGATTTGCCCGGGAAGCAGGAAGCTCCAGGGGGGTAGAGCTTTGGGGGCTAAAATGGGGGCAGTCCTGAGAAATGGAACTAATTGATTACCCTGGTGTAAGGGATTGAAGGTCGTCCCCAAGCACACATCCATGTCCTGACCCCCAGAACCCAGGAACGGGACCTTATTTGGAAACAGGGCCTTTCCAGATGTGATGCAGTGAAGGGTCTGAGATGAGGTCCTCCTGGAGGAGGGTGGCCCTACATCCAATGACCGGGTCCTTCTAAGGGGCAGAAGAGGAGAGACCCAGACACAGAGGAGAAGCTCCGGGAAGACAGAGGCAGAGACGGGAGGGACGCGGCCACGAGCCCAGGGACGCCCGGAGCCCCCAGAAGCTGGAGGAGGCGGGAGGGAGCCTCCCCCGGAGCCTCTGGAGGGAGGTAGTTTGGGGTCACTTGCTAGAGCAGCCCCAGGACACTCGTATTCTAGACTGTGCCCTGGAAGGAGACCTACAAGGCCTGTGGCCACCAAGCCCCCTGGCGCGTCCTGCTGATTTTACCCGTGTCCTGTGATGGGCCCTGAGTGAGAGGGTCCAAAAGGAAGGCTGGAGGAGAAGACCGGCCCTGAGATACTCAGGTGCCCTTGGGAGGGCCCCTGCGCCTCCCGGCCTCAGTTCCCCTCCCTCCCTGTGCACCATGGTCTTGAGTCTTTCTGCCATTGCTCCTGGCCCCGCCGTCCTACACTCAGTCCTAACGGTAGTGACCCCAGACTGATCCTGAGATGCCCACGCCACCTGGGGGCCATAATGAAGATCGGACCACCAGCCACTCCTGCCCTCCCGCCCAGGATGGCCCGGCCATGGTCAGGGTGACCCCACGCAGGGGATCTATCTAACCGCAGCTCATGGACGCCCACCTGGGTAAACAGGAACATGACTCCATCTCAGAGGCTGACCGTCGGTGACATTGAGGGACACTGGGGCTTCCTCACGTTTCAGGGAACACCCAATAGTGTTGTCATGGAAAATCAGAGTCTGTTGTATCGAATCCAGAGAATTATGACCCAGGCCAGCTTTCTTGTCCTCAGCACTGTGGACATTTGGGGCTAGATGGTGCTCTGATGTGGGGCGTCCTGTGCACTGTGGGGTGCTGAGAAACATCCCTGGTCTCCACCCACCAGATGGACCCTCTCCCAAGTTGTAACAACCAAAAATGTTTCCAGACATTGTCAAGTGTCTTTCTGGGTGGCCAAGTCACCCCCAGTTATCAACCACTGAGATAGATAGATAGGGAGATAGATGGATAGATGGATGAATATGTAGATGGATAGATGGATGGATGAAAGGGTGTAGAGAGAAATGATGGATGGATGGTTAGACATAGAGATATGGATAGATGGGTAGGTAGATAAATGGATGCAAATACAGATGGATAGACGGATGGATAGATAGATAGATAGATAAAGAGATAGATGATAGGTAGATACTTAGATGATACATAGACGGATGAATGATAGATACATGATGGATAGATAGTCAGATGATAGATAGATATCAGATAGATAGGTAGATAGACAGACAGATAGAGTCTCTCATGCTAGGTCAGGGTTTCTCAGTCTCTGCACTCCTGACATCCGGGGCCGGGTGGCTCTCTGATGTGGGGTGTCCTGGGCCCTGTGGGGGGCGGAGCAGCTTCCCTGGTCTCCACCCACCAGCTGCTGGTAGGACCTCCCCCTCCAGACTTGTGACAACTGGAAACAACTCCAGACGTTGCCAAGTGTCCCCTGGGGGACCAGATTGCTGAGAGCCCTTGATGAATACTCAGCCTAGTTAAAGCGCAATATCAGCTGCATCTCGCGGGCTGACTGCCCCCGGTTTTGAGGGATGCCAGGACTTCTAACATTGACCAGAAAATCAGTGTTAGTTGGACCGAATCCAATGTACTTTGACCATGACCAGCCCTTGGTCCTTCCCCCAAACCCACAGGGAGTCTGTCTGGGGCTCTGCCATGAGACTGAATCAGCAGCTAGCTCTGGCCCTGTGTGAAGTCGTGGTGGTGGGAGGTGAGAACCACGGGGCCACCTCTAGCATCATGACATGGACCATGCATGGTCTGGCCTCACCGTGAGGAGGTGTGTGTGTGGCAGGGACCCGTGTGGCTTTGCATCTTCCATGCAGATCTTGACACAACCCCAGCTGTATGTCTGACCACGGCCACCCCATGACCTAACGACTTAACCTCAATTTCCTCTTCTGTTAAAGAAGAAAAACACCACTTTCTCAGCACAAGGATGCTGTACTAATAAACGAGCCTCTGTAGATATAAAACTCCACAAACGAGAGGTGTCCACCCATGAAACAGGTTTACCGGCTATCGATGGTGTGTCCTCAGCTCCTCCGAGCCTCGGTTTAGCAATCCATACAATGGGTATGCCGGCACTCTTTGGTGTTGAAAGTTGAATCAGCTCCGTGCCTCCATCCCAGGACACACGGTAAATTAGGCAACGTTGATTATCAGCTCAATGACCATTTTCTGGTGTTGAGGCTTGGTGGGGTCCCAATGTTGGTCCATGAGTGATCGGTCTGTAGATTGTAGACGTCAGATCCTGGAAATTCTCACCCTCCACGATCACGGGATGGCTTCTGGGATAAGCCCAGCTCCCCCATCCAGGATAACCTCCTCCAACTCCCCACTTTCTAAACCTTCCTGGCTCTGCTCAGAGGCAGGTGGTAGGTTGTGCGTGAGAAGGGGTCTCCAGTAGCCTCGTGATGGTGGGACAGGGCTCCTTGGACCCACATGGCCTCTGGTTTGAACCTTCCCCAGGACAGATCTTGGCTTTGCCTGGCTCCCAGAGCCCCTGAGTCTATGATGCTTCCAGGAAAACTGCATCTTTTGGTCACCCTGTCCCTTCCGCTGCCCCAATTCACACCGTTGCTTTGAAGTTACCTGGTTCTGCCATTGACTGAGAGTCTCGTCATTGGAGTCCTAGGGGGCATGGCGGGAGGGTAATGTGGGTGTTCTGGTGGGAGGTGGGAGGGTTCTCTTGAAGGCGAGGGTCTCAGAAGTCAGAGAGAGACATGTGTTTTCCCTCCGCACTGGGAGGAATCAGGAAGGTCGTCCAGGGTCTTGCTTCTGTGAACTTTCAGGTATAAGTCAGGGTTCTCCAAACAAACAGACTCAGGTGGGTAATTTTATGTGTCAGGTTGATGGGCCACTAGGTGCCCAGGTAATTGGTTAAGTGTTATTCCAGGTGTGTCTGTGAGGGTGTTTCTGGACAAGATGAGCATTTGAATGAATGGACTGAGGAAAGCAGATGGCCCTCCCCAGGGTGGGTGGGCCTTGTCCCATCCTCCAATCGGCTGGAGACCTGAATAGCACAAAAGGCTGGGTAAGGAAGAAGGAGTTCTCTCTACCTGACCATCTCTGAGATGGACTTTAGTCTTCTCAGAATGAGACTTACATCGTTCACTCTCCTGGGTGTCTGTAAGATAGTAGATGGCATATCCTGGGACTTCTCACCCTCCGTGATCATGGGAGCCAGTTCCTTATTATATATACCCTATTGGCTCTTTTTCTCTGGAGAATGCTAATACAAGAACCAAAAGGATGGATGGATGGATACATAGATAGATCGATCATGGATGGATAGATAGACAAGATAGATGATAGATACATGATAGATAGATGTATATATCTATATTTATCTGTAGATTAGACAGATGATAGATAGATAGATAATAGAAATAGATTGAGCTAGAGGTAGATAGATAGATAGATCATGGATGGATAGATAGAGAAGATATATGATAGATACATGATAGATGTATACATCTATAGTTATCTACAGATTAGATAGATAGATAGGAGAGACAGAGAAAGATTTAAGGAACTGTCTCATGTGATTGTGGGGCCCGGCAAGTCCCAATTCTGTAGGGTAGACCAGTAGTCTGGAGACTCAGGGAAGAGGTGATGCTACAGCTTGAGTCTGAAGCGTGTCTGAAGGTAGAATTCCCTCTTCCTCGGGGGACCTCAGTCTCTTTTCTCTAAAAGCCTTCAACCAATTAGATGAGGCCCACCCACATTATGGAAGGTCACCTGCTGTACTCAAAGTCCACCGATTTAAATGTTAATTCCATCTTTAAAAAAAAAATACCTTCACACCAACATCTAGACTGGCATTTGACCACATATCTGGATACTGTAGCCCAGCCACACTGATACACAAAATTCACCATCTTGGTTTGGTAGCAATCCACATGGATAATGTCTGGTCCGTGGGGCCATGCTCAGGGCTGACCCTGCCTCTCACAGCCTGGCCTGGGTCCCGGGGTCTGACCAGCCCCCAAGTCTCCTCTGTGTCCTCCATCAGGCCCCCAGATCTGATATCCACCCTGGGTTTCTGTGACTAGCTCCTTACTCCTCAGGCTGGGCCCCCAGGTCTCCTTTCAGCTGCCCCTTCCCAATCCTCTTCTGTAGCTGTGGAACTCACAGGGCCTACCCATGTCCCAGGGAACTATTACTATTCATTAGAGTGGAGAGAAAGAGCAAACACTGGCTACAAACAATATGCAAAAGACACAAATACAAACAGTAGTTAACATTTCTGAACTTCTAGACTTAAGTTCTAAAAGGATGTCAAAACTCAGGACACTATTACATTTAACCATGATGTCAGTCACCTCAAAGACAGAAATCTAGCTCCTGAGAAACTGCTTTGTTTTAATAACAGAAAGGCATTTTGTATGTAAACTGATGGGCAGACCTCTACCGAAGGAAAAGCAACACTTGCAGTTTATGGAGTCCCCAAGAAAGATGTTGAAAAGTCTCTCGCTCCAATAGATGCCCTACACATAGGGTTTGCTTCTCATAAATATTTAAACTGTTGAGGATGTAGGAGTTATCCCCGCAAACTTTATTGAGATGTAAGTGACATATAACATTGTCTGAGTCCCAGGTGCACAACACGATGATTGGGGTACCAGTATGAGGGAGCAGGGTTTAAGGAGGAAACAAAGATCCTTTGTTCAGTATCAATCAACATGGATTTCTGTTATGAAGTTTAGAAATGGGTAATAATAAAAGAAGCCCATACTTCTTTTGGACCTCAGAAACAGAAGGGAAGTTTTACACAGTGGAAGAAATGGAGAAAAATTACAACCCCTTCATTTGCAAACCAGTCTTTATTTTTTTTTCCTAATCTCACTGAGAACCCTCTGAATTTTGTGGTCAGAGCCAAAGTGAAGAAACCTTTATTTATGCCTTTGGAGATTCATCAGCTGTATCGAGACAGAGAGGGTCAATTTTTTGATCCCCGCCACGGTGAACGCTGGGAAATTCAGTAAGGGGATAGGCTATCTGGTCGTGAACACCCCAAGGTAAACGGAAAGGCACCCTGTGGGATACTCATCACTCCGTTCACAGAAAGATAAAGATCTGCTTCGTATGATCTTACCAATTATGCAACGATCAGCCCCCTGGTCTCCACTTGTCACACAGGAAACCTAGCCCTTCTCCACCGTGAGGCCGTGCCTCTTCATGGTAGGAGATGGGGCCTCAGATTCTGTGTCTGCAAAGCACATGTCTCCAAGGGTTCACAGATACAGAGAAACAGTGAGAGCCCAAAGCAAAGTTTCATGTAATTCATTCAGTGGGAAACCGACAGAATAACCGTCTACCTAGCTATGCATCCTGTTGATGATGTGTGCATGCCAAAAAGTCTCTGCCTTAAATGTGGGAGGGTGTCATGAGCTGAATTGTGTCCCTGGAAAATCCAGTTGTGGACGGCCACATCCCCAAGACCTCAGAATATGACTTTTTTGGAAATAGAGTCTTTGCCGAGGAGGATCTTTTAAGGTCCTTTTGCAGAATAGGGTCTTTTAAGATGAGGTCCCTAATCTAGTAGTGCTGGTGTCCTTAGAAGAAGAGGAAATTAGGACACAGACACACACAGAGGGATGATCCTGTGAGGACACAAGGAGAAGACAGCCGTCTACACGTGCAAGAGAGAGGCCTCAGGAGGAACCAGCCCTGCCCACACTTGGATCGCGGACGTGCAGCCTCCAGGACTGAACGAATAAATGTTTATTGTTTGAGCCGCCCTGTGTGCTTCATTACAGAAGTCACCAGACATTCTACAGCTGGGACTAGCCTTGAGTCTGCAATCACTGTGTCTTTCTTCTCTGCTTCCTGTTCTAACCTGTTACTTCTCAGCAAGAGTGACCAGTCCCACGGAGGAGAGACCGACACCGTTGTCTGCTAGAGGACGCCTTCTGTCCGGAGCCACCCTCGCTGGCCTCCTAATGAAATGTGGCCTGCGCGTGGCTTCCAGGAGGAACTCCTTGTATCCACGGCCCCTGTCAGCTGGAGGCTTCTCCGGACCAGACGGACATGGACCACCCTGTAGAGTTCTCTCTCCCATTAGCTACTGAAGCCGGGCACCCCAGGGGACAGAGACCATGGAGAACAGTACGTGGACAGCCCTTGGCCTCAGGCCACCCAGGATTTCCGTATCTGTGCTCTGGACCCCACAGACATAACGATCATCTCCACACAACCCCCAAACAGAACATCTCCTGAGTCTGCAGGAAACCTCACACATTTCAAAGGATGAGACACATTCAGGATACACTCTCTGACCTTCATGGAATTAGGTTGGAAACCCGTGAGCTAAAAGATGACTGAAGATTCTTCAACTGCTGGACATTTCTGAATAACCCAAGGGCCAAAGAAGGAATCATGATGAAAACAGAAGAGATTTTTCATGAATGATACAGTAGACAGAATAATGTTCCCCGAAGATGTCCAGGTTCTAAGCCCCAGAACCTGTGAATATGTAACCTGACATGGCAAAGGAGCCTTAGCAGATGTGATTAAGTTAAAGATCTTGACATGGGAGATGGTCCTGGATTATCTAGGCTGCCTTAATGTCATCACAAGGATTCTTATAAGAGGGAGGTGTGACTCTCAAAGTCAGAGAAGGAGATGTGATGACAGGAACAGAGAAAAAGATATTTGAAGATGTTCAGAATAGAGAGAATCAGAGAGGAGAGAAGAAACTATTCTGGTTTTGAAAGTGGAGGAAGGGGCCACTAGCCAAAGAATAGAGGTGCCTCTAGAATCTGGAAAATGCCAGGAAACTGATTCTTCCCCAGAGCTGCCAGAAGCAACCAGCCTTGCCAACACTTTGAGCTGCTGAAATTGATTTCAAACTACTGGCCTCCAGGACTGTAAAGAAAATAAAGTTCGGTTGTCTTAAGCTTGTGGCAATTCATTACAGCAGCCACAGAAAACTCACAGAAATGATACTGAAGATACAACAAATCAAAACCTATGGGATGAAACCAAAGCAGGGAAAACAGGCAAATTCATGGCCTTGAATGCATTCACTGGAAAAGCAGAAATGTTGCAAAGCCATGGCCCAAGATTGCATCTTAAGAATCTAGAAAGAGTTTCTCTTTTTAGATCAAACCCAAAGAAAGTAGAAGGAGCGAAATGATGAAGATAAGACCAGAGATCAGGGCTTCCCTAGTGGCGCAGTGTTAAGAATCTGCCTGCCGATACAGGGGAAACGGGTTCAAGCCCTGGTCCGGGAAGATCCCACATGCTGCAGAGCAACTAAGCCCGTGAGCCACAACTACTGAGCCTGCGTGCCACAACTACTGAAGCCCGCGTGCCTAGAGCCCGTGCTCCACAACAAGAGAAGCCACCACAATGAGAAGCCCGTGCACAGCAACGAAGACCCAATGCAGCCAAAAATAAATAAATAAAATAAATGATTTTTTTTTAAAAAAAGAAAAGATCAGAGATCAGTATAACAGAACGAAAAATGCGCACAAGAGAAAAGCCCACAAGAATAGTATCTACACCACGGGGTCCTTTTGAGTTGAACAAGATGCATCTGTTGGATACTGGCTGACAGTAAAGCCTGATGGACACCCACTCTTTAGAGTGAGAAGTTCCAAAGAAAGCCACACCTAAGTTCTCCAAGGGTAAATCACCACCCTGCTTCATGTGACACCCTCCAAAAACGTATGTTTGCCACAAACACAATGAAATTCTGAAGCGTCTGCCTTCTGTCTACACCCATTAAAACCAGAAAGAAAAAAATAACAGACAACCCTTGAAACACTTTTGAGACCCAGGCTCAAAGACTAATTTTATTTATTCTAGTGTTTTTATTGTGTTCAGTATAATACCATATAGTCATTGAGCTTTTTAGTAAATAGTAAAGCTAGTCCTTTGAAGTAATCACCCTTGTCCCAAGAGCAACTTTTCACTCCCACTCTCTGCTGGAGTTTGAGCCGGTCAGTGGAAAGCAGAAACGTTCTCATTAATATTCTCTCCCTCTCCAGATACTGTTCAGCTGGGATGGATGTCCGTCTCCAGCTGTCCAGATCCATGCAGGGTTCCTGAGGCTCTGAGCTGAGTGATTCTATGTCCCTTCTGAAAAATGCCCCCAAATCACACTCCCTCACTTAACATTTTCCACATTTCCACATGCATTTACAATCCCATACAAATCAAAATAATTTCATTTAGGAACGCCTTTTTGCACATAGGCCGGCACCCCTTGAGTCCTGGGTTATCCCCTGCCTCTTCCTGCATGAAGGTTTAGGGCAATGGAGTTTTCATGCTGGGATACCCAGAGCACCAAAGATCATCTTGGTTTTTAGAACAATCAAGGTCAGATCCTGTACAGTCCAAGAGGATGATTCTAGTATTGTACAGACCTATGTTGGAAAGTCTTTAATTCATCAGCTTATCTGACTCGTGACAAGCAAAATCGTTTTGTTTTGTTTTGTGTTAATCAAGATTCTCTACAGTTCAAGTGCAAGTCCAACATGGAGAACAAACTGGTGGCTGCCAAGGGGGGAGGGATTTGGGGGAGGGATGGAATGGGAGGCGGGGGTCAGCAGATGTCAGCTTTTATATACAGAATGGATAAACAACAAGATCCTACTGTAGAGCACAGGGAACTATATTCAATATCCTGGAGTAAACCATCATGGAAAAGGATATGAAAAAAAAAAGATGAATATATATATATATATATATATATATATGACTGAGTCACGTTGCTGTACAGCAGTAATTAATACAACACTGTAAATCAAGTATACTTCAATTAAAAAAAAACAAATGCAAGTCCAAGAAAATTGTAGAATTCTGGGTGAATATGAAAAAGCAAGCCCTCCCCCAGGACAGATGTAGAACAACAACAAGCAAAGGAGATGCCCACCTTCTTAACATCCAACCCAGGTGTCACAAACCCAGAGGGCCCCACGTCCACACTCCTGGAGGTACCTGTGTTTTGAGGGTTGGGGGGCTGACTCAGACGCAGGTGCTCAGGGCCCCAGGCAGCGGAAGCTCCCCTCCTCCCTCCATGACGTTGCAAAGAATGGAGAGATGCCAGTTGGACACACCAACTCATTTCAACATGGCGGGATCATCTCATCTCCTTGTGATTTTCAAGATTCATGGGTTAATCTCAGGGAAGAAACTTTTGCACCATCTCCTTCAGATCTGCTACATGTTACCCCAAGACTTAGCAACTACTTACTTGAACAAGTCACAGTCTACTAGGTCTGGTACATGAAGTTCTCATCCTTTATGACCCTATAAACTGTGCAATACATTCAATGCCTATTAAAAGCTAAAGTGAGACAAATGAACTTATTTATGCGACAGAAAGAGACTTACAGACTTAGAAAACAAACTTATAGTTGCCAAAGGGGAAAGGGAGGGGATAAATTAGGAATTTGGGATTAAAAGATACAAACTACTATATATAAAATAGATAAACAACAAGGACCAACTGTTATAACAAAGGGAACTCTATGCAATATGTTGTAATAACCTATAATGGAAAAGAATCTGAAAAAAAATAGAGCTATATGTGTATAACTGAATCAGTGTGCTATATACCTAAAATGAACACAACGTTGTAAATCAACTATACTTCAATTAAAAAAAAAAGAAAAATAAATAAATAAATAGAAGCGAAAATGATATACTAGAGATCAGTTCAAGATGGTGGAGTAGAAGGACATGCGCTCACTCCCTCTTGTGAGAACACTGGAATCACAACTAGCTGCTGAACAATTGTCGACAGGAAGACACTGGAACTCACCAGAAAAGATACCCCACATGCAAAGATAAAGGAGAAGCCACAGTGAGACTGTAGGAGGGGCGCAATCCCAATCAAATCAAATCCCATAACCGCTGTGTGGGTGACTCACGAACTGGAGAACATTTATACCACAGAAGTCCACTCACTGGAGTGAAGGTCCTGAGCCCCACGTCAGGCTTCCCAACCTGGGGGTCCAGCAATGGGAGGAGGAATTCCTAGAGAATCAGACTTTGAAGGCTAGTGGGAATTGACTGCAGGACTTTGACAGGACTGGGGGAAACAGAGACTCCACTCTTGGAGGGCACACACAAGGTAGTGTGCGCATCGGGACCCAGGGGAAGGAGCAGTGACCCCATAGGAGACTGAACCAGACCTGCCTGCTAGTGTTGGAGGGTCTCCTGCAGAGGCGGGGTGTGGCTGTGTCTCACCAAGGGACAAGGACACTGGCAGCAGAAGTTCTGGAAAGTGCTCCTTGGCGTCAGCCCTCCCAGAGTCCACCATTAGCCCCACCAAAGAGCCCAGGTAGGCTCCAGTGTTGGGTCGCCTCAGGCCAAACAACCAACAGGGAGGGAACCCAGCCCCACCCATCAGCAGACAAGCGGATTAAAGTGTTACTGAGCTCTGCCCACCAGAGCAACAGTCAGCTCTACCCACCACCAGTCCCTCCCATCAGGAAACTTACACAAGCCTCTTAGATAGCCTCATCCACCAGAGGGCAGACAGCAGAAGCAAGAAGAACTACAATCCTGCAGCCTGTGGAACAAAAACCACGTTCACAGAAAGACAGACAAGATGAAAAGGCAGAGGGCTGTGTACCAGATGAAGGAACAAGATAAAACCCCAGAAAAACAAGTAAATGAAGTGGAGATAGGCAACCATCCAGAAAAAGAATTCAGAATAATGATAGTGAAGATGATCCGGGACCACGGAAAAAGAATGGAGGCAAAGATCGAGAAGATGCAAGAAATGTTTAACAAAGACCTAGGAGAATTCAAGAACAAACACACAGAGATGAACAATACAATAACTGAAATGAAAAATACACTAGAAGGAATCAATAGCAGAATAACTGAGGCAGAAGAACGGATAAGTGACCTGGGAGACAGAATGGTGGAATTCACTGCCACAGAACAGAATAAAGACAAAAGAATGAAAAGAAATGAAGACAGCCTAAGAGACCTCTGGGACAACATTAAATGCAACAACATTTGCATTACAGGGGTCCCAGAAGGAGAAGAGAGAGAAAGGACCAGAGAAAATATTTGAAGAGATTATAGTCAAAAACTTCCCTAACGTAGGAAAGGAAATAGCCACCCAAGTCCAGGAAGCACAGCGAGTTCCATACAGGATAAACCCAAGGAGAAACATGCCGAGACACATAGTAATCAAATTGACAAAAATTAAATCAAAGAAACATTATTGAAAGCAATAAGGGAAAAACGACAAACGACATACAAGGGAACTACCATAAGGTTAACAGCTGATTTCTCAGCAGAAACTCTACAAGCCAGAAGGCAGTGGCATGATATACTTAAAGTGATGAAAGGGAAGAACCTACAACCAAGATTACTCCACCCGGCAAGGATCTCATTCAGATTCGATGGAGAAATCAAAAGCTTTACAGACAAGCAAAAGCTAAGAGAATTCAGCACCACCAAACCAGCTCTACAACAAATGCTAAAGGAACTTCTCTAAGCGGGAAACACAAGAGAAGAAAAGGACCTACACAAACAAACCCAAAACGATTAAGAAAATGATCATAGGAACGTACATATCGATAATTACCTTAAATGTGAAAGCTCCAACCAAAAGACACAGGCTCGCTGAGTGGATACAAAAACAAGACCCATACATATGCTGTCTACAAGAGACCCACTTCAGACCTAGGGACACATACAGACTGAAAGTGAGGGGATGGAAAAAGACATTCCATGCAAATGGAAATCAAAAGAAAGCTGGAGTAGCAATACTCATAACAGTGAAAATAGGCTTTAAAATAAAGACTGTTACAAGAGACAAGGAAGGACACTACATAATGATCAAGGGATTAATCCAAGAAGAAGATATAACAATTTTAAATATATATGCACCCAACATAGGAGCACCTCAGTACATAAGGCAAATGCTAACAGCTATAGAAGAGTAAATCAACAGTAACACAATAATAGTGGGGGACTTTAACACCTCACTTACACCAATGGACAGATCATCCAAACAGAAAATTAATAAGGAAACACAAGCTTTAAATGACACGGTAGACCAGATAGATTTAATTGATATTTATAGGACATTCCATTCAAAAACAGCAGATTACACTTTCTTCTCAAGTGCACACGGAACATTCTCCAGGATAGATCACATCTTGGGTCACAAATCAAGCCTCAGTAAATTTAAGAAAACCTAAATCATATCAAGCATCTTTTCCAACCACAATGCTATGAGATTAGAAATCAATCACAAAGAAAAAAAAAGTAAAAACTACAAACACATAGAAGCTAAGCAGTAAGTTACTAAATAAGCAAGAGATCACTGAAGAAATCAAAGAGGGAATCAAAAGTTACCTAGAGGGCTTCCCTGGTGGCGCAGAGGTTGAGAGTCCACCTGCCGATGCAGGGGACACGGGTTCGTGCCCTGGTCTGGGCTGATCCCACATGCCGTGGAGCAGCTAGGCCCGTGAGCCATGGCCGCTGAGCCTGCGCGTCCAGAGCCTGTGCTCCGCAACGGGAGAGGCCACAGTGGTGAGAGGCCCGCGTACCGAAAAAAAAAAAAAAAAAACAAAAAAACCCAAAAAACCTAGAGACAAATTACAACGAAAACACAAGAATCCAAAACCTATGGGATGCAGCAAAAGCAGTTCTAAGAGGGAAGTTTACAGCAATACAAGTCTACCTCAAGAAACAAGAAAAATCTCAAACCACCTAACCTCACACCTAAAGGAAATAGAAAGAAGAACAAACAAAACCCAAAGTTCGTAGAAGGAAAGAAATCATAAAGATCAGAGCAGAAATAAGTGAAATAGAAACAAAGAAAACAGTAGCAAAGATGAGTAAAACTAAAAGCTGGTTCTTTGAGAAGATAGACAAATTGATAAGCCTTTAGCCAGGCTCATCAAGAAAAAAGACAGAGAGGGCTCTAATCAATAAAATTAGAAATGAAAAAGAAGTTACAACGGACACCACAGAAATACAAAGCAACATAAGAGACTACTACAAGCAACTCTATGCCAATAAAAAGGACAACCTGGAAGAAATGGACACATTCTTAGAAAGGTATAACCTTCCAAGACTGAACCAGGAAGAAATAGAAAATATGAACAGACCAATCACAAGTAATGAAATTGAAACTGTGATTAAAAATCTTCAAACAAACGAAAGTCCAGGACCAGATGGCCTCACAGGTGAATTCTATCAAACATTTAGAGCAGAGCTAACACCCATCCTTCTCAAACTCTTCCAAAAAATCGCAGAGGAAGGAACACTTCGAAACTCATTCTATGAGGCCACCATCACCCTGATAACAAAACCAGACAAAGATACTACAAAAAAAGAAAATTACAGACCAATATCGCTGATGAATATAGATGCAAAAATCCTCAACAAAATACTAGCAAACAGAATCCAACAGCACATTAGAAGGATCATACACCATGATCAAGTGGGATTTATCCCAGGGATGCAAAGATTCTTCAATATATGCAAATCAATCAATGTGATACACAATATTAACAAGCTGAAGAATAAAAACTATGTGATCATCGAATAGATGCAGAAAAAGCTTTTGATAAAGCTTTATAAATCTTTCTATCACCAATTTATGTTAAAAACTCTCCAGAAAGTGGGCATAGAGGGAGCCTACCTCAACATAATAAAGGCCGTATACGACAAACCCACAGCAAACATCATTCTCAATGGTGAAAAACTGAAAGAATTTCCTCTAAGATCAGGAACAAGACAAGGATGTCCACTCTCACCACTATTATCCAACATAGTTTTGGAAGTCCTGGCCACGGCAATCAGAGAAGAAAAAGAAATAAAAGGAATACAAATTGGAAAAGAAGAAGTAAAACTGTCACTGTTTGCAGATGACATGATACTATACATAGAGAATCCTAAAGATGCCACCAGAAAACTACTAGAGCTAATCAATGAATTTGGTAAGGTTGCAGGATACAAAATTAATGTACAGAAATCACTTGCATTCCTATACACTAACAACGAAAGAACAGAAGGAGAATGTAAGGAAACAATCCCATTCACCACTGCAACAAAAAGAATAAAAATACCTAGGAATAAACCTACCTAAGGAGGTAAAAGACCTGTACTCAGAAAACTATGAGACATTGATGAAAGAAATCAAAGATGACACAGATGGAGAGATACACCATGTTCTTGGATTGGAAGAACTAATATTGTGAAAATGACTATACTACCCAAAGCAATCTACAGATTCAATGCAATCCCTATCAGATTACCAATGGCATTTTTTACAGAACTAGAACAAAAAATCTTAAAATTTGTATGGAGACACAAAAGACCCCGAATAGCTGAAGCAATATTGAAGGAAAAAAACGGAGCTGGAGGAATCAGACTCCCTGACTTCAGACTATATTACAAAGCTACAGTCATCAAGACAATATGGTACTGGCACAGAAACAGAAATATAGATCAATGGAACAGGATAGAAAGCCCAGAGATAAACGCACACACCTATGGTCACCTTATCTTTGATAAGGAGGCAAGAATATACAATGGAGAAAAGACAGCCTCTTCAATAGTGGTGCTGGGAAAACTGGTCAGCTACATGTAAAAGAATGAAATTAGAACACTCCCTAACACCATACACAAAAATAAACTTAATATGGATTAGAGACCTAAATGTAAGACAGGACACTATGAAACTCTTACAGGAAAACATAGGAAGAACACACTTTGACATAAGTCACAGCAAGATCTTTTTTGATCCACCTCCTAGAGTAATGGAAATAAAAACAAAAATAAACAAATGGGACCTAATGAAACTTAAAAGTTGCTTTTGCAAAACAAAGGAAACTACAAACAAGACAAAAAGACAACCCTCAGAATGGGAGAAAATATTTGCAAATGAATCAACAGACAAAGGATTAATCTCCAAAATATATAAACAGCTCATGCAGCTCAATATCAAAGAAACAAACAACCCAATCCAAAAATGGGCAGAAGACCTAAATAGACATTTCTCCAAATAACACACACAGATGGCCAAGAAGCACATGAAAAGCTGCTCAACATCACTAATCATTAGAGAAATGCAAATCAAAACTACAATGAGGTATCACCTAACACCAGTTAGAATGGGCATCATCAGAAAATCTACAAACAACCAATGCTGGAGAGGGTGTGGAGAAAAGGGAACCCTCTTGCACTGTTGGTGGGAATGTAAATTGATACAGCCACTATGGAGAACAGTATGGAGGTTCCTTAAAAAATCAAAAATAGAATTACTGTATGATCCAGCAATCCCACTACTGGGCATGTACCCAGAGAAAACCATAATTCAGAAAGACACATGCACCCCAATGTTCATTGCAGCACTATTTACAATTGCCAGGTCATGGAAGCAACCTAAATGCCCATCGACAGACGAATGGATAAAGAAGATGTGGTACATACATACAATGGAATATTACTCAGCCATAGAAAGGAACGAAATTGGGTCATTTGTAGAGACGTGGATGGATCTAGAGACTGTCATACAGAGTAAAGTAAGTCAGAAAGAGAAAAACAAATATCATATATTAACGCATATATGTGGAACCTAGAAAAATGGTACAGATGAACCGGTTTGCAGGGCAGAAATAGAGACACAGATGCAGAGAACAAATGTATGGACACCAAGGGGGGAAAGCGGGGGTTGGGTGGTGGTGGGATGAATTGGGCGATTGGGATTGACATGTATACACTAATATGTATAAAATAGACAACGAATAAGAA